>NC_086325.1:55577733-55907733 GCF_036172605.1 Pelobates fuscus
CTTGTTTTGTAATCAAAATATAAGGGATTCTGTGTGCAAATGTATTGTATGCTTGTTTTATCTGATTTTGCAAATTTTGCATATGTATACAAAGAACACAGGCGCACCTTGGAAGTTCTGCTGATTTTTGAATACTTTACGTTTTTGACAAACAAAAGAAAAATATATATGAACCAAGTATAATAAGGAAAATGGCATTTTGGGGTTTAGGAAATTATAATAAACCATGGGAGGAAAAGTAAAGTAGTTAAATATTTCTCCGGAACCCCAAAATGGCATCATTATCCCCAAACACATGCTTCACCATAATACATATTTTATATTACACAATATTTTTAAGTTAGATAAGTGTTAACAGAGAGTAAATGGTTCAATGAAAATGGAACCTAACTGTGAACTTAAAAGCGCTTAACAGTGAATAATAAAAGCTGATAAGGGTGCTTCCCTTACACCACACTAATACAAAGTACTACAGCAGTATACTGAGTGACAAGATGATACAACCATCACCAGTGTGTAAACAGAGCTCTTAAAAATGGTTGTGTATATGGAATGGACACACTCACCATTTTTGAAAATCTTTATTTTTTTGAGTTTTTGCATTGAATACAACATTTTATGCGAATGGCAGATAGACAACATGGTCACCGAAGCTGGACCTACATCACCTAACAAATCCTACTCATTCTTAATGTTGTAAGCTAAAATACCCAGACTCGCCTCTAGTTCAGCAAATATGCGTTCATCTGAGGGGTTACTAGTGATGGGCTTCATGCACCTTGTGGCTAAGTTGCATAACACCATGAAACTAAAGCTCTAATAAGGCACCTATAGTAGGTATATGCAGCTAGAGAGCCGTCTATAGCTAAGAAGTGGAGTTGTAGTATGCAGGTGCTTAAGTAGAAGGCTGTGGCCTTAATTGGAGCGTGCTGTGAGTAGCTGTAATGTCACAGGGGGACCACTTGTGCGCTCCTTGTGGTGGTGGTGTGGGGGGGGGGGCAGGGGTATGCTATCTTAGAGCTTAGTCTTAAGCTTATGGAGCCAGAACAACAGAGGTATTATATCCGATTTCAACAAACAGTAAAAAACAGAAAAACTGTACACATTTGAGGGACATTATCTGTGAATGAGGGCACATATATCTGCAGTCGCAGACATCAGGTTGGCAGTTTGGTTGCCTAGGATGCCCCCCCCCCCTCTGAGTACAAATGGGGTGATTCCCGCTACAGTTCAGGCAGGGCGGTCTGGTTGCCATATCTTCTCTGCTGGCAGGCCTAGGGATTGCAGGAAGGCTGGTGCTTCATTGAGGTGTGATATTGCGTATAAAAATAATAATAATAAATTCTGATAGTCAGAAAGTATGTCTATCAGAAAATAGGTAAGAGGGAATAAGACAAAGAATGAATAAAAGCTCATAAACTGAAAAAGTGGGGTTTCGCCAGGTCCCAAAGGTATTCACAAATATAGAGAGAGGTTATCCAGGAGCTTATAGAGTGTGGATAAAGGTATCCAGAAGTGATATAATTAATAGGTCCTAGACATATATGCAATAAACAAGAAAATAAACATGGGTATCAGTATTAAAACTCTTAAGGCATCAGAAAAATAATATCTATGCAATACTTAAGTATATATAGCAGCAATAGATCGAAGTCCAATTGGTGAATAAATCAGTCCAAGCTAAAACAGCAGATAAATATTAAACATATAGTCTTTACATATGTATCATAAAAAACCTTGGATCTGCCAAAAGAATATATAGCATGATCAGCTGAGGTCCTTGTGAGTTATTCTACTAGTTATCTTAAATATACCCTCAATATCCCAAAGGTTCTGAAAAACATAGAATAGAAAGGTTAATAGTTTTTAGTGGCAGCTGAAGTCATTTCTTTGTATACCATTGTCGCTCATGATAAAGGATGTCAAGTCACTAGATTCTTTTTGGAACACACAGGCAAGTATAAACCATTGCTAGTCGATATTCCTATGGAGTTAGGTTCTAAAAAACAATTCTTAGGGGGCATGGAATAAGAGAAATTAGTAGATTTCTCTTTTCAATGCTATTTATATAAATGAATTTGTCATCTATAAGATACATACAGCAAACTGCAAACTTTATAAAGTGCAAATAACCAACTTGATGCAACTTAATTGAAACTTAACTGAAAATATTCTAAAACATAATCTGCAGAACATTTCTCTGACAGTCTAGTTGCATAGAAATCCATCTCAGTTATGGAAATCCAACTTCAGATGGCATTGACAAGCTGAGGATGTTGGGCCAACCTGTCAGGCTATCATTGTCATTCGTTGTTTTTAATGTGAATGTGTACTTCTGCTTTAGGGCAGATAAACTGGCATATTCCCATATTTTTGTCAAACCACTCAAAATGGTTTGCTAATTATGGTGCCTCACGCTATTTGTATCATAACCACTACAAAGAGCTATAGTGGTCATGGTTCTTATAATACCCCTTCAACATCTTTATTTCAATCATTAGCTGTCATGGGTACAAGAAAGACCCTCAGTGATCCAGAAAGACCCAAAACAACCGTCCCTTCTATTTTTTGCTCATTATTCATTGTCTCCCACACTACTACACGTATATGAAGATATAATGATATGAAGAATATGAGGCAATGGTGTGATTTAGTCAAAGTTCTAATTAGCAGGAATATTTATTAAACAATGTATTTTGCCTGGATGGACAAAATCTGGATAAGATGTCATAATTCGATTTTGAAAGTCTATTTTCTTATTTATTATAGCTAGGAGTCCCCAAATAATATAATATTGAGGAGGAGTAAGCGATCATTCTCTTCAAGAGAAAGAAACAAAATTATACCTACCTTCAGAACTTTCATTCTTCTAAAGTCTCCAAATTAGGCAGTACATCCCACTAAACTAAATTACAAAAATCCCAACAAAAAAATGTAAATCGTGCTGCAACAAAAATAAGCATGTAAACCCTGCAAGGGTTCTGTATAAAATGAACTGTATAAAGGCTGTCACACGCTTAATCTCACTATTGAGCTCTTATTTGTTGGTCAAATTGACCACTATAGGTCTATTTGTTTTCACTTTTTTTAATGTCGTGACTAGCTAGCAAGTGAGAGCACTCTAACATTATTAATCCTCTCACGGCTGAGTAGTTTCTAAATATCTTCCTGCTGGCTGCTAATGTGGCCAGTTGACAAATAATCCATAAAATCTGGGCCCTGACTTTAAGCTTCTAAGCTTGGATTTCAACAATCTGGGTCTGAATTTCAGATATCTGGAAGGTTTTGCCCCATTCAGTATGGAGCCATTTGGAATTTAGTGAAAAACCCTGTAAATGTTGGTTCTTAATTTTTTGCTGTCTGTATTTTTATTACATGGTTATTCAGAATTGCTATTATGGAACATGTTGGGTATCCCTTAATTAAACACTGAATAGGTTCAAATAGGCAAAGCTGGTGTAAGCTGGAGATTAATGAATAGTACTAATTTTATATACAATTGTAATTAACAATTTTTCTGATGTTAACCAATAATTACATTTATTATTATTATTATTATTATTATTATTATTATTATCTAATTCCCTGAATTATTGGCTATCACATTGATAAAAGCCAAGTAATATTTTTTTTTTTAAACTGAGTTTTATTTGTGTATCAAATATCAAATAACAGCATGAGAGAGACTAGCAGGTCTCAAATGGGCATATTGAGTTCAATAACAAGTGCTGGTTTCATAAATGGTAGGCAGTCATTCAGACACGCAGGCCCACAGTGTTGATGGACATGAAGGTCCCTTGTAGTATTCAGTCTGTATAAGTGTATTTGTTACTTGTGCCACATATGTAAACGTAACAATGATATTCGCAATTCTCTTTAAGCATAATAGTTTTAGTAAACAAAAATATAGTCAGTTCTCAAATGGGGGGAGAGTCATTAGCTATGCGAGCATAGTGGCCTGCAGGCCCAGACTCTTAGTGGGCTCGCCGGTCCCTATCTACCTTAGGTAGTCATCGTGAGTTACATCTCCTACATGCTGCACTCAGTTATAGTAGTATTCCAGCCATTAGGCCTCGCTATTCCCTGCTCTGGAAAATCCCATCAGGTTAGAGCGAAGTGATGTGGTAAGTCTACCTGCGTGATTTGGTCTATTTCATAGCCCAGAGAGCCATGCCAATTGGCTTGACTTAACGTTTACCTGTAGAACTAATTATATTTGTTATAAGCTAACGCCTTAGATCTCGGCAGGCGGAGAGGGTAAGATTTTCGGGTCTGTAGTACCATCTTAGCAGTGCATATAGTTACACGGCTGCCCATGAATTGTTTGTTTACTGCCTGGGTGCTAATATTAGTTTTCGCTTTCATCTCCTTTATCTCGAGTGAGGGGTTTCTACCTCTATCGTTTGCATTGGCTAGGTTAATGGTGTTATCATGTGTCCTTATGGCGGAGCCTGTGTTTCGCCTGGTCCCCTCATCGTCTCCTCTATGCCGTTGTTACTTTTGGTATCGAGAGTTGTGTAGGAAACTTCCGGTTTCTGTTGTAGTGTACATGGTATGTATCGTGAGAAATGAGAGAGGTGTGTGCTTATGAGAGGGTTGGTTGTATATGTGGTATGTGTGTCAGGTCCCTCACCATCTTCCCTGTTTCCGGGTTGTATATTGACGCGTATTTCTGAATGCATCCATCCAATATTTGGTGAGCTATCTATCATGTGGCCTCCCCATTCGACCCCGTTCCCCGGTCCCCCTGGCTCAGGCACCCGACAGCATTTAAGGTGAGGATGGGTTAGGGATGCAGAACAGTGTAGGAAGGTATATTAAGGGGTTAGGAAGTATGACCTCTGTTAAGTGGGGCCCGTACCCGCCGTCACCCCTTCTGCGGGCCTGACAGCATCCCCGTCACGCCTGTATCGAGTTATGTATAAGAACCAGGGTAGCCACATCTCTGCGTGTCTGATTCCTCGTCCAGTCAGGGTGGCGTGTAATTCTTCTGCTCCTTGACAAGCCAAGTAATATGAGGCAGTTGCAGAAAAGGCAGTCACAACTTTCCTTTTTAAAATGGAGTCCTGGAGATTTTTCTCCACTGACAGCTTTTACACCAAGCATGACACAACCTTAGAGACACTCTAGGTACTGTTACTGCTTCATCTAATTAAAGCAGCTATAGTGTCTGACATTCTAGGGTGCTGACATTACATTCAGCGTTAAATTGTTTTTAATGTTTTCATTCTAAATGAGAGTCCTCAGTAGGACATCCTCTTTGTGCTGCTTGGAGTAATGAGAACGCATTAGCCCAAAGAGCAATGGACAGCTGTGATTGGATGAGAGTGTCAGCTGACTGCTGGCTACAACAGAGCCCTGCTGTTGATATGAATTTGTATGACTAGAAGGAAGTGTGTATTCTCTGCCTTAGCTATAACTCCAGTGGGGGTGGGGTTGTGCGTGACCATAGGCACATATTTAGTGTTAAACTGTTCATAAACGGTTTAACACTGAATGGAGGGACAGTGACAGTGCACCCCAGGCACTATAACCAATTCAGTAAGAAGTGAAAGTTTTCCTTTAAATGGATGCACTTCTTGATCTTGGGTAGCACATTGTTGCATGTAAATTAGCGCAGAAAACTGAACGGAATATTTTATTAAAAAACATTTCTTTCTGTGAAACATATGCATTTAAGAAACAAACTACTAGTTTTGTTAGTTAAAGATTATTCATGCATAATCATTTTAAAATTGCCGATTTGTAGTCTTTGTAAAGCCATTTTTGTCCATTGTATTGTGATCATAATAATACTTACATACGGTGATGCATTATATTGCTTGAAGGGAAAAGGAAATTAATGTGAAATGAAACTTATTGCATAAAAGAAATTACACATTTAATACTAATAAGTGGTTTTCATATCTAAAATGGTACTTAAATTACATAGTAGCTACAAATATGCTTCTAGGACTTAATATAAACATGACAATAAGTAAAACAAAATACAAAACATTGGAGTCTAGAAATACAATGCTTCCTTTTTTCAGCTGACTTTTAAAAGATAGACATTTTATTAATGTTTAAAAAATGTTTTAGATAGTTTCAAAATATCTACATTTACTACAGCTATGTGTATTAGTCATTAATCTATACTGACAAGGTAGAATTTAAAGTTCTGCTTTACGATTAGCCTATAAGAGGCTGGATAAAGTTACAGACACAAAGAGGCTAGACAAAGTAACAGGCACACAAACGGGCTAGAGGAAGTAACAGACACACAAAGGAGCTGGGGAGAAAGAGATATACAAAGGACCTGGGGTAAAGTAAGAGATACAGAAAGAGACAAACAAAGGAGCTGTGGGAAACAAAAAAAAAAACACACAAAGACGAGGAGTGAGAGACACACATGGGGGGCAGTATACAATACAATAAATGGGATGAAAGCAAAGGGGGACAAGATACACTAAAGGGGTAAGACATTAAAAACAGGGGGTAACAAACCTAAAAGGGGGGATTAAGAGACACTCAGGTGATCATGCATTTTTTGAGGGGGATGGGGGCAAAATGCATCTTCACCTGATTAGTCGAAAATCCTTGCACCTGCCCTGTATAACCATATATAATGGTTATGTGGGTATTAAAGAAAATGATGCCATCTTGATGTTCTGGAGACATTCCAGTCTCCCAGCATTTATGATTGCTCAAGCCCCTCCCTATTTCACTTTTATATATGAGCGTGATTATATTTCCTTATTTTGCTTTTGTTTTGATGCTTTTTGCTTAAAAGGAAACACTAGCAGTTGCTGCTATATCACATGTTTTAAATCATAAATAAATGCTCAATTTCACTGGCACATGAGCTCTGTGGATGCTGTTTCAGAGATACTCCAGTTTGGTTCATTTAAAAAAACAAACAAACAAAAAAACCTGTTTGGATTTTTTAACCCCTAACCTCTGCATCTGTTTTTTTATTTCATTTCACAATTGCACTTGGAGCTCAATACAGACAATCATGCTGTGCAGGCTGCACAGATTGCAACAGGTGCAAGTGAATATCCTCCTGTCTTTTATCATTCTTTTTTCTTCACTGTAACAAAAACGAATTACAAGAACATTAAACAAAATACTCACTAAATTAACCATTCAAACAACCAACAGCCAACCAGCATTCCATGTACTATTACTTACTATACTACAAACTATTTTTTTTAAAATGTTATACTGTTATTACTAATCATGCTCATGTCATTATGTAATTGACACACTAAAAGTGCAAAACAGTACATTATAACTTATAAACCGGGTTTATTAAAGGAAGGAGAAAAAAACTCCAAAATTTTTCATGCATGTACACTTGCAGGTGAGTTTATCTCTTTAGTATATTCCTTGGATTTGCAACAGAGACCTTTTTTGGCATTCTTTGGTTATTTTTGCTATGTGTTTTTTAAACTGCTGCACAGTGGAAATTACCAGTTTGTCAAAATGAATTCAGACAAAAATACATTTTATTTTCTTCCAAATTAAATTTCACCCATTAGTCGATTAATTTTGGACAAAATTCGTACAATATTTTTCATTTAAAATTTCATTGACTAGAAGTAGTCTGGATGACTGTAGTGGTCCTTTAACCCCTTAAGGACACAGCTTCAGAAGCTTGTCTTACGCTTAATGACACAAGCAATTTTTGCATTTTCTTGCTGTATGCGTTCAACTGCAATTTGCATCTCTCTCGTTTATTGCACCGACACATATTATATACTGTTTTTTAAAGGACATAAAGGGCTTTAATTTGATGTCATATATATATATATATATATATATATATATATATATATATATATATATATATATATATATATATATATATATATATACTTATTTATTATTAAAAAAAATACAGAAAAATGCCAAAAAAAAATTAAATTTGTTTTTTGTACAGTTTTTGCAATAATAATGTGTGCCTAGTTAGTGCAGGTTAGAGAAAGTAATTAAAAAATAATTTATTTAGTTGTTCTGATTTACAGAATATATAATGCGTCTGGGATGTTAAGTTTATTTTGGTAGTTACAGGTCACAAAGCACAAGGAGTAAAATAAGCTTTTAATGTGGAGCGATTTTAGAATTTGGTATGTTTGTCTTGTAAGATTAATAGCCATAAAAGAAAACAAAATTGCCACACAAAAGTATATATTTATATAAAGTAAACATCACAGGCTATTGTCCCAAGGTTGTTTTGACACTTTCTAAGTAGCCATTTCACCGCCAATCTCTGCTAAATATTGGAGTAAAATTTTGTTTTTGGGTTTTTTTGGCACACAAACTTATAACAAAGAACTTCTCAAGTGTATTTAGTAAAGTTGGTGTGTGTTATTCCTGTACAAAGTTTTATTATGTGTTCAGTTACTTCTGCTGAGTACAACGATACCCCCATTGTATGTCTTTCACACTATGTCGTGAAGCTACAGTGCCATATAGGAGACCTGTCCGTTTCAACATTTACAGTAGAATTTTGAGAGGTGGATTTAATGTGTCTATGCTTCAATTTGGGGTATTATAGCAGTTTGACTGTTCAAAAAAAGCCCACAAAGGCCTACCATTTGTAAAAGTAGACACTCCAGGGTATCTCATATGGTGCATATTGTGCCTTAACATGCCCTCATTTTTTCACCAATATATGCCAAAGTATGTGGTAAAAAATAATTTTGGGCATTTTTTACATACGGATTACATTTTTGCTGGGCATTTTGTACATTTCATATGTAAAAATGAAAATCCAGCGCACTCACTTGTTTACTAAACAGTTATTATAGTGCTGAACAATTTTGTTCCAGTTTTATTAAAAACACCTAATCTAGGCAAAAAATAATGGGGGTTTAGTTACATTATATGATCATACATTGCATAAGCCTGCCACAAACGTCAATGTACCCCATCTTTGGCAGGTCCTACTCTGTCTGCTAAATTAGCTAATCACTTGGGGAAATCCTTCCATCTCGAGTTCTCTGCAGTACAAGGCTTAAATAGGGTCCTGAGATGAGGCACCTGTAACAGGGAGGGGTGCAAAACCAAGGAGCTGGCTAGACTCCTAAATATATACATATATGAGAAAACAAGGGTTTGGCTGCACTCACCTAAACATGCTTAAATGGGGTGCTGCTGGGGGCCAATAAGTACAGTAAAAAGGAAAATCCAGTGCACTCACTTGTCTACTAAACAGTTATTATAGTGCTGAACAATTTTGTTAGTTTTATTAAAAACACCTACTCTAGGCAAAAAATAATGGGGGTTTAGTTACATTATATGATCATACATTGCATAAGCCTTCCACAAATGTCAATGTACCCCATCTTTGGCAGGTCCTACTCTGTCTGCTAACTGTTTAGTAGACAAGTGAGTGCGCTGGATTTTCATTTTTACTGTACTTATTGGCCCCCTGCAGCACCCCATTTAAGCATGTTTAGGTGAGTGCAGCCAAACCCTTGTTTTCTCGTACATTTCATATGTGCCACTAAGTTCAAACCCCCAAAATTATGCTCAGCTAAGTCTTCTGAGTAAAACAATATGCCCAATGTATGACCTAGACACTATTTTGTGAAGTTACACTGCTGTAAAAGAGACGTAACAAGTTAAGGTTTTTAAGTGTGAATTTTCATGGAGGGTTTTGATGCGTTAGTGTCCCACTTTGGAGCACTTGAGCAGGCTACATATTACAACTACACCATAAAGGCATACCATTTCTTAAAGAACACATCCCAGGGTATTTCAAAAGGAATATTTTGAACCTTAGCGTGGGATAATTTTGCCGCTAGCTTGTACCAAGTGTAATGGTAATAAGCGTTTTTTTGCCTTTTTGACACACAAAGTGAATTTGCACAGTATATTTTTCAAATAGTATGTGTGCTACGACTGTATAATACTTCATATGTTCCTCAGCTATGTTGGCTGAGTCCAGAAATACCCCCGTATGTACCTTTGCCTGGTATACGTGGACATCGGAGGGGCACATTTGGGAAACAGCCATTCCAGTTCTTTTCAAACTTTACATTTTTACACTGTGCCCATGTCCCATTTTAGAGTATTTTACCAGGCTATATAATCCAAATACCCCATAAAGCCATACCATTTCTTAAAGAAGACATCCCAGGGTATTTCAAAACGCCTATTTTGAACCTTAGCGTGGGATCATTTTTCCGCTAGCTTGTACCAAGTGTAGTGGTAATAAGCATTTTTTCTGCCTTTTTGACACACAAAGTGAGTTTGCGTAGTATATTTTGCAAACCTTATGTGTACTACGTACAATAAAGAGAAATGTACAGGCACTCTTCCATCTAATAGGTGCTGGATATCTGGGTAACCCACTCCTGGTACCTCCCAATAATATATACAACAACAAAATGATATCGCACTCTATATAAATACTGCTGTAAAGCTCATTCTTGCAAAAATAGATTTATTAAGTATCTAAAGATAATAGAATATCAAAAAAGTATAATTGATGGCAAAATATATCTACAATCTTACCATGACACCTAAACAATGATAAATATATACAGTAAGCCCCCAATATAAGCCGAAATTGATAATCAAGCAAAGTGCACAGAGGCACTAAATGATAGAGAGCCCTCTATCTGCTATATACACTGTACACAAAAATTCATCAATAATATAAAAAAAAAGTATATGTGGAAAGTAGAAAAATGTCCAAAAAGTGAAAAAGGAACAAAGAAAAAATGAAAAAAATGAAAAAAGTATTTACAGTCCAAATATGTGTACACTGATGATTGTATGTAGCTATTGCTCCAAATGCTTAATGGTTAGATCTCACCACAATTAGAAGCCATGCATCTGAGGGATTATCTCCGGTCTGTGCCAGGATAGAGGAACATGTAGTGAGTCCTCCTTTGTCCAGTGCGTCCTCCTAGCTCCTTCCTTGTTTGCTCGTTATTGTAGAGGGTCTCTTTATCATCGATGGAGTGCTGTAACGGGCGATGGGGTGCTGTAACGGTCTGCGCGCTCGGAATCCAACGATCCCTTCAATGGCCCTGTCGGGAATGAGTGTGAGATGCTTTTTATGTCTCTTTGGCGCGCCCGCCCTTTCTCGCGGGTCGCGCTATGATGACGTCACACTCTGCTCGTCATGAATGTGCTCCGTAGAGCGAAAATTCTCCAAATAACTTTATCAACATATTTACATATTTACAAACTCTCAAACCTCTTCCCGACTATCCAAAAAAACTCTAAATGTGTTCAAAATGAAAATAAAACTTAAAACAAAGATACTAGTCTGTTATATATTTATAGTTGTAAGTGGTTAAAAACCAAAGGGGAAAATTATGTTGTAAGGTTCATAGGTCGTTTCTATTATGGTAAAATAATATGACCGTCATCCACTCCATATCCTTTTTAAAAATTTGACAATTTTTATTTTTTATGCGGTTAAGGGTACAGAAAAGAAGAGGGAAGGCAGGGGGGGGAAGGTAAACAGATTTCATCCATGCATGTTACAATTCGAATACAGCTGGCAGTGAATATTAAAGTATTTAAGTATTTAAGTAGCGTGTACCACACTTAGTCACATAAACTGATTGTTACATCCTTCATGGGACGGGGTGTTCTGGTGGCACCTATGACACATTCCCCTATGGGATCTAGCAGGATGGCCTTAATCTTTGTGTTCTAGTTCCACACTCTAACCATTTCCTCCAATCCAATTACGAGGTGCTGTCCCACTTATAAATTCCATATACAGTATTATTGGTCGGTTACATTTACCTTCGTTTATTACCCGATCTCCATGATTTCCACATGTCCCATGCTGCCTGGGCGGTGTTCGCCGGTGGGAACAGCGCTTTTAGGCCCGTTTCAAATGAGCATTGTGTATCTAATTCTACAGTGACTCGTTGTATACTAGGGGTGGCTGTTTGTTTCCAATGTTGCGCGATTAAGCGTTGCGCTGTTAAAAAGATGTGCAGCAGGAGTTTTTGTGTGGAACTGGGCAGTCCTCTCGGGAGGTCCGTTATCAACATCTGCTGGGGCCCAAAGGGAAGAATGCAACTAGTTGCCGCTTGGGCAAGTTTGTGGACCCCCGCCCAGAAGGTTTGGAGGTGAGGGCACGTCCACCAGATATGTAAGACAGTGCCTTCCGTCCCATTGCAGCGCCAGCACTTATTGGGGGTGTTAGGAAAAAATTTGTGCAGCCTACTCGGTACCATGTACCATCTATAAATTGTTTTGTAAAGTTGTTCTAGGTGTGTAGATGATTTGATCAGGAGTTGAGGCAATCGGAATATACGTTCCCAATCTGTGCTCGAGAGGGAGCAGTTCAGGTCTGTTTCCCACAGTAATGCTATTTTTGAGGCAGCAAAGGGCAGATGGCGTGACAGTAGTCTGTGACACACGGAGATCGGTTTACACGTAGTGGGGAGCAATCCCTTAAGAAGCATCTGTTCCCATATATTAGGAATTACGGGTAGTAGGTTGGGTACCGCATCCCTACAGTAGTATTTAGTCAAAAATGATCGTAACTGGATATAGGAGTAGTATGATGTGGGAGGCAGTGAATGCCGAGTTTGCAGCTCCTCAAAGCTGAGCAGTTTGCCTTGTTCGTACAAGTGTGTCAGGTGAGTGATACCCCGGACGTGCCATGGTGTGGCGTGGAATGTGGGGATGCAATATGTGAAGGACATGATCGGTGTTGCCAGCGATAAGCCATTGTGGCCGTTGAGTTGTGTCGCGTGTTTGTCCCAGAGCTTTAGAAGTAGCTCAATCGAGTGAGGTGCTAGGGGCCATTGTGGTCTAGATTTTTTCGGTATCCATACTACATTGGATAAAGTGTGTGGGGCCACCAGCGCTCGTTCTAGTTGTACCCATTGCGGGGGTGGTGTTTGGAGGAAATGTGGGAGGGCAGTGGCTATGACAGTTGCACAGTAATACGTGTGTATGTTAGGCAGCGCTAGTCCCCCCTCTCGTCTAGGTGCATTTAGCAAAGCTTGTGTCACTCTGGGTTTGCCCCCTTTCCACACAAAATGGTTTATATCTGATTGGACTGTTTTGAAAAAGGATCTGGGGAGTTCTAGCGGCAGGTTACGAAACAGATATAGGAGCCTAGGTAGGATTGACATTTTGATCGCTAAGATCCTTTCCGTCCAAGACAGGTATAGTGGTGACCATTTTTTAAGTAAGTTACGACAGTTATTCCATACCATTACATAGTTTGCTGCGAACAGGGCAGGGTGGGTTCTCGTGTATGTAATCCCCAAGTACGTGATAGTATCAGTTCTCCATTCGAATGTGTAGTCTCGCTGAAGTTGTTTCGTTAGGGTGGTTGATAGTGATATGCCTAGTGCCTGAGTTTTGGACGTGTTGAGGGAGTAGTAGGACACCTTCCCGTATTCCTTGATCAGCCTCATAACTACGGGGAGAGTGGTACCTGGATGAGTTAGGTAAAGTAGGATGTCATCCGCAAAAGCTCCTACCTTGACCACTTTGTGGCAGATCGTAACTCCGTGGATTTCATCATTAAGTCTGATACCCTCTAACAATGGCTCTAAAGCTAGGACGTACAACAACGGGGAGAGCGGGCACCCTTGCCTCGTACCGTTGGTTATCTGGAAAGGGGAGGAGAGGAAGCCCGCTTGGAGCACTTGTGCCGAGGGGCTCGCATAGAGTGCGAATATTTGTTGGCAAACTTGAGATGGGACCCCATATGCCTCCAGTACCCCCTGAAGGAAGGGCCAGCCAAGGCGGTCAAACGCTTTTTCGGCGTCTAATGCTAACAGGAGACTGCCCCCTCTGGCCCCCCTAAGTTGCTGGAGAACCACTGATAGCTTTCGGGTGTTATCTAGGCCCTGTCTTCCCCTCACGAAGCCTGTCTGGTCATCTTTGATAAGGGAGGGCAGCAAAGGGGCAAATCGGTTAGCCAAGATTTTAGCATACAGCTTAGCGTCCGTATTGAGTAGGGAGATTGGTCGGAAATTTTTACAGTTGTCAGTCGATTTACCGGGTTTTGGGAGGGTCACTATAGTGGCCCGCAGCATATCCGGCGGCAGTGCTCCCCTCTCCATCGCCTGTTGGAAGGTATCCAGCAGGTGTGGTGCCAAGGTCGAGGCGTACTTTTTATAGTAGAGATTGGAAAACCCATCTGCTCCAGGTGACTTGCCATTAGGCAATTCCCTGATAGTGTCTAAGATCTCCTTCACCGTGAGGGGGCGTGTCAGGGTGTCTATTTGGCTTTGCGAGAGTTGGGGTAGTTTAATGCGGTCTAGAAATGTTTTCACTTCAGTTGCAGTGGGGGTGTGTGTCTTGGGGTCGTCTTTCAAATTATATAGTCTGGAATAGAAGGTGGCGAATGTGTCACTAATCTCTTGGGGCCCTAGTTTTTTTGTCCCGTCTTCCCCCAGTATGTATGCTATTTTGTTAGTGTACAGTTTGTCCCGCAGTCGTGCTGCTAAGTACTTGTTAGTTTTTCCACAAGAGTGGTAGTTAGTCGCTCTTAATCTATTTAGGAAATACGCAGTTTTCGCTGCGTTTAATGTATGTAGTTTACTGTAGGCTTGCTGGAGTTCCTCAGCAAGTTTTCTGGTGGGGTTGGCCTTGTTCCTATTTGTTAGTTCTGCAATTTGTTCTTGACATCGGAGAAGATCTCCCTGTCTCTGTCGTTTCAAGAATGCTGATCTTTTAATGAATAGGCCCCGGATGACCGCCTTATGGGCTAGCCAAACCGAGGTTTCTGATACCTCTCCTCCGCTATTCAGTCGGAAGTAATGGTCTAATTCGTTTTTTACTAGGTCAGCAAAGGAATCGTCAGAGAGTAACGACTCATTAAGTTTCCAGGTCCCTCGCCCCCGGAATTGGAACGCGTCATGTAGTGTGATGTAGACTGGGCAATGGTCTGACCAAGCAAATGATCCAATTTTACATTCCGCCATTTGGGCCAGGGATCTACCGTCTAGTAGGAATGCGTCTATGCGGGAATAAGTGTTATGCACCGCGGAGTGGAACGTGTAGTCCCTCTCCATGGGATGCGAGATCCTCCAGCCATCGTACAGGCCATATTTTGAGATCAGGGTGGTGAGGTTTTTGCACGTCTTGGACAGGCGTCTGCCCCTATTACGGGATGGCGTAGCTGATGTGTCCAATTGTGGTGATTGAATAAAGTTAAAATCCCCACACAGGATTAGACCTCCCTGACGGTAGTCCTCCACTATTTGGAGGAGTGTGGTAAGAAAGTTCGTCGAGTCTGTGTTGGGGAAGTAGGCTGTGACCAGTGTGTACTGTGTCGCATTAAAAAGCCCCACTAATATAATGAATCTCCCTTGCGGGTCAATGTACTGTCTCTGAACGTCCAGAGCTATGTCCCTGTTAATTAGGATTGACACCCCTTTCGTTTTGGTAGCAGATTTAGCATGGAATTGGTTAGGGTATTGTTTAGCAAATAGTTTTGGTTCTATGGTTGATTTAAAATGGGTTTCCTGGATACACGCTATATCTACATGTTGGTGTCGTAGTGTCTGAAGTAATAGGCTTCTTTTATTTGGGGAGTTAAGTCCCTTCACGTTATAGGAAACTATTTTCATAACAGATTATTAGATATCGGGTAGGCGATGACTCATGAGTCTCATATTCATAAAGCGTATGGTATTGTGAGGTGACTAGTGAGTAGTATATACTGTTGCTCAGCTGTGTAATGGTAGGTCTGTTGATAATCACAACGGTGCAGTAGATTGAAATCCAACTTGGTGAGGGGGGGGGAGTGGAGATAGGGGTAACATAGAAAAACATTTATAAACAAGTGACAAGAGCTCAAAACCACTTGAGCTGTATCGTGCCTAGTTATACTAGGCACAGGTGGTGGGTGACGTGGCTCACGGTCGTTTTGGTGTTCTGACGACCGTATCTAGGGGGGTGGGAGTCACGTGTAGGAGGTGAAAATTTCTCCTTAGATTATCTCCTGAGTGTGTGGGTGGAAGAGACCTCGCTACATGAGGCACAACCAATATCCATCAGTGCCGTGCCCTATTTATGCTTAAGTAACAGGGACCAGTTTGTCCTGGAGTGTATCTGCTAATGGGCAGCGCCTATTCTAGCCGTCAACTAAAAGTTGTTGCGGTCATTATGTACGTCAGATAGTACTCACAACAATAAACATTATATCAACATTATATAAACATAACCTCTTTGCACTTAAGGTCGTGGGACCAGGTGAATCAATGAGCAATGGCACAACATATAAACAATATTGGAACCGTTAGTGAAGTATTGGTCTAGCAATCACGCAGCATATACTCAGCCTTCCCGTTAGGCCTTGGACCAGTCCGCCGACAGTCTCGGTATTTTTGCAACAGGTTGTGCAGGTACGTCCGGTCCAGGTAGCCCCCAATCTGCCAGCTTCTTCAAGCCTTCTTCCACAGAAGAGATGAGGTGATTGGAGTTGTCGTGGTGGACAATAAGTTTTGCTGGGAAGCCCCATCGGTACGGAACCTCCTGCGCCCTCAGTGTGGTAGTGATAGGTGCAAGCGATTTGCGAAATTGGAGGGTGTGCGCTGACAAATCCGCAAAGATCTTCAGGTTCCCATATTGAGAGGGTATATTATCTTTTCTAGCTGCTTTGACAATTTTCTCCTTTACATGGAAAAAATGCACTCTGGTTATTACATCCCTGGCTGCATAGGCAGGAAGATGTTGGGGTCTCCTGAGGCGGTGCGTTCTATCCAAGACCACTTGATCCGGGTGGACTTCTGGGATCAGTTCCAGGAAAAAGGCCTGGAGGTAGTCGTGCAGGGCTTCATTTGTGATCGATTCAGGGATCCCCCTGATGCGCAAATTATTTCTCCTGGATCTATCTTCCAAGTCAGCAATTTTCAGATTTTGTTCACGGAGAAGTTGTTGCACACGGTGTAGCTGGTCAGCCATGCTGTTGTGCGCGGAGGCGTGCTTGCTAATCGTGTTCTCCATTTGAGACGTGCGTAGGCCCAGGTCTTGTATGTCCCTTTTAAGTTCGCCAGCTAGCGTTTTGATTTGCCCTGCAATGGTGCCCTGTATCTGCAGGGTGAAATCCGCCATGAAGGCCTTCATTGTGGTAATTGTAAGGGGGCTATCCTCTAGTATTGAGGTGGGTGAGGAGGGAGGGGACGGAGAATCTTCCCTGGATCCGTGGCCGCCGCCATCTTGGATTTCTTCACAGCCGTCGCGGCGTTTAGGATTTGCGACCTTAGCCATAAAAAAGGTTGTTTTATCCGCTTTTACCGGTTTCTTGGTAGAACGGTGTGACATCTTGTCGGTCCTTGCAGGTTGTTGCACCGGAGTTTGGTATGTAGCCCGGTTATTTTTCCTCCTTTAGCGTGTATCTCCACGGAGCTCTAAAGGAACACGTCCATGCGGCTCGAGTGTTAGGCCACGCCCCTCCATATCCTTTTTAAAGAGACACAGTCCCTTTATTAAGTCCTCTATTATTTAATCATAACTGTGTAATTTCCCTATTGTAGAACATCTGTGTAACTCAGAGGGACCTTTGTAAGAATGTGATTTAAGTATGTCATCAAATTAGTGCTGGGACTCTTGTGTCCCATGAACGAAGCATTAATCTATTGCTGGAAAAATTATTTCAAAAGTATCCTCAAATATATACTAGACGGATTAAATGAGGGAATGGTTACCTCTCGGGATAAAACGTCTAAACAGAGATTACTATGGGTGTCTATAGTGTATTGAGACACTGCAGTAGCTTCTCAGAGATAAATACTCCGCCTACTTATAAAATAGAGATGTACTCACCAGTGGTGTACCAATGAAATATATCCATGGCTATCCCAAATGTGGACCCCGTAATGGCTATTCGGGTTGCGGACCAACATTGGTCAATTTTATGAGAGCCAGAAGAGGAGATAAGGGACCAGGCGGACCAATCATGGTCAAAGTCTGATGAAGATAAAATCATGATATTATAATGGTTACTCGGATCTGTATACAGAGCATATAAGTTTAAACAATGTAAACCTGCATTATAAAAAATGTTTCAAATCATAATCCTCATTTAAACCCTGTGGATATAATGTTTCCAGGACGCTAATCCACTTGGTCTCCTTACACAAAAGTGCCTTCTGTTTATCACCACCCCTACGTAGGGGCTTGACAGTATCGATCACTTGAAAGCGTAGTTGGTTTACGCTGTGACCGTGTTGAATAAAATGTCTAGGCACTGGTTTAACATTTGTTCCCTTTTGTATAGCGGCCCTGATGTCTCTCTTATGTTCACCAATACGTTCTTTGATCGGTCTTGTAGTTTCTCCAACATAAAGAAAACCACAGGGACACTTCAATATGTACACCACATAATCTGAGTTACATGTAAAATAGTCTAAGATCTTGAATTGTTTCCCTGATAGAGGGTGTGCAAAGTATTCACCCCTTATGATGCTATTACAATGTCTACAATTGAGACATGGGAAAGTACCTTTTTTAGGTTCAGAGAAAAATCTCCGTTGTTTTTTACTGCTCCCAATGTCGGAACGTACCAATCTATCTTTCAAATTCTGTGCCCTACGGTAGGAGAACAGTGGGGGATTTGTAAACTCAGTAGGAAGATTAGTGTCGCCCTCAAAGATGTTCCAATGTTTAAGGATAATGTTTTTAATGTCCTTACTATAGGGGGTGTATGGGGATATGAAGGGTATTCTCTCAATTTTCTCTGTAGTTCTAGTGGAGTTAAGTATGATGTTCCTATCCATAAGTTGAACTCTTTCCTTATGTTTGTTGACTATATCTAATGGATAACCTCTATCCATGAATTTTTTGCAGATCAGATCCAGTACCGGTTCCACTTGACTATCTTGGGAGATAATTCTCCTGACCCTCAGGAGTTGGCTATATGGTAAGCCTTCTTTGAGATGGCGTGGGTGATAGCTTGAATATTCAAGAAGATTATTCCTATCAGTTGGTTTTGTGTAAATATTGGTGTATAAACAGCCATTCCAGTTCTTTTCAAACTTTACATTTTTACACTGTGCCCATGTCCCATTTTAGAGTATTTTACCAGGCTATATAATCCAAATACCCCATAAAGCCATACCATTTCTTAAAGAAGACATCCCAGGGTATTTCAAAACGCCTATTTTGAACCTTAGCGTGGGATCATTTTTCCGCTAGCTTGTACCAAGTGTAGTGGTAATAAGCATTTTTTCTGCCTTTTTGACACACAAAGTGAGTTTGCGTAGTATATTTTGCAAACCTTATGTGTACTACGACTGTATACTACTTCATATGTTGCTCAGCTATGTCGGCAGAGTACAGCAATAACCCCGTATGTACCTTTGCCAGGTATATGTGGACATTGAAGGGACACATTTGAGATGCAGCCATTCCATTTTTTTTTCAAACTTTGAATTTTTACGCTGTGTCCATGTCCAATTTTAGAGTATTTTACAAAGCTATATAATCCAATTACACCATGAAGGCATACCATTTCTTAAAGAAGACATCTTAGGGTATTTCAAAACGCCTATTTTGAACCTTAGCGTGGGATCATTTTTCCGCTAGCTTGTACCAAGTGTAGTGGCAATGAGCATTGTTAAATGTATTTTTTACTTTGTAAATCTTTTTTTACTTTGTAAAACCCGTTTTTAAACTTTTTTTTCTTATTAAATATTTTACACTATCTTAACTTTTTTTACACTTTTACATTTTTTCTAAACTTTTCTCTTACCCTCAACCCCTAACTAGCAGTAAGCAGCACTAACTGTAAATTCCCCATTTTCCAATAACTCCCACCCACCCCAGCTAGCAAAATATATTATTATAAAATATTTAAATTAATTAATTAAATAAATTGAACCCCTGAGGGTTAAAAAATAAATAAAAGTTAATCCTCAGGGGTTAAAAAAAAATTAGATCACAGTATAATACTGTGATCTGTATTTTAATCACTGTAGGCAGTGATCAACCGGCAGGGAAGGGGTTAATTTTTATTTAGACTGGGTAAAGGGGGGTGTTTTTTTTTTGTTTTTTTTACTTAAACGTTACTAAAACATTTTTAGAAGTTTTTTTTACCTTTTTAAAGCTTATTTTAAAAGGTTTTTTTTAACATTAACCCCTAGTTAGCTTAACACCAAATTCCCCAATTCCCCACTAACTTCCACCCATCCCAGCTAGCTAAATATATAATTTTTAAATATTTAAATTAATTAATAAAATAAATTTAACCCCTGAGGGTTAAAAAAAATAATAATTAACCCTCAGGGGTTAAAAAAAAATATTCAGATGACATTAAAATGTATACCCTGCCAATTGATCACTGTAGTCAGTGATCAATTGGCAGGGAAGGGGTTAATTTTATTAAAGCAGGGAAAAGGGGGGGTGGGATTTAACTTTATTTATTTTTTTACACACAGGGAGAGGAGGATCAGCACTGATCCGTCTCCCTGCACTTCACACAGAACCCGGAAGTGCAGGGAGGCGGAAGGTGAGTATTTGGAGCACATGTGCTCGCTCTGACGTGCTGTCAGAGCGAGCACCGGTGCTGGGACAGCCCGACCGGGTGCTTCCGGTCTGCCTCTAATACAGTTGTAGCAATCAGCTAGATATTTTCTTCGTTTATATTATGCAGCTTAGACTTGTTAAGCTAGACTCTATCAGACTTTCACTCAGAACCCTCTCTCCTAAAGGGTATTAGGTTACCAGTCCAGTGTGTATTCAGTCAAGCGTGTTTTCTATTGCAATTGTTGCAATCTCTAAGCTAACACCTTTGCAATACTGGCTACATCCTGATACTCATTTGTAAGGATTCTATTTTGCAATCGCACTGTGTGTCTATATGTCTTAGGGGCTTGACAGGACTTTCTTCTATTAGCATTTCGCTTATATTTAGGGAGATTCTTTGTAATCACCCCTTCAGAACCCCTTTGCATCCTCCTCTAGACATATTGTTCTTACAGGTGGCTCAGTAAGGCTATTTGGCATTATGAGTTTCTCCTCTCTGGGATTCACTATATGGTGTTTGTATATAGCAGGTAGTTAGAATATTTATTCAATAAAGCATTTTTTATTTTTTCATTTTATTGTATGCAGACCAGTCTCTATTTCTATAGATATCTGAGTTTTGATCTAGGGTCTACTTGTTTGAACCCTTGATCAACTTTTTTTTCTTTTTTCATTTTGGTTTCTTTCCCATGGTTTTTCATCACCATTTCCTGTCAAATTTTGTAGTAAATGTTATTTTTAATTGTTTTCACACACATATTCAATTGAATGATGACTTTCACAAGCATTGTGAGAACTACTATATTCCCATGCATCTACTGAGTGCTTTAATACCACGTGCATCAACCTTTACCAGGTTTTTGTGGAATTTATGTGATCAATTTCCAAACATGGACACATTTTGACTTGCCTATTGTTTACCAGATATTCTATTTGGTGAAGTGACACTATGTATCTCATTATATCACTAGGTATCAATATATTTCTAAATAGACTTGTGCATGACAAAAAATTGGTTTGTCTGAATTTAGTAAAACAAAAAAATAAAACAATTGGTTCAGTTGGACCAAATCTAGTCTATGTGTGACATAATCCTAACCCTTGTGTACCCTGACCAGCTATGCTAATTCTAACCCTAGGGTTAGAACTCTAGCTTATCATAGCTAACCCTAGTCATAGCCAGTCCCTGACCCTGACAATTTCTAACTCTAGCTAACCTTAACAACTGACCCAAGCTAATGCTAACCCTAGCTAATTCTAACCAATTCTAATCCTAACCAATCCTAGCTATCACAAACCCTAACAATGCACTGTTTAGTTTCTATGTCCACATGCTTTGTGACCATGAGAGATAATCACCCCAATCATTGGGACTGGCTCCCATAGAGATAATACAACCCTTTAATCACTATTGCTGGTGTGCCTTCCTGCTAAAGTCATGCATCATCTGTCAGTTACAGGATAGAAGTTGTGGGATTGGACTACTGTAAAGCCTCAGTGTTTAGGATTCCAGTGTGGTACATATAAATTACTGTTTGCCATATTAAATGATACACTTCAGGGGGGCTGCCAGTGATAGACACTTGCAAGCTGGGGCTTGCTGTCTCAGCAATTGCGTGCTTTACACAGCCATTTTTGTGATGTTTTATTAGTGAGTCACTGAGAAATAACCTGATCTCACTGATCATGAGTACAGCTTTCTAAATCAGGTGTAGGCAACCTTCGGCACTGCAGATGTTGTTGACTATATCTCCCCTAATGCTTTGCCAGAATTATGGCTATGAGGGCATTATGACAGATGTAGTCCACATCTGAAATGCTAAAGGTTGCCCAAACTTCTAAATATATCTTTGACTGCTTACATGTAGTGAGCAAAATTGGCTAAGTGTATAATTGTTGTGACGTACAATGTTTATTTTTGGTCATTCATGGGTTTAATTCAGGACTTCAAGTATTTTCCCACATTGAGTTATAATCTCGCATATAAGCAAAAGAAGAATGTCTGAAATTTATTGGACAAAAGGAAAAGTAGGCACCATTTGGCACATTTTTTGTTCTTATGACAATCCCATTGTACATTTCACTTCATTTTTGTATGCCCATGAAAGATTTTGATTACTATGTAAAAACAACCAGAACATGACATGTGGATATAATTCTAACATTAGGAACATGAAACATACTAAAATTGTCTCCCCCCCCCCTTCTTTTAAGAAGTTGTGTGATTTAGAGAACATAAATTCTCTCCATCAAAAAAAAGTAATTTTCTGTCAGATGGGCAGAAGAAACCCGTTCACTTAACTTTAGTAAGAATGTTTCCTGAAAAATCTGAAAATACATTATACAGTGGCAAAAATTCCCTCGAAGCAGAGGAACATTTGATTGCTGGTATCTATTTCACTTTTTCATTTCTGAATTTGTTAGTGTAATATTTTTAGCTCACACCTAGATGCAGGGAAAAAAATGTATACAGACTGCTGTTTGCAATACTTAAAATTCTAAAATGGGATAAAATCGTTTGAGAATGTACTTTAACCATTTTCTTGAAACATTTTAAATAGATGTGAACTATTAGGTTATAAATGCAAATGGCCATTTTATCATGTGCAATAGATGCAAATAGTAAATAAAATGGACCTTATATTTTTAAGGAGTTCAAAGCCACATCTGTAAATACAAAAAGGTCAACAGTAAGTAGAAACAAAAAATGTTTATAATGACCTTATTCTGTAGCCTGGCTTAACAAAGCATCTATGTTATATGGAAATATGCAGGCTGTTATTGAAACCTTCACTTAAAGGGATATGCATCACTTAAGAATATTTTTTTTTTAAATCAGCAAACACTTTTAAACAAATATACAAACCAAAATAATGCAAGAAAAAACTTTGAAAAGTATTTAAGAAATGTTTATAAACTTACCATAAACTTGGTCAGATTGCATTATTGGGCTCACCTCTCAGTCAGGGAGGTTTCTTCAGCCTCAGCCCTCCCTCTAACCCACACAGCTCAGTTTCAGACCAGTCTACTAATCACTGAAATGGGACGTCATTGCACAGCAGCAAGAGAGAGAAACCTGACACCGGATCCTGCTCTGTATGCTCAAAGTGATCAGACTCTGTCTCTGCTCCTGTTAGATCCCTTCCTACCTGCTGTGTGGCCAGGGGCCCACCCCCAGATTCCCATATATACCAGTACCCTTCTCGCTACATATGTATCCCCCTTAATCCATCCCCCCTCCCTGGGCAGCAGTCATGTCTTTCCCTTTCTTATTCAGTCCAGGGAAACCTGGATGTTGCAAGGTGAAGAGATCTTCCAACTGCACATGTGTAACTCTATCAGTTATGCTCAAAGCACTTTTACAGTATAACTGATTTGTTAGTGTGGAAAGCATAATAAAAAGAAGCAGTTAAACATGAAAAAAAATCATATTTACCTGCTTTTTTTGAGCCTGTAGAGAGATGCAACAGTCTCCATCAAAATTAAAGCTTTTGAATGAGAGAGTTACCTGAAAGCAAGACATGTCCATGTCCCTTTAAGACTTACAATGTCTCAAAAGTCATTCCTCTTATGCCCATCCTCCTTGCAGCTAGAATGCAGACATATACTTTTCAGCCACATAGGCTCCTGTACAATGTGGATAGAAGAGTTTGCTATATACAGTTCATCTGTCTATAGCAGAGGGAGTGACCTAATTATGTCAGGAGAAATGTTTTTTTATATATTGTAGAGTTAAATCCAGAGCTGGAGTAAAGGAAAGAGTAGTTTGTTTTATTCATTTAAAAAAAAAAAATGTAGGTTGTGTACAATGCTTGTCACACAGATATATGTGCACAGTATTATAAAACCAATTTGTATATATATTTAGTCAATATGAAACCAATTTTATCAGTATTTTATTTTTTCATAGTCAAAAAAATATTTTGCCATTTGGTAAATGTAATAAATAAATAAATATATATATATATATATACACTATTTTTGTTTTGTTTGTTTATGTAACGGATCGCCTGGCACCCCGACTTGCTACCTCCGTTAATAGATGCTCCTAGCGCTTCCTGAGGCCTCCAAGCACTCTAGCCGACACCCCAATCACCGAATCAGAGAAGCGTATAAATCCTCTCAAGCATATGAATGCTGTAGACCGTTGAATAGGAACCATACGAATAGGCTTACACTCCTAGCAGTCAACTGGAACAGCATGCAATAAATCCTTCCCCAATAATGAGACGACACTTCACTTTGAGGGTTAAACAGGAACTCTGGACTGGCACATCCAGCCTGGCTTTTATTACAATTGTACACTTACAGACCACACCCAGGGGGAGGCATAAAATAACCAATGACATAGATGTTACCTCCCACACATCCCCTCCCCTTAGTGTGACACATAATCCCATTATTCATACAGTTTAAAATATACTTTTTACACAATATTTATAACTTCAAAACCATACATCACATTCACACAAAATTACATATCCACAATCAATCCATTCAGGGGAACAACATATTAAAAAATGGCATGGATCAGACCAGGGGTTCAAAAGTGTCAGGGTACCTGAGGTCTCTACCTCCGAGAGAGGCAGAGACTTAGACGTCTATCCGTCCGGACGGGCTGTTTCCTCTGTTCCTCGCGGTCCTCCCGGTCACGTAAACGCCGGCCGCGAGGGAGTCACTTCCTTTTGTAGCAGGACGTCCGGAAACCGACGTCATGATGCCAGCCCGGAACGACCTGTCACTCAATCCTTTAGAGTCTAATCAGATCTCGTCGGAGGCGTGTCTCTCCCTCCGAGCTAGGGTATTTAAACTTGCTTCTCCCATTTGCTCATTGCCCTGTCGTGGTTCTAGCCTGTCTAGTCACACAGGGCTCTGGTATTTTCTGTTATCTCTTTGGTTCCGACCCGGCTTGTTTGACTTACTCTGTTTACCTCTGTTATCCTTGACCCGGCTTGTTCCTCGCTTACCTGTCCTCTCGTTCCCTCGACCTCGGCTTGTCTCTGACCATTCTCTATACTCTCCGTACGTTAGTCCGGCCATTCTAAGGTCCGGTATACGTATCCTGTACCTGTTTGTACTCTGCGTGTTGGATCCCTGTCCCGATCCTGACATTACGACAGGGCCAATGGATCCTGCAAGTACAAACAGTCAGCTTGGTCCTTCTGATCCTAGGTTCGAAGCCATGGAGCACAGAATGGATCAGATGGCGCTAGCACTACAGGCGTTATTGTCTCGTGCTAATAACCCGCCAGAGGAGACGCGTACTACTTCTATTTCTCCTGTGAGCTCAGGCTTAGAGGTAGCCACTGTAGGTGCCTCTTCCCGTATTACACCACCAGTACGTTATGGTGGTTCACCTGAGAAGTGTCGTGGTTTTCTTAACCAGATCAGTATCCACTTTGAATTACAACCTCGCTCCTATCCTACAGATAGGGCAAAGGTTGGATTTATTATCACCTTACTCATTGAGAAAGCTCTGAGATGGGCCAACCCACTATGGGAGAACGATAACCCGTTAGTATATAACTATAATGCCTTTGTAGCTGCCTTTAGAAGAACTTTTGACCCCCCTGGTAGAAAGGTCAATGCAGCCAGATTACTGTTGCGCCTGAGACAGGAGAACCGAACTCTCGTGGATTATGCACTAGAGTTCAGGTCTCTGGCGTCAGAAGTTAAGTGGAATGAGCAGGCTTATATAGATGTATTTTTGAACGGGTTATCAGACGTAATCCTTGATGAGGTTGCTACTAGAGAACTCCCTGACAATTTGGAGGATTTAATTTCGTTCATTTCTCGTATTGATGAGCGTTTAAGAGAGAGACAAAACACTCGAGAGAGGAATCTTAGACCTTCCTTTAAATTAGCTCCCGCATTTCAAAGTCCTGATTCCACTACCTCACTGTTTCCTGAACCTATGCCGATAGGCAATACTCGCCTCTCAGAAGAAGAGAGACAGTACAGGAGAAGAGAGGGATTATGCATGTATTGTGGAGTCAGAGGTCACTTACGCCTGAATTGTCCTAATCGTTCGGGAAACGCTCGCACCTAAGTTTCTCTAGAGGACAGGCCTTGGGTGTTTCTATTTTGTCCTCTACTCATAATTATAAAGATCACAGGCTTCTGCTACCAGTTTCTTTAACTTGGGAGAAGGGAGTACTAAAGACTATGGCTTTGATAGATTCCGGAGCTGCTGAGAATTTTATCGACCAAGCCTTTGCTACTAAACACACTGTCCCATCCCAGTTAAGGGATACACCCTTGGCCGTTGAGGCCATAGATGGTAGACCTTTACTTGAGCCTGTTATCTCCCGTGAGACTATACCCGTTAACTTAACTGTTGGTATATTACACGAGGAGAACTTATCACTTATGCTCATTTCGTCCCCTTCGGTCCCCATAGTCCTGGGGTACCCATGGTTAAAAAGACATAACCCTATTATCGATTGGGAGTTAGGGGAGATACTCTCATGGGGTCAGGGCTGCCAGGAGAAGTGTTTACGCAGGGTTTCCCCATTGGCTGTGATAAACACACCGGGTAGTTCCACTCAGTCTACAGAGGGACAGATACCGTTCATTTACCAGGACTTAAAAGCAGTATTCGACAAGAAGAATGCCGATACCTTACCTCCACACAGGTCATTTGATTGTAAAATTAAGCTTTTACCTGGTACTATGCCTCCGAGGGGCAATGTATATCCTCTATCCACTCAAGAGAACTCAGTTCTAGAGGAATATATTCGTGAGAATCTAGAAAAAGGATTCATTAGGAGATCCTCTTCCCCCGCCGGGGCTGGTTTTTTTTTCGTTAAAAAGAAGGATGGCACTTTGAGACCTTGTATTGATTACCGAGGGTTGAATAAGATAACCATCAGAAATGCCTATCACATTCCTTTGATTACCGAGCTGTTTGATCGTTTAAAGGGCTCTAAAATTTTCACCAAGTTAGATCTCAGAGGGGCGTATAACTTGGTGAGAATCCAGGATGGACACGAGTGGATGACAGCGTTCAATACCCGTTATGGTCACTATGAATACACGGTTATGCCATTTGGTCTTTGTAATGCTCCGGCAGTCTTTCAAGATTTGATTAATGAAGTTCTTAGGGAGTTTCAACATGATTGTGTCATTGTATACCTGGATGACATACTTATACACTCTAGGGAGATTGAGACCCACCACAGACAAGTCAGAAAGGTATTGCTCAAACTTCTGCAACATGGCCTATACTGTAAATTGGAGAAATGCAGTTTTGACCAGTCTCAGATAGACTTTCTTGGGTACGTGATTTCTGGGGAAGGCTTTAAGATGGATCCTGACAAACTCCAATCTATTTTAGATTGGCCATTGCCTAAGGGACTCAAGGCTATTCAGAGGTTTATTGGTTTCTCTAATTATTATAGGCGCTTTATTAAGGGATACTCTTCTATTACTGCGCCTATTACCAATATGACCAAACAAGGGGCTAATACTAAGACCTGGTCTACTGAGGCTCTTGTTGCTTTCAAGACGCTCAATGAACTTTTTGCCTCTGCCCCAATTTTGGTTCACCCTGATACGACGCTGCCGTTCCTACTCGAGGTCGATGCCTCTGAGATGGGAGTAGGGGCTGTTCTGTCACAAAGGTTAGGGGTGGACAAACCGTTACACCCTTGTGGGTATTTCTCTAAGAAACTATCTGGTCCTGAAAGCAGATATGACATCGGTGACAGGGAACTGTTAGCGGTCATTATGGCTCTTAAGGAGTGGAGGCATTTATTAGAGGGGACCTTACATCCTGTTACTATCTTAACGGACCACAAGAACTTGTCCTATATTGGGGAGGCTAAACGCCTATCCGCCAGGCAGGCTCGTTGGTCCCTATTCCTGACTCACTTCAATTATGTGCTTACTTATAGACCTGGTTCTAAGAACTCCAAAGCCGATGCTTTATCTCGCCAATATGAACCGTCCACTGTAGTTGAGCCAGTTCTTTCCTCGATAGTTCCTAAAGGTAATATCATCGCTAACACGAATCTCAGGATTCATTCTCCGTTGCTTACCGAGATCATAAAGTTACAACATCTAGCTCCTAAACAGACTCCTGGGGATAGACACTTCGTTCCCCCTGCTCTCCAACTGGAAGTGTTGCGGTGTTTCCACAACAGCAAGGTAGCTGGGCATCCTGGCATTCGCAAGACGTATGCTTTAATCTCCAAAGATTTCTGGTGGCCTGCTTTGCGTAAGGATATTAAAGATTTCATCGATACTTGTGAGGTCTGTACTAAGACTAAGCAACCTCATACGCTTCCATGTGGATTTCTGCATCCCTTAGAGGTTCCAGAGAAACCATGGTCCTGTTTAGCTATGGACTTCATTGTCGATTTGCCTATCTCTAAAAGACAGACTGTCATCCTCACCGTGGTTGACAGATTCACCAAGATGGCTCACTTCGTTCCTCTGCCTAAACTCCCGTCTTCACCCGAATTGGCAGAGATATTCGCTAGGGAGATTTTTCGTTTACATGGGATGCCCTCCCAAATTGTATCTGACAGAGGTTCCCAATTTGTTTCCCGTTTTTGGAGGTCCTTCTGCTCTCAACTGGGTATCAAATTGAATTTCTCTTCTGCCTATCATCCTCAGTCTAACGGAGCTGCTGAACGCACCAACCAAAAAATTGAACAATATTTACGTTGTTTTGTTTCTGAACACCAGGACGATTGGGTTGGTTTGATTCCTTGGGCGGAGTTTGCACACAACAATTTCGTTTGTGATTCTACTCATTCAAGCCCTTTCTTCATGAATTATGGCTTTCATCCATCTATTCTTCCCTCGGCCTCCCCTTCCCAAGGGATACCGTCGGTTGATGTTCATGTTGCCAATTTGAGGAAGTTGTGGGATCAGACTCGACAAATTCTTCTACACAATTCTATGGTGGTTAAGAAACACGCCGATAAACGTAGAAGGGCGGCTCCGGTGTTTGTTCCAGGTGATAGAGTATGGTTGAGTACAAGAAACATCCGTTTAAAAGTACCTTCCATGAAATTCGCTCCTCGTTATATTGGACCTTACAGGGTGCTGACTCGGATTAACCCTGTTGCGTATCGTCTAGCTCTTCCAACTGCCTTACGCATCCCTAACTCATTTCATGTTTCATTGCTGAAACCACTAGTCTGCAACAGATTTTCCTCCACAACGTCCTCTCCTCGCTCTGTTCAGGTGGAGGGTCAGGAGGAGTATGAGGTTAACTCTATTATCGATTCTCGAATCTCCCGGGGGAGAGTACAATATCTGGTCGATTGGAAGGGATATGGTCCTGAGGAGAGGAGTTGGGTACCTCAAGAGGATGTTCATGCTCCTCGTCTCCGCAGGGCGTTTCACTCCCGCTTCCCATCTCGTCCCGGTTCCTTCCGCCCGGTGGGCGTATCTGAGAGGGGGGGTACTGTCAGGGTACCTGAGGTCTCTACCTCCGAGAGAGGCAGAGACTTAGACGTCTATCCGTCCGGACGGGCTGTTTCCTCTGTTCCTCGCGGTCCTCCCGGTCACGTAAACGCCGGCCGCGAGGGAGTCACTTCCTTTTGTAGCAGGACGTCCGGAAACCGACGTCATGACGCCAGCCCGGAACGACCTGTCACTCAATCCTTTAGAGTCTAATCAGATCTTGTCGGAGGCGTGTCTCTCCCTCCGAGCTAGGGTATTTAAACTTGCTTCTCCCATTTGCTCATTGCCCTGTCGTGGTTCTAGCCTGTCTAGTCACACAGGGCTCTGGTATTTTCTGTTATCTCTTTGGTTCCGACCCGGCTTGTTTGACTTACTCTGTTTACCTCTGTTATCCTTGACCCGGCTTGTTCCTCGCTTACCTGTCCTCTCGTTCCCTCGACCTCGGCTTGTCTCTGACCATTCTCTATACTCTCCGTACGTTAGTCCGGCCATTCTAAGGTCCGGTATACGTATCCTGTACCTGTTTGTACTCTGCGTGTTGGATCCCTGTCCCGATCCTGACAAAAAGTTAGTAAAGTATCTTTTAAAACCCCTAGCTTTCCAGGTTTGTAGGGCCTTCTCTGTGCTGGAGAAGTAATCCAATTATCTCCCAGCACAGAGACAGACTCCATTAAGCACATGGGGACACAAAGACAGTAAAACACTTTAAAATACATAAATTCACCTTTTACACATAACACACAGACATTTCACCTATCCCCAGATAGCTGGGATCTGCGCGCACAAAACTACCGAATAGCGCGCAGATCCTACTCACACAGTACAATTGCCATGGAGCTAAAGTCTTTCCCATAGTCTTTCATTATATGAACAGGCTCCATGGTATAGCTATCTGGGGTATCACATTCCCATAAAGTCTGGTCCATAGTCCAAAGGCAAGAGGCGGGCAATCAGCCCCCTCCAAGGACACGTGGCGAGGTCGGTTTCGCCACAATCCCAAAAAGTCCCAATATGTCCATCGCTGATTTTAAAAGGGCCATTAGCAGCAATATAAAGTACAATATGCCCCAAATAACCCAGGGGCCATAGTCAGCAGGTAGGAGGCTAGCAAACAGGCTTCTCCAGGGCCCAGTGGCGAGGTTGGTTTCGCCACAGTTTATTTTCTCAATTCTCTATTACACAATCCTTGGGCTTTTTACTCGCTGGTCAATTATCACAGGAGTCATAGTCCACAGTGGACAAACACAGGTTGCTAATGTGATTACTGAAGCTCTCTAAAATGAGCAGGATTTAACAAAGTACTGTGATAAAAAGAAATAACCTATAGGTGTATGTAATTTCATATAATAAACTCAGTTAATTTCAAATGTTATTGTAAATAACACAAAGCAAAGTTTTAAATGTCACTGCTCACAACTTTAACTTTTAAGAAGTCAATTTGGGGCAGCTGTTTTATAATTTGCCATCCAAAGAGAAAATACCTGTGTAAAATACTTAGTCATTTGTCTGTCAGTGAGTTTATTATACTTACAGAATCTTGGTGAAAAAAAAAATGCCGAAATGATATTAAATACATTAATCACACTAATGTTCAGAGAATTTACCTTGTGTGATTGCCTTTCACTACCTCCCTAGAAGCAATTACTTCAAAAGGTCACTTTACAACTAAAATCTCTATGACAAGGACACAAAGAACTTTTAGCACAAACAATTGCAAGCTCTTTCCTAGTTCTAATATACAAATTAACTGGCTTCTACGACCGTGCTTATATAACCAGGTATTTCGGGCAAAATTTGGGTGATTTAGCAGTTGAATTGCCCAATGCCAACCATTAATTATTAACTCAGAATATATTATTAGATGCAATTTAAAAGAACATTTATGTAAACATGTTTTAGATTGATGAAAGGGTACAGAAGAACTGCTATTAGATGACCATCTAACCCTAAGTGATTGAGATATAATGAGGGTTTGTATGCACACCTAGAGCTGGCTAATAATTAAGTGATGATTAGCACAATTACTCACCTGTTTCAATATTTTAATGCTTAATAACAAATGTAAATTTGCTAAGCTATTCTGAAACTTTATTGCCAATTTTAAATGTGGATATTTAATGTCATTTTAAACTATTCAGCATTTAGCTAAATAACAAAAACTACTACCGGAGATCCTATCAGAAACCCAGGGGAATGTTATGTTTGTGAGAATTTTTTTTTCTTTTTTTGTGAGATTTGTTTATATTTGTTGTTATTTAATAATTATGTTTCTATTCAAATTAGACATATAATAGGTTTTGAATAGCCTGCCTGTACTTTTTTGTTTTAATTAAGGAAAAACAGCACTTGACAAATAGAATCCAACATGAGTGTGTAGTCAGCACAAAAAAAGTTAATTTTTTGCTTTAATTCCTCTTAACTTAAAGAGACTCTATAGGGACTAAGACTACTTCATCTCAATGAAGCTGTCTGAGTGCCATGTTACCCCCAGGTTTAACCCTGTAGCTGAAAACATTGCCGTAATAATGACAGCTACTAGAGGCCACTTCCTTGAAATTGTTTATTAAAACTCCCCTATTTTAATAAGATGGTCTCAGAGGCCATCTGATTGGTGCAGTGTGACATTTTGCCACTCAGGTGCCCTAGCCTCTCAATGCTTTTCTATGGAAATCCATTGTATTGGTAGAGGAAAAGATGAAGATGCACATGAGAGACAAATTCTGTGAGGGAAAAAAGTTAAGTAAAATCACCTTTTTAACCCTGAAAGCGGGGACCCAGGTCAACTAATTGGCAACTTGGGCACTATAGCATTAGAAATACACATTTGTATTCCTAACACTAAAGTGTTCCTTTAAAAAGACCACTTCACCCCCATAATCATGTCTTGTTAATGTAGAGGCTCGAGTAGCTGAACCCTATCATGAATAATTTTCTAATGATTTAACTCTGACGGTGTCCCACAAGGCAACGTCCGCACAGGTTCCTCAGTCCTCCTCTGGCCCCTGCAGTGGTCAGGATGATTTGCCTTGCACCCCACTGATAGTTTGATGCTGATACTCTTATCCATTTACTGGCAGCCCATTATGAGTAACATTATGTACTACATCATCAGAACGGAACACACACCAAACGTTTCTGATTCTCAATACCAAACTAATTCAGTGTGGAACTTTAAACTGAGAAGCTCTATCTCCTAAGTAAGCTGTGTAACATGAGACAGTAAACGTTTTAGCAAATGTATAATTGTGTTAACACAAGAAAGTATGACAAAGCTATGTGTTATTGAGAATGATATGAAGTAAAATAAAATAGTGACATTATTGAAGCACAGCATTCTAAAATCATAACATGCCCTTATGGATGCCCTAGAGGTTAGATCTGAGTCACTTATACTGGATTATGCTAAAGGCAAATTGAATAATGAATTATACAGACCTAGGGAATATACTATATGTGTTTTGGAGGAAATGAAAGACAAGAGAAAATGCTCAAAGCCAATGAGTACACAAAGCAAAAGAAAGAAATCGGGTTGTGGTGTCATTGCATCAAGGCAGGACATATAAAAAGGAACTATGGAAAGAGAAATATGCTATTTACTAGCTGAATTATCTCAGCTATCTCAAAAAAGGATTACAACCAGATAAAATTTACTCAATATGAGCCACAGAAACTATGACCTATTAGTTGTTTACTAAATTGTGTTTTGATTTCACAGGCATGAAAAGCTATTTTTTGTGTAAATACCAATGTCTAGTGGGTCCAAGAATGACTTCCCGCTAGCTGTATTAAATCTATGTAATTAACCCTTTCTATGTCCCTCCCGAGTGCAGCATGATGAGCTGTTTTCTGTAGTCCCGAAAGAAAAATATTAAAGTGTGCCACACAACATATACTCTTTTTAAAGAGCATAAAATTATATATATGCATATACTCTTTTTAAAGAGCATAAAATTATATATTATAAACTTGTTTTCCTGGCACTATAGGGTCTTTAGGTTTCCCCCCCCCCCACCCTCAGGGTCCCACTCCCGCTGGACTTCAGCTACTTACCTTTCTCCAGTGCTAGGCTCCCTCAGTGCTGGTGAACTCTCCTCCTCCTGCCGACGTCAGTGACGAATGTGCACCCGCGCGCGCATTCAAACTGCCTATAGGAAAGCATTTCTCAATGTTTTCCTATGGACATCCAATGTCTTCTCACTGTGATTTTCCCAGTGAGAAGCGCGGAAGCGCCTCTAGCGACTGTGAGTGAGACAGCCACTAGAGGCTGGATTAACCCTCAGTGAAACTGCTATGTTTTTAGCTGCAGGGTTAACACTATAGGGACCTGGCACCCAGACCACTTAATTGAGCTGAAGTGGCCCAGGTGCCTACAGTGGTCCTTTAATGTGTCAGTTAATTATATTAATTCGAACCATGCAGAAAAGTATTAGCTGTACCCTAATGATATAGTCGAAGAAAAGTTAACAATCATCATGTCTAATGCAAAGTGAACTATCTGACATTTTGGTTGTGGACTGTCCTTGTGTGTGAGTTAATTTCAATGTTCATATAAAATAGATTTCCTCTGCAATGGCACATGGTAGCTCAGATATTTAAGACAGTCTGTGCAGGGGCGTACCTAGAGCATTTGGCACCCGGGGCGGACCCTGAGTGTGGCACCCCTCCCTCCCCCCCCCCCATAATAAAAATGTAAGAAAACACCCACATTTTTTTCAATTTTTCAATAATATTTATTGCACGAATTTGTAAACTGCTTGTAACATTTGTAAAATGCGCCAGTTTTGTAGAAGGGGGAAGACCAGTGCTTTTGTAGAAAGGGGCTGGTGAGAACCTTCTAGAAAACTCCTGCCCTGCTCCTTTCTACAAAGCCCCTTGTCTTGCCCTTCATATAAAAACCCTGCACCCCGATCACATAAATTTCATACACTCCCTACACATAAAAACCCTGCACCCCGATCACATAAATTTCATTCACTCCCTACACATAAAAATCCTGCACACCCCTTAATAAAAAAAACCTGCACACCCCCTTAATAAAAACCAAAAACGTGCACAACCCCTCTTAATAACAAAAAACCTGCACCCCCCCCTTAACAAAAAAACAAAAATCTGCAGTGCACATCCTCCCTTAATAAATAGAATACTGCAACCCCCATTATTTAAACCTCCCCCTTTAATTCTTTAATCCACAGCCCCCTTTAATTAATCCACACACCCCTTAATTAATACACCCCCTTAATTAATACACCCCCATTAATTAATCCACACACCCCTTAATACACCCCCCTTAATTAATACACCCCCCTTAATAAATCCTCACTGCCCCTTAATTAATACACCCCCCTTAATTAATCCACATCCCCCTTAATTAATACACCCCCCTCAATTAATCCACACACCCCTTAATTAATCCTCACTCCCCCTTAATTAATACACACCCTTAATTAATCCACACCCCCTTAATTAATACACCCCCTTAATTAATACACCCCATTAATTGTTCCTCACTCCCCCCTTAATTAATACACCCCCCTTAATTAATCCTCACTCCCCCTTAATTAATACAGCCGCCTTAATTAATCCACACCCCCCTTAATTAATACACCCCCTTAATTAATCCTCACTCCCCCCTTAATTAATACAACCCCCTTAATTAATCCACCCCCCCTTAAAACACCCTCTTAATTAATCCTCACCCCCTTAATTAATACACCCCCTTAATTAATACACCCCCCATAATTAATCCTAACTCCCCCTTAATTAATACAGCCCCCTTAATTAATCCACACCCCCTTAATTAATACACCCCCTTAATTAATCCATACCCCTCATAATACCCCCTTAATTAATCCTCACTCCCCCTTAATTAATACAGCCCCCTTAATTAATTCACACCCCCCTTAATACACCCCCTTAATTAATCCTCACTCCTTTAATTAAACCTCCCTCCCCTTTAATTCTTTAATGGCCATTATCCACCCCCCCTTTAATTAATTTAGCCCCATCACATAAAATGACTACTTACATTTTGATGATGCCTTGACCGACTGGGTGCCTCATTGGATCCTTCCGCTGGATAGTTCCATGAAGGCGGGCTGACGGCGCTGCGCACGACGTCATCACGTTGCGTGACGCCATGGCCCGCAACACTCCTCCCCCTTCTCATCCTGGAAGTAAGTCCTGCCGGGCCGCCGCAGCGTAATGATGGGGGGTGACACATGACACTGGACGTCATGGCACCCCCCTAGTCAGTGGCACCCGGGGCGGGCCGCCCCCCCCGCCCCCCCCTTAGTACGCCACTGAGTCTGTGTGAGTATTCATTTTGCTGCAAGCTTTTGTGCATGCTCTGTTAGTGTCTCTTACATTTTATTTCTTTGATTCTAATTTGTGAGCTGCAGAAAAAGTGATGTTTAAGAGGCACAGTTCCATTTTTTCAGATTTATAATTCTGCAGTTTTGTAGTCGGAGGATTAACAAGCAAATGTAGTCGTTTTATGAAAAGTCAAAATGATATTTACAAGCTCAGTGCGTTTATAAATCAATGCAGTAAAATCTCACAAATTAAACTTATATATTATTTTCTAAGACCGATGGATTTGATGAATGTAATTGCACTTGATCAATGATGTAAACTTTATTTACACTATAGTTGCCGGGTTTTGCCGTCTGTAGACTTTTGAAAAATAGACCAGTTTAAAAGCAAGGTTAATCAAAGTCATCTCGCTGGATTGACAAGTTACAATTATCTTTTAGCAGTCAGCATTCAATGAACTAATCTCCTAGGTAATGCTGTTATATAGCCTAAACCAAAAAATTTTTCACTGAGGTAATCTTATGCAAAACTCATAATCACCCTTCTAAAGTGTCTAATTTATTGCATCACAATTCGTATGGGAAATCAGCGGAATAGTAATGCATGTATCTATTATTAATACTTTTTGATATATCTTTGCTTTCAAAATGTAGGGATGTAGTGATTATAATTTTTTTTTTTTTATTAAAGCTACTCAGAATCCATTAATTTTCTGGCCCTATCCCAATGAGACTGAAGTATCCAGTAAGAAGATATAGAAGAGATTCAATTTTCAGGTAAGGACAACAGGCAGTTGCTGCGTGACAAGGGGCTAAGGGTTAAATATGAAGTGGTTATTCAAATGACTTATGAATTACCATCACTGGTTAAAGACTAAGAATATACAGATCTTAACGAAATCATTACATGATGACATAGTAACAATTCTAAGCCCGTTTTCAGAGCAATTTTCCTTAAAACTTCAAGCGTTCTGTACATATCTTAGCTTATTATATGTCTTGGGGTTAATATAGAAATACAAATTAACTAAGTGTTTGGTTCATATATATCACTAATCCGAGATTAACTGCATTGGGAAAGATTATGTTTTGTGAAAAGGGAAATTAAAAAGTGAAAAATATGATTTCATAAAAGAATCAAGTAATCTTCGGAAATAATGCCCAACTTTTTAATAAAGTTTAGGACTCTTGGATGAAGGGTGTGATGCCATTTAATTAAAAAGGCACTTTAATTACCTGTTTTCATGATCATACTGCTAGTAATTTATGGGCATCATTCCGCTAGTTTCTATCAAACCATTTTGGATTTGTTTGACAAAAAAACACAGCATCCAATAGCACCCGTAGCTCACCACCTAGATAATGTTGGAATTGCACTTCTGTAATATCAAGTGTGAATGTATCCATCATTGAATGGCAATGATAGGCTGAAAAAAAGGCTAATGATAGAATAAAAAGGGAACGAGAACAGAGGGATCCTTGCATGGAAAAGTGCTTGGAATGCTCTTTCAACATTTCCAAATGCTGGCTAATCAATTCATAGATTGTCCCCATACCTGTCAGATTTGAACATATACTTTAGTATATGAGTAGTATGAGTAGTATGAGTCAGAGAGCTATTTTGCAGTTTGGACTGTCAAATGATCAGTCATGTGGATCAGTTGATTCTGAAACAAGATTGAATGCTAGACTGAAGGTAGTTGAAGATTGAAAGTAGTCTTCTCTTAACAAATTGCCAAATAACATTTATTTAGCGAAGATTAGCAACTTAAAATTCCATATGAATGAATACCAATTGGCTTTCATTTTAATATTCTATACAATATTATCTCAAATGTTTAGAAATATTTAGTTGCTTCTAAATATGTCTAAACAATGTTTCTAATAGAATATTATCTCAAATATTTAGAAATATGTTGTTGTTTCTTTAGGAACTCTAAAGTAAATGGTCTAAATCAAGAGTTTCTACAATTATTCTTTTAACTTCTTTTGGATTACAGCTCATATTTTACTTAGCTAGCCTGTTCCCAGTAAAAATAAAACTGTCTGAATATCAATATCAATGGGGTATCAATATCAATTGATATCAATATCAATGGGGTAATAATTCTGTTACAGGCTTATAGTTTACACTTTATCTTGGCTTTGTAGTGTAGCTACTGTTTCTTATCAAACTCTCATAAAACAATAAATGGCATTTCTTCATTACTGTGATTCTTAACATTAGTATTATGTATACTATTATTTTTGTGTGTATGTACTGAAAACACTTCAATTAATCCAGAAAAAGGTAAATCCTTACTTTTGATGAGGGTCCCCACAAATAGCAATTGGTAGTGCACTGGACAGTTTTCAAATTTAATGAAAAATAATGAGAAAGATAAAAAATGCAATGCTGCCAAAATATTCAAGAACTGAAATTCAACAATAGATTTATAAACAAAAATATTAGTTTGGAACAATTATATTACAATATGTTAACCAAGTAAGATTAATGTTAGTGCAATATTATTATTATTATTACTATTATTATTATTAGCATTTACATAGCGCCAACATATTCTGCAGAGCTTTACAATTAGAAAATGGGGATATTTTACAAGTAACTAACAAACAGAATATACCAGAGACAAGAGGTGGAAAAAGCCCAGCTCAAATGAGCTTACAATCTATTATTACATTTTGTGTGGGGGACAATGCCTTTATAAGACATTACAATTTACTGGGGTACAATAAATACACACAATATGAAATGTACATGGGTATATTAAGTATGATACGATGACGAACATGAAGACATATAAGACATGATGACTGGACCAGAACAAATCATTTGTCCTGATATTTTAAGGAAGAGCAGCCCAGTAGGAAGTAGTTTGGTGTGTCATCACTGAAAGTTTGAATGTCATATGATGCCACTCCAAGGCAACCCATGCACAGAAACCCTCTCACATGAACATAAACTGTGTTTGTTTAGTGTAGCACAAGCACATTTAATGGCACATTTATCCCGCATTAGCTTGCTGTGTTACACATAAAAGGACATCAGTGGACAAAAGGGTTAGTGGAGTGTGTGTTTGCATCTATACATCGGGAGACTGCATGCTGTATGGCTTCTTTTGTGGTTATGTATGTGGGAGGGTTGCTTATGTAAAGGGGAGGCTGCTTATAGGTGTGTGTGTGTGTGTGGGGGGGGGGGACATTGCTTGTAGGATTGCATACATGTGTAGATGGTTCTGTTTTTGGTATATTTTGTGTTTCTGGATAGGTGCTGTATGTTTGTAAGGGGATAAGAGATGTAGAGTGTATTATTCCTGTTAGCATTTAAATACTGCTTGCCTATTCAGCAGCACTTTACAAATATATAAAGCGGATATTTAAAAGGTTAAGAAGACCCTGCTCAAACAAGCTTACAGTATATAAGGATTTGAGGTAGGAAATTGTGTAGATATATATCCTAGTTGTGTTTTCCAAATACATTTACTTGGAGGGGGAAATGTGCTGGGTGTCCAGTGGATAATGCACCTGGTCTGCACTTTCAATGGGTGTAAACTACTCCTTCCTGCTGGCAGTTGTTGATTAGTGATGTCCCGAAAGGTTCTCTGGCGAATAGTTCCTGGTGAACATTGCTTGTTCGCGTTTGCCGCGGACGGCGAACATATGCAATGTTTGGTTCGCCCCCTATTCGTCATCATTGAAGAAACTTTTACCCTGTACCTCACAGTCAGCAGACACATTCCAGCCAATCGGCAACAGACCCTCCCTCCCAGACGCTCCCCCCTCCTGGACAGCATCCATTTTACATTCATTGTGAAGCTGCATTCTTAGTGAGAGTAGGGACAGTGTAGCTGCTGACGATTTGATAGGGAAATTGATAGCTAGGTAGTATTCAGTGTCCACTACAGTCCTGAATGACTCATCTGATCTCTGCTGTAAGGACATCCCTTTCTAGGGCTAGAACATCAGTCTGCTTTTTTTTTTATGTGTAATGTAATTGCAATTGCCTGCCTGCCAGCCTGTGTGCCAGGCTCACAGCGTATACTGTGCCAACTTGCCCAGTGCCACCACTCATAGCTGGTGTTACAATAGCTTGCATTTAAAAAAAACAAAAACTTTTTTGACTGTAACATAATAGCAGTCAGTTTCCTTCACTAGTGTGCGTTTCAGGGCCTGCCCAGTGCCACCACTCACTCACTGGTGTCACAATAGCTTGCATTTAAAAAAAACAAAACTTTTTTGACTGTAATATAATAGCATCAGTTTCCTTCACACGTGTGCGTTCCAGGGCTTGCCCAGTGCCACCACTCACTCACTGGTGTCACAATAGCTTGCATTTAAAAAAACAAAAAACGTTTTTGACTGTAATATAATAGCAGTCAGTTTCCTTCACTAGTGTGCGTTTCAGGGCCTGCCCAGTGCCACCACTCACTCACTGGTGTCACAATAGCTTGCATTTAAAAAAAAACAGTAGTGTACATTTTAAAAACAAATACAATTTTGACTGTAATAGATTGAATAGCAGTTAGTTGTCTGCCAGCGTGTGTGTCAGGCTCACAGCGTATACTGTGCCCACTTGCCCAGTGCCACCACTCATATCTGGTGTCACAATAGCTTGCATTTAACAAAAAACAAAAACTTTTTGGACTGTAATATAATAGCAGTCAGTTTCCTTCACACGTGTGCGTTTCAGGGCCTGCCAGGGCACAGTGTCACACCAGTGCAACTCATATCTGGTGTAACAGTAGTGTACATTTAAAAAAAAAAAAAATGTTTTGACTGTAATAGATTGAATAGCAGTTAGTTGTCTGCAAGCTTGTGTGTCAGGCCTACAGCATCTACTCTGCCAACTTCTGCCAGTGCACAGTGCCACTCATATCTGTTGTCACAGTAGCTTGCACGCATAGTACCACTAATTGAAAAAAAAAAGACAGGCAGAGGCAGGCCACCCCGCAGGGGCCGTCGTGGTGCTGTGATTCCCTTTGGCCCTAGAATAATGCCCAGTGTTCAGAAGCCACGTACCCTGAACTGGAAAAGTTCTGAGGACATAGTTGACTGGCTAACACAGGACACCTAATCTTCTACAGCTTCCGCTCAGAACCTTGACGCACCATCCTCCTCCAGCTTAGCTTCGGGCACCTCTCAAGTTACCACTCGCCCGCCTGCCGCCACCACCAAAACTAGCACCACAGCCGCTTCACTTGGTATGTCAGAGGAGTTATTTACACATCAGTTGGTAGAAATGAGTGATGCGCAAGCATTATTGCCAGAGGATGTAGATAACAGGGATATGTCTCAGTCAGGCAGCATTACACACATGGACGTACGGTGTGATGATGATGATGATGCTGTACCCGCTGCTGCTTCCTTTGCTGAGTTGTCAGATACAAGTGAAGCGGTTGATGATGACGATGCGTCCGTGGATGTCACGTGGGTGCCCGCTAGAACAGAAGAAGAACAGGGGGAAAGTTCGGATGGGGAGACAGAGAGGAGGAGGAGGAGACGAGTTGGAAGCAGGGGGAGGTCGTCGCGAGGAGCTAGTGGCACAGTCAGACAGCATGCATCGGCACCCGGGGTTAGCCAGACAGCACACCAATCAACGCATGCTGTTGCCACCACCAGAATGCCGTCATTGCAGAGCTCAGCAGTGTGGCATTTTTTTTGTGTGTCTGCCTTTGACAACAGTGATGCCATTTGCAACCTGTGCCAAAAGAAACTGAGTCATGGGAAGTCCAACACCCACCTAGGTACAAATGCTTTGCGAAGGCACATGATCGCACATCACAAACGCCTATGGGATCAACACATGAGTAAAAGCAGCACACAAACTCAAAGCCACCATCCTCCTCCTGGTCCAGCATCTTCAGCCACGTCAACCACTGCTGTCCTCCTTGCCCCCTCTCAACCATCCGCCACTCCGTCTCTCGCCTTGAGCAGTTCCTGCTCATCTGCCCACAGTCAGGTGTCTGTCAAGGACATGTTTGAGCGTAAGAAGCCAATGTCACAAAGTCACCCCCTTGCCCGGCGTCTGACAGCTGGCGTGACTGTACTCTTAGCCCGCCGGCTTTTACCGTACAAGCTAGTGGAGTCTGAGGCATTCAAAAAATTTGTAGCTACTGGGACACCGCAGTGGAAGGTACCCGGCCGAAATTTCTTTGCACAAAAGGCAATCCCCAACCTGTACTCGATTGTGCAAAAGGAAGTAATGGCATGTCTGGAACACAGTGTTGGGGCAAGGGTCCATCTGACCACTAATACCTTGTCTGCAAAGCATGGTCAGGACAGGTATATCACCTACACAGCGCGTTGGGTAAACCTGGTGACGGCTGCCAAGCATGGAATTCGTGGCTCTGCAGAGGAGTTGGTGACACCGCCACAACTTGCAGGCAGGCCTGCTGCCACCTCCTCTACTCCTCCTACTCCATCCTCTTCCATAACCTCATCGGCTGAGTCCTCTTCTGCTGCTGTGTCTTGCTCCACATCCCGGATATGGCAGTGTCACGCCGTCTTGGGGTTGACTTGCCTGAAAGCAGAGAGTCACACCGGACCAGCACTCCTGTCTGCCCTAAACGCACAGGTGGATCAGTGGCTGACTCCGCACCAACTGGAGATCGGCCAAGTGGTTTTTGACAATGGAACAAATTTGTTGGCGGCATTGAATTTGGGCAAGTTGACACATGTGCCGTGCATGGCACATGTGTGTAATCTGATCGTACAACGCTTTGTGCTTAAGTACCCAAGCTTACAGGACGTCCTGAAGCAGGCCAGGAAGGTGTGTGACCATTTCAGGCGTTCCTACACGGCCATGGCGCACTTTTCTGATATCCGGCGAAACAACATGCCAGTGAGGCGTTTGATTTGCGACAGCCCCACACGTTGGAATTCAACACTCCTAATGTTTGACCGCCTGCTCCAACAAGAAAAAGCCGTTAACGAGTATTTGTATGACCGGGGTGCTAGGACAGCCTCTGCGGAGCTGGGAATTTTTTTGCCACGTTACTGGACGCTCATGCGCAATGCTTGTAGGCTCATGCGTCCTTGTGAGGAGGTGACAAACCTAGTCAGTCGCACCAAACGCACCATCAGCGACATCATACCATTTGTTTTCTTCCTGGAGCGTGCCCTGCGAAGAGTGCTGGATCAGGCCGTAGATGAGCATGAAGAGGAAGAGTTGTGGTCACCATCACCACCAGAAACAGCCTTATCAGCATCGCTTGCTGGACCTGCGGCAACGCTGGAAGAGGATTGTGAGGAAGAGGAGTCAGAGGAGGAATGTGGCTTTGAGGAGGAGGAGGAAGACCAACCACAACAGGCATCCCAGGGTGCTCGTTGTCACCTATTTGGTACCCGTGGTGTTGTACGTGGCTGGGGAGAAGAACATACCTTCAGTGAGATCACTGAGGACGAGGAACGGGACATGAGTAGCTCGGCACCCAACCTTGTGCAATTGGGGTCTTTCATGCTGTCGTGCCTGTTGAGGGACCCTCGTATAAAAAGGCTGAAGGAGAACGACCTGTACTGGGTGTCCACGCTACTAGACCCCCGGTATAAGCAGAAAGTGCCTGAAATGTTACCAAATTATGGCAAGTCGGAAAGGATGCAGCAGTTCCAAAATCAATTAAAAAGTATGCTTTACACAGCGTATAAGGGTGATGTCACAGCACAACAGGAATCTAACAGGGGAAGAGGTGAAAGTAATCCTCCTCCTCCCACGACCACGCCGGCAAGGACAGGATGCTTTACAGACGTGTTGTTGATGGAGGACATGCATAGCTTTTTAAGTCCTACGCATCGCCACAGCCCTTCGGGGTCCACCCTCAGAGAACGACTCGACCGACAGATAGCAGACTACCTTGCCTTAACTGCAGATATAGACACTCTGAGGAGCGAGGAACCCCTTGACTACTGGGTGTGCAGGCTTGACCTGTGGCCTGAGCTATCCCAATTTGCAATAGAACGTCTGGCCTGCCCTGCTTCAAGTGTCCTGTCAGAAAGGACCTTCAGTGCAGCAGGAGGTATTGTCACTGAGAAGAGAAGTCGCCTAGGTCAAAAAAGTCTAGATTAACTCATCTTTATTAAGATGAATGAGGGATGGATCCCGAAGGGACTGACAGTGGGCGATACATTCGACTAAAAAAGGCCTGATGAGGGGGACGTAACAGGGTGTCGCGGCTGCCGTCCTGCCGCATGATATTTAAATCCCTAGCTCACCCCAGTACCTTGCCCTGTCGTGGTTTCCTGTTCCTGGTTTCCTGAGAGTGCTTTATCATTGTGAATCTGATTTCCTGGTATCCTGATCTTGGCTTTTCCCTGGTTATTCTGAATTCTGGTTTCCCTGACTTGGCTTGTGTAAACGGTATTGTGTATTTTCTGGCTTCCTTGACCTCGGCTTTCCCTTTGACCATTCTCTTTCTCTAGCGTATTAGTCCGGCCATTCTAAGGTCCGGTTTACGCTCTGTCCTTTTATTTTCCATTTCTTGCCTATGTATATGTTTACGGACTGTTTGCGGTTGTTTGTGGTGCGTTAAACGGGGAGTTTGGTCTGTCACTGTGAAGCGGGCGTAACCCTTACACTACCTGATCGATACAACATCATACCTGATGTTTTAAAGCACGTTATTCCAAACAATTTAGGAATGTTAAGTGATTTATGCCCTTTATGGATTAAAACCAGACTCTGCATCAACTATGTAATTTTCCATGGGTGTTAGTCCCCTTGAAACAACTTTTCCATCACTTTTGTGGCCAGAAAGAGTCCCTGTGGGTTTTAAAATTCGCCTGCCCATTGAAGTCTATGGCGGTTCGCCCGGTTCGCCCGTTCACGAACATTTGCGGAAGTTCGCGTTCGCTGTTCGCGACATCACTATTGTTGATGTATTGGTATCATGGTTGTGATGAACTATGACATTGCTCTGGTACACTTCTAGGAGAAATGTATGTAGTCTGCACCTGCTGGAGGTGCAGAAAGCAAGCTCTTAGTCCCCTCTGCATTACTGGCTATTGACCTCACCACTGGCCACTGAGCTCCCTCTTTGGGCTGGAGAACAGATAGCCACAGCCTATACCCACCATTGCCAACTGGGCATTTCTCAGATTTACTCAATGGCAGTCCAGGAATACAGTAAATATTAGACTTAGAAATTAATTTTGTTACAAACTGCTATTTGACTGTATCAGATGACTGAATGATTCTTTATAATATTTATCTCTAGTTTAGACAATGGTGTGGTGTTGGTGTCTGGTTTAGACAATGTTGTGGTGTAGTGATTGTTAGGTACTGAAAATGGAAAAGTGAAAATCATACATTTTAGGCCAACGTAGCCAAATTGAAATATAAATCACCCAAATCAAATTATTTCTCCAGGTCAGGCATTTTGGTTCAAAACATGCAGTTTGCTGGTCAGATGCAGACATGCATGTATTGTACTGTCTACAAGTCCTTGTACTATGCTACAGAATTGTTGGTACTTTATAAACGGTAACAACATGACTGCAAAACTCTATGTGAGCATGCAACAACTACTTGAGGTATGCAATAACTGGAAATGGAAGTATGAAACAATGTCGTTTAGTAAATACAGGATACTTAACATAATATATGAGCAAATAAATGCAACTAACTATAAAGTCTATAACAGAATTCATATGGGTCTTACAACAGAAAAAAATAATTAAAATGTAAATACCCTAACCAGCTTGGAGCACACATGGTGGTTATTATATGCTTATCATCATGTTCTAGGTAATCCATGATCATGGATTAAAGTGGTAAAATCTTTCATATCCACTTAGGAAGGTGCATCCATCAATAAAATAAACATATTGCAACAGCAAAGGAAATATCTTTATGAAAGGGGTTTTCTAAAAGGTTCACCTAATAATTTATAAATCGTTAGGTGTTTTTATTTTGTTAAACATGATAGGAATAAATCAAGACAAAATAGGGCATACAAAATTCTTGTAAATAAACAATTCTAAAATATCAAAGTTATTTCTGGATGTGCAACAGTAGTCAAAATACTTTGAAACTAGTTCAAGTCTGTGCGCAGTTCATTTAGTCTTCAAATCACCTTTCAAGTGCACTCCCTCAGTGCAATGATCATCCTTTGATTTCTGTCACTGCCATAAGGCATTTGAGTTGGTCCCTGACTAGGAGATAGGCAATATTATGCCTGTGGCATGAAATAGCAATGAAAAAGACATGGTGGTAAACCTTTCAAAGCTAGATGAAAATGTATTAAACCTTAAAATACTGTAGTTATAGTAGTTATAGCCTTAAAGGACCCCTGAAATATAAAAGCATTTTTGATTACTATCTGCTGGTTTTGATCTAGCCAGGCTGTCGTTTTCAAGACATATATATATGAGTAATAATTAAGCTAAATAGATTATAATGCATTATTAAAAAAAAGTGTCGTATTAAAGAAAGGGATGTTACACACAGTCTGTGTTGCTTAACTGCAGGGTGCTGTTAGAAAAAAAACATTAAATTTATTTGAAATATGAGATGCATACTGAGCACATAAACGTATAAAAAAAAAACAGCAATTACTTGTATGGATTGCATTAGCACTGTTCAAGCATAACTCAGAAATAAAATGATGTACGCTTATATTATTATATTTTTATTTTTAATATTTTGTCTTTAACCCTTAAAGTGCATTTTATTTTTTTATGGTGTTGGCAAACAGAATACAAAATTTAGGTAGCTGTCTTTTAACCTATAAGTAAATCTTGGAGGGATGTCCAGTATGTAGGGAAGAATCATTCCTTTTTTGGAGTTCCATCCTTTAACACAGCCCCTATGCCCAGCTACAGCCTGTATAAATGCAGCACCTATGTTTCAGTATACATTGTTCTGCCATTACATTCAGTGATAATATAGCATTGCATTGTTTTTCCAATGTAACAATCTTACAACATTGTTGTAGTGATGCTCACAATTAAAATTGAAATGGTTCATAACCCACATACCCTGACAACCAAACTAATACAAGGCAGTAACCCCTTTTGGGCTCTTATGTGATAAGTCAGACCGAATGACACACACCATTTCATATTTATACTCTACACTCCAACACAACAGAAATTACCCCTCTCTTTCTTATACACCAAGTATGTCAAACCCGCGGCCCACAATGAACATCTTTGTGGCCCGGCGAGCTGCGAGTTTGAGACATAAAAAATAGTACAGTCGAAGTAAATGACCTAAAAGGTCAATCACCAGGAATGTATAGGTTGAAGGGCATTAGGGCATAACCCAAAGGAGGTATAAATAGAGAAGAGGCTGAGATGGGTTAAACGGAAAACAGTGCTCCCAAATACAGTCTCTATACCCTGAATACAACGGCTCCCCTAGTATAGAGCAGTAATTTGCTAGTCTTAGGAGCCTAAACAGAACTAAAAAATCATTTTAATGATCCTACAATCACTCAAAGCTTGACTAACCTTAAACCAAAAAGTAATTTTACACCACACATAGGTAGCTACAGGAATATTGAACTATTCCTTGAGGCTGTCAAGTTCGAAATTGAGGGCATTAGAAATGTAGATCTTAATGTATATCCAAACATGAATCTGACAAGACACAAGACTAAAGCCTTAAATTCCCTTAAAAATGATCGGGAAATTACCATCAAACCGGCAGACAAGGGCGGCAACATAGTTATCATGAAGTCTTCTAACTATGTACAAATGGCCCTTAAGATACTCGATGATAAAGCCACATATCATGTACTCCAGAAAGACCCTACTAATGCCTTCCTGGAAGAATATAAACAGATTCTGGATAAGGGCCGCAGTGGAGGTTTGCTGTCCAGGGATGAATATCAATTCATCCTGAATAGAAATCCTAAAATAGCAACCTTCTACTGCCTACCCAAGATCCATAAAAACAACCTAGACCCTCCAGGACGCCCGTTTATATCAGGTGTTAACAATCTTACACAGAACGGCAACATTTATTTGGATAAAATCTTGCGCCCATTCGTGGAGTCCCTACCGTCCTTCATTCAGGACACGAAACAAACCCTGGCATTACTTTCGAATCTTAAACTGCCGGAACCTGTAAGTCTATGTAGCCTTGACGTTGAAGCTCTTTATTCCTCTATACCACACGAGGAAGGCATACGACACGTCAAGCACTATCTAGACAAAAGAGTATCCAACTCTGAATTTATCTTGGAACTTTTGAGATTTATTCTAACACATAACTATTTTCTCTTCAATGACAGGTTTTACCACCAGGTGCACGGAACAGCGATGGGGACAGCTTGTGCCCCATCATATGCTAACCTACACCTGGGGTGGTGGGAAGAAACCTTCATTGGATCAGAAAAATGTTCACACTTTACCTCTATGATACATCTATGGGCTAGGTACATAGATGATATCCTAATAGTGGGGAAAGGTACGTCCAATGATTTTGACCAATTTGTGACTCTTCTTAATGAGAACAATCTTAACCTAAGGTTTACCTCCGAATTTGGGGGAAAATCTCTTAATTTTCTAGACTTGACAGTCTCAATTGACAAGCAAAGGTCTATCCAGACTCTATAAAAAACCAACAGCGTCCAATAGCCTCCTGACCTGGGATAGTTTCCATCCTAAGCCCCTAAAAAAATGTATACCCATTGGGCAATACCTGAGGGCACGCAGGAACTGCAGTACTATCCAGGAATTTAAAATCCAAGCTAATATCCTGTGACAACAATTCAAACACAAACGTTATCCCAACCGTTGTTTGAAAAAGGCATACAGGATAGCTTTGGAGTCTGATAGAAAGACACTTTTGACAGACAATAAACCACCCACACCTACTAACCCTCCCCCACGTCTTTTTGCAACTTATGACGCAGGATGGGAAAAAGTGAAATCTGGGATCCAGAGGTTTTGGCCCCTTCTAACTGGTGACACCCATCTAAAGATCCTAGGCCCCAGAGTGGAAATGACAGCACGAAGAGGAAAAAATCTAAGAGACCTCTTAGTTCCTAGCCATTTCCAATCACAATGTATCAACACGAAGACATGGCTAAGCACTCCAATTGTTGGCTCTTTCCAGTGTGGGCGATGTGTCTCCTGTAAGTACATCAACCGGGATTCTAAAATGGTATCTGATAGTGAGAATAAAAAATCTTTTAATATCACCTAATTTTTTAACTGCAACACCGCAGGTTTAGTGTACTTACTTACCTGCAATTGTGATTGCAAGTACGTAGGCAAAACCTTTCGCCATTTTAAAGAAAGGATCAAGGAACATGTCAGGTCACCTAAACTTGGCATTGAAACTTCAATAGCTCGCCATCTAAGGGAACACCATTCAGGCAAATCACACGGCTTACGTTTTTGTGGTCTAGAATTGGTGAAACGAGATAAAAGAAGAGTTGACTATGACAGGTTCCTTAGACAGCGCGAAAGCTTCTGGATTTACCATCTTAAAACCTTACAACCCAATGGGCTAAATGAAGGTTTTTCCTTTACACCCTTTATCTAAATTAAATATTTTTGAGTATATAGTGTATGAACTGTGAACTTGAGTACTCTCACAGAATGGATCATTCTTCTGTATCTATACTTGTTGTAACCTATTTGTATATAGTGAATTTGCTTTTAGCAACATCACATCTTACTTTTTATACATTTGGCTTGTACAACATATCATTCCGTTTTAGTTCCATCAATACTGACTATTCTGGATATCAAGGACAATGATCTGTGTTTTATTTAAAACCTATAATTCACCTTTTATTTATCCATCCTATATTCAGTCTTTAAAACTATATACATCTACTAATCAGCTGAATTTGTTTTCCATAAATGAACTACATACATACATATGTTATTGATCCCCTGGTTTGGGACCAACAATATATTTAGATCATTTTCCGTCATTGTGGGGTTTAATATTCCCCTCTTGCTGAAATTAGTTTATCGTCACTCCCCTAGCCCCGCCCACTATTAGTGCCGTCTAAAGATCACCATGACGTCACAGAGAAAGGGGCCGGAAATAGAGGGTTTAAAAAGTGGCGCCTTTTTCATAACGGGTTAGCTCTTGACAAAAGCGCAGGTTAGCACCGAAACGCGCGTTGAGTTTAACCTTGTACACCATGTACTGTAATTAGAAATATCCGCTTCCATCACTACCTAGGGTTTGGGTTTTGGGGACTTCTAATACTTGTAATATTTAGGATTTGGTCGACTTTAGAGACCGATACTCATAGGGTGCGGGCTACTAATATACAGGGAATTGCTGGTAATTTCTTTATCTACTCAGGCTAGCAATAAAAAGAGCAGTATACCCATATATGGCATACTGACTCCACCGAGCACCTTTCTTTCTATCAAAGTATTTAATGACCAATCCTTATTACTGATAAATGCTCCTTACGGGGAAACTGTAGGCAGTGTATAGGGCATAAGAGATTCATGTTCTTTTGTATAAGTGTCCAGCCGGACCTATCTAACTGCCCATTGTCATTGCATTAAGGTAGCTAATATACTAGGGTGCCGACAGAGCTTGGAGATCGCCAATATTGCCGTCTTCCACTCCAAACCCTTTTTGTATATTATTGACTTTTAGAGTCCCCACTATTATAAGAAGCAATTTTATTGCCAGTGTTACTCTTATCAAAGTTAAATTTACAAGTACAAGTGTATGCACGTGACTTTACTAAAGGGATTACCGTTATTCACTCCCTTATCAAGCTACACTGTATTCTGTTTAGTTTACAACTTACACTAAACAATGTTGCTATAGGTATTTTTGTTCACTCAACTATAGCCTTTATCTCTCCTAACTCCAAGAGTGATCATATATCCTGTGATTATATCGCAGTTTAGCGGATTTACCCTTTCTTTCACTACTTTTTGTAAATATCACTGTTTATACTTAGTTTCTATTTTTATGACAGTTTTGGAGTTTGAGACATGCTTAGTGTTAAAGCAGAGTAGGCACCTGCGCTCCCCACAAGTGCCTACTCTGCTAAAATTTAACCGGCCAGGACTCGGAGAGGTCGCTGGATATGCTCAGTCTTCCTGCTCCTCACTGCTTCCTTGCACACGCCGTCTGCTGTGATGCCGGGTGCCGGAATATTACGTCATATTAGGGCATCCGGCATCAGACCAGAAGTTCTGTTTTGGACAGGTTAAGTTTAAGGAAACGAGCAGCTATGCAGTTGGAAATAGCAGAGAGGCTGTCAGAGGCTGTCAAGAGGGGTGGTGAGAAATCAGGGGAGGACAGGTAAATTTGTCATCCGCATAGAAATATACTGGAAGTTGAAAGAGCTAATGACGTCTCCAAGGGATGCAGTATAGATTGAGAACATTTGGGGACCAAGGACAGACCCTTGGGGAACACCAACAGAGAGGGGTTTGGTAGAAGAAGCAGAGCCAGAGAAAGAAGCACTGAAAGAGCACTAGCAGATGTAAGAAGTGCACCAGGAGAGCGGTATATCATTGTACTTTATGTGGATTATTATCACTGTTACATACCTCCTCTATTCTGATCTTCCTGCCCACATCTCCACCCCCTTATGCTGAGCTGAAGCCCATCCTATGTCCATTTTGTAGATTTATGTGTGTCATCCCCCCTACCAACAGACCTTCTTGTATTTAGGTGCAATCAATCCATTATACATAAGGATTGTATACTTGTGCAATATCATCCTAGTACTCTAAAAGGCCAAAACCCTCCTTCCTGCACCATGACTTTAGCCATGCATTATCCTCCCTAATCTACCATTGCCTTTCTACTGTAGTGAGCAGCACAAGTAATATCTCTGAAAACACTACCGTGGAAGTCCTTTTTTTCAGTTTACTTCCTAATTCCCTGAATTCATTCTTTAGGACCCTCCATTTTCCTCTGGCTTTGTCATTGGTACCAAAATAGAACACGACAGCCAGGTGATTTACAGCCCTTCTCAATCCGAGCACCTGGGAGACAACAACTGTCCGACTAACACAATCAAAACAGGAGATTAGACTATCTACCACTAAAACCTGTCTAGCCTTTCTTACATTTTTAGCCCCACCCATACTAGAGGGGCTGTTCCCTCGACTGTTACAAAATTGTATATACTAAAATAAACCAAACATCAAATGTTTCCTGTTTCCATTAAATGAACATTGTAGCATTAGAAATACATATCTGTATTCCTAATGCTAAAGCCCTAATGCCTATTATCAATTAGGTCTCCCTCCTCCCAGGTGTAAAAAAACCCAAACAAACTAAATTAAAATTGAACAAATTACTCTCTTTTTCTCCAGCACTAAGTCTCCCTCAGCACTACCTGAACCTCATCCTCGAGTTGTGTAATCAATTCTCCTTCATGACAGATCAGTCCAATGCCCCTAATAGAGGAGCAATGGGGAACTAAGGCACATGCACCGCACTCACCGCAATGCCATCTTAATGGCCGACCGTGATGGCACTGTGCATGCACGTGTGACATCATGGTATGTTATGGTATGAGAATCAGGAAGTAAGATTCCTGGCTCTCAAACCCAGATGTCTTCGAGGTGTGGCTAGAAGCTGTGCTTCCAAGCTCTCTAATTAGCGAACTAAATGGTTTTGAGGATAGGAGAAGAAGAGTAGGACTGCAGGCACAATAACAATTTCAATAAAATGAAGTGCCTACAGTGTCTTTTTAAGTAGTACTATTTAGAAGGTTTTCACTACTGAGGTTCTATTTTTTGAATACAAGAACAACTGCCATTCCTTCACTGCAGCCTCAGTCTGCATGGTTTTAATGTCCAAAATATCCAGTATATAAAACATATTCAGGTTTGCAAATTCTGTCAAATTCCTGACAATTTTGATTTAGTGAATATCTTGAATATTTTGTCTTTGTTTTTAATTGCCACTTAGAATAAAATTGATGAAATATGTTTCTACTTTACATTTACTAATCCCAATTTTCAATAGGTTCTGGTGTTCAAGAGGCCTCCCCATTACTTCTCATAGATGACAAATGTTTACTATATATTGGGCTAGTCTGAGGCTGACCTTACTTATCAATTAATTTACAAAGTAGATGAAAGTATTTAAAATTCTGTTAGTTGTATTAGAAAGTGGAGCCCATATGTTGTACAACACTTGCAAAAAAAATCCGTTTTCCTGGCACTGCAGGTCCCCTCTCCCTCCCACCCCCCATCCCCTGTTGCTGAAGGGGTAAAAACCCCTTCAGTCACTTACCAAAGGCAGCGATGATGTCCCTCGTTGCTGCTTCTTCCTCAGTTGCTGCTCCTCCCCTTCATCACATCAGCCGGCGGGGGAGACTGATCACGCCCGCTGACTGGGGAGACCTAATACGCAATGCTTTTCAATGCTTTCCTATGGGGATTTTAGTGACGCTGGAGGTCCTCACATAGCGTGAGGACATCCAGCGATGCTCTAGCACAGAAAACCTGTACTAGAATCCTGGAAGTGCCCTCTAGTGGCTGTCTAGTAGACAGCCACTAGAGGAGGAGTTAACCCTGCAATGTAATTATTGCAGTTTATGAAAACTGCAATAATTACAGTTACAGGGTTAAAGGTAGTGGGAGTTGGCACCCAGACCACTCCAATGGGCAGAAGTGGTCTGGGTGCCTGGAGTGTCCCTTTAAGATTTATCCAGACCTTGATGAAATCACTTGGTTTTGATTAATTAACAAAGTGTCTAGTGAAAAAAAATACTGCACTTTCATCTATGTTTTTCAGTTTCCTATATTTATATCAATAATCTCACACTGATATTGCAGTAATCATACATTCAGGGTGCACCCTTGGTACGCGGAGGCTTGCTGTCATAAAGAAATAAAAAAAAACACCATAGCAATATTAAATTATCAGCTAACTGCAATGTGTGGATAACACTCAAGCATTAACATCAACCTCAAGAAACATAAATTATTTAAAAAATCAATTATGGGTTTATTTATAAAACCCTTTGCTAGGAAATGAAAATTGTAAAGACTACTCATATTTCTAAGTGTGCCGTACAATTCCCCAGAAGAAATCATAAAAAACCTATTTTGTACATGCTTTAGAAAGTACTTGTACAAGGAAATGAATTCACAAGGTGAACTCTTAATTAAAAATACACAAAGGCGAACTCTTAATTTCCCAAATTTATCATGCTGCTAATTTATCAGATAGTAAATATATAACAAATGTATCGTATGCATCCAAAAATCTTACTGTGAATAATTATTCATGTTTAACTGAATTTCTTCTTCCAACAATTATTTCCCCTTGGTCCAGACACTTTCATTTTTAGCTACAGCACCTTTAGTAAGCAATTTGCCGTATTTTATTTGTAATCAAAACTTTTATATCTATATCTGCCTCAAAATCATCATAATAATCTAGCTACATTTGTTTCCAATACCGATACATCACCCTTGTCCTTTCAACTTAGAACAACTTGACACATATTCTGCCCTCATCTTCTACAAATCATGCTTACTTCCATCATACTATTCTTCTACTTTATCTTTTTACTTCTAGCATACAGGAAAACCTTTGTTATGCCCTGCTTTGTATTTGACAATTCTCTTTGTTGGGTTAAGGGATCACTATAGTGTCAGGAAATCTAGTGCCCTGAGGGAGCCCCCACCCTCAGGGTCCCCCTCCCGTGGCGCTGAAGGGGTTAATCTAGGGGGGTTAGCTTAATCTAGTGCCGGGCTCCCTCGGCGCTGGTGACCTCTCCTCCCCCGCTGACGTCAGCTCCCTCTGCTGACGTCAGCGGAGCCGAATGCACATGCGCGGCAAGCGTCGCGAGCGCATTCAAAGTGTCCATAGGAAAGCATTTCTCAATGCTTTCCTATGGACGCTCTGCGCGATGGAGGCATAATATGCCTCCAGCGTCGCAGATGCGCCTCTAGTAGCTGTCCGGAAGACAGCCACTAGAGGCTGGCTTAACCCCAAATGTAAACATAGCAGTTTCTCTGAAACTGCTATGTTTGCATCCGAAGAGTTAAAACCTGAGGGACCTGGTACCCAGACCACTTAATTGAGCTGAAGTGGTCTGGGTGACTATAGTGTCCCTTTAACTAAAACCTTTCGACCTCACACCATACACAAAACGTGTCCATGTTGATGGCTAACTTGAGACAAATTCCAAACTAGCCTACTTGATTAATACTTAGTTTGCTAGATTGTGTTGTCTTACGTCATGTATTGTCCAATGATGCCCACCATCTGCTTATATCCACTTACCTAATGCAGAAGTCCACATCAGTGAACAATGGTGAATGCCAATGTTACATGTGAATAAGGTACATTTAGGATAAAGTTAATTGACCTTGATGTGCTTGCAATTTTTTTTCTGACTACTATAGAGAAAAATGTATAAAGGAGTTTTCCGATAAGAAATATCAAACAATGAGAATACATAAAACTGAATTGTATTGCCATTAGACCCGCTTGTTAAATAGATGTCCATGGACATGATGATAATCTGCAGTCATACATTTTGTCACTCTGTATAGTATTTCTAATTTACAGGAACAAAGTAATAAGTAGAAAATCTAGAAGATCTATTGCAGTTTAAAAAGCAAAAATGAACAAGCTAAAAGATGATTATGAAAAGCATGGAGTGTATCAATGCAAAACACTAAAGCCAAATAAATCATCAGTAATGATTATGAAGTGTATTGTTGACAATAGCGTGGACAGTGGGCTACTGATACAGATCGAGAGTGTGCTGGTGAAACGATGTGAGTGAGGGCAAATTAAGGGCAAGAATAGATGATGGGTGTAACTGACATAGAGGAAGTAAGCATTTGTAATGGAGAACCTGTGGGCCATTGAAAAGGTAAGGGCACGCAAGCCTTTTGCATTTACACATCTGCATTCTAATGATTCACTTACCTACTCAACACACACATATGCCACTTCCCACATTTAGCTCTGCGTTCACACACATTGGCATTAAACACATTTAAACACTTTAAACATTAAAAATCATTCTGAATGACAGGAGAAGCAGGAGAACCATCTTAAAGGCAGTTTTTCTACCATGGATCACAGCGACAACAGTGTAAGTTCTGCAATTGCTGTGAAATTGGTGTGGCACATAGGTCTTATATGTTGCTATAAGAAAATAGAAATGAAAGGACAGATGACTGCTCAATAACTGTGAAGAAACAAAATATATTTTATCTTTTATGGTAAATTCTATGTTTATTGTCTTTCTAGTTCCTATTAATGTAAGTGAACTTTGTGTGGCATGTTTACTTTGTTAGTTTCCAGTCATGCACATGCTTTTTTTTTTCCAGAACTAGGAAAAAAAATGTTACACAGATTTGGAAATGAAGACAATGAAGACAACTATTTAGGAAAACTTTCAAAATATCTCCCCCCTCTTGAGATAATGCAGACAAGTGACTTCTTCCCTATTTAAAAAAAAACCTGCAATTAGTATTGTATGCATTTCTTAATGCACTGTAAGTTCATTACAATAGTAAAGAAATGGCCTGAGGTTTATTAAAAAAGCAGAAAAAGAAAATTTGTGCTCAGTAAATATGTTATTCACTTAAAATGGAAACAGTACAATAAGAAAGCAAATGTGTTTAGAGTTGCATTTTAGTTAAAGATACTAGCTATTAAGTTAACTACTATATACAACATAAGGAACACAACATATATCCCATAAAATAAGAATTTAAAAATAAATTCTCTCAGCTATGAATAAAGAAGTACATTTATTTTGCTGTGTGGTTTTAATTGGAAATTACACGCAAATCAAAAGTAAGGCATAATTACCTTTTTAATAGGTCTTGGTTCTCCTGCATACTTATCTGTACAAATAAAACGAAAACGAGTTCTATAAGTATAGCACAGAACAGCGCATGTTATAGATTGAAAAGGCTGGTTTTGTACTCAGAAGCGATTGCATTTAGAGTTACTTCAGTCTGACAAACAAAGTTCTGACTTAGCAACCAAGGCAATCAGCCCTGTTTTCCCAAATCTTTAAAATACTGAATACTTTTCATTGAAGGAATTCGCTAAGCTGCAATATCATTTCTATCCAATAAAAACAAAAGATAAGATAAGCGCTAGATGAACATTTGTAAGATACCAAAGAAAAGGCTGCAAACACTAAATCCAAGGGATACCCTCAACCCCTCACTAAAGAGAAAACAACACAATACAAGCAAAAATATGTTGCACCAAATAATACAGTCCAATATATTCAGAGAATGCTTTTGTGCTTCTTAATTAACCTCTTCAGGACAGAGTCAATTGTACACTTTCTGATCAAAACAAAATGTAAACAAAAACTGGAATTTGCGTTATATGTCTGTTCAACCGTGAGTCACCTTTTTTCATATTAAGTGCACCCACGCTTATTATAAATCATGTTATTCATGAGAAACAGGGCTTTAATTTCTCATGAATTATTCATATATGAAACATAATTTATTATGAATAAAATGAAAAAAAAACTGAGAAATTTGGATTTTTAAAAACAATTTGTAGTTCCGCCTGTCATTTTAGCTGTAAATGTCATAATACTGTTTGCTTTTACTGCAACGTCTCACGAGTACCATAGAACCCCCCCTTTAACAGTTTTTTGAGTGTTTTGGGAAGTTACAGGGTCAAATATAGCACATTCCATTTTCCATTTTTTTTCACATTGAAATTTGCCAGATTAGTAATGTTACCTTTGAGACCTTGTGGTAGCCTAGGAATGACAATTAACCCCATGATGGCATACCATTTGCAAAAGTAGACAACCCAAGGTATTGCAAATAGGGTATGTCCAGTCCTTTTCAGTAGCCACTTAGTCACAAACACTGGTCAAAGTTAGTGTTCATATTTGTTTTTGTGTGAAAAAGCAAAAAACAAATATTTGGCCAGTGTTTGTGACTAAGTGGCTACTAAAAAAGACTGGACATACCCCACTTGCAATACCTTGGGTTCCCTACTTTTGCAAATGGTATCATGGGGATAATTCTCATTACTGGGCTACCATACTGATAGATAAAAAAAAAAAAAAAAAAAGGAACAGGCATGTTGGACAGATGTTTGTGAGTCCTTCTGCAATGGTGAAATGCACTGCAGAAAGTGTTGATGTTGGTATGAAAAATGAGAAAGTGACTAGAAAGTCTGTGGATGTTGGTGCAGGGAATAAGCATGTTGTTAGTGTTTTAGTGGTGGATGAGGGTTATAAGAGTTATGGTGTACTAGTTCCCAGACGGAGTTGATTGCTCTTACACAAGCTTGTATTGCTTTTCAAGACCAAGATGTGACTATTTATACCGATTCGAGATATGCTTTTGGAGTGGTTCATGATTTTGGTGTCATTTGGCAGGCTAGAGGTTTTGTTGCGGCTGATGGTCGAACTGTTTCTCATTTTGCATTGATTGATGGATTGTTAAGAGCCATGCTGTTACCTAGATCTTTAGCTATTGTGAAGTGCAAGGGCCATGATACAGATCACTCCATGGTCTGGGATGGTAATGATTTTGCAGATTTGGTGGCGAAAAGGGCGTCTGCCTCTTTTCCCTTAGTGCCAGATTACAGTACTGTTTCTCGTGACCAAGTCTTAACTGCAGTGCATATAGCCCCTCATACTGATGACATTGATGTTCTTTCTATGCAGGCTGCATCATCTTCGGATGACTTAGCTTACTGGAATATACATTCTGTTACACCTGATGCAACTTCTGGTATCCTCAAGGATCCTAAAGGTCGCATAGCAATCCCTCAAGCTTCTTCTGTGTTACTCGTCCGACAGTTCCATGGCTATGGACATGTCTGACGAAGAGGGGTATTGGCTATGCTAAAAGAACGATTTGTAATTAACAGGTTAGATCAGACAGTTACCAATATTTTATCCAGGTGCTTAACATGTGCAAGAGTTAATACTACCAAACCACAGTTTGGTAAACACGACTACCTCCCTGCAGCGGAAGGCCAAATGTTAAATTTACAAATTAACTTCATGCATATGACAATGGCAAAAGCGGACTCAAGTATTTACTTGTCATTGTAGACATGTTTTGGCTGCCCAGTTATGATTAATAGTGATAAAGGAACTCCTTTCGCTTCAGCAGTTTCACAGCAGGTTTGTAAAATGTTGAGTATACATTGGAAATTTCATATAACCTATCACCCTCAGTCATCAGTTCAAGTAGAAATGATGAATAGAAAGATAAAGGAGAAATTGACAAAAGGAGGCTTGGGTAGCACACGTAATTGGCCAGACGATTTGCCAGCAGTTTTAGCTGAGATAAGAATGACCCCTAGTTCCTCTATGGATTATTCACCCTTTGAAATTTTAATGGAGAGACCTTTTCCAACTTCATGGTGTAAGTCCAAAGGTGCTTTGATGGTGAGCGGAGACCTAAATGCTGTGTTATAGGTATTGAACCTTGTAGACGAATTGAATGGCATCTATGGTGATTTGTCTCTATCTCTTCCTCATCCTTCAGGTACAACCACACATCCGGTTAGGCCTGGAGACCAAGTCTTGGTAAAGTCCCTTTTCAAATCCGGAACCTTTGATCCACCATACGGCACTTCAACAACCGTTGTTGCCATCAACAGAAGAGCCGTTCTGACCGAGGAGAACCAGATGTGGATTTGTGAAAGCTGATTAGAAAGATGTCCCATCAAGCACTCTGGATATTCCAAGCAAAGAATGATCAACCTCAGACTGATCCAGAATGAACAATAGTGCTCGGTGCACCCTAATTATTCTTCTTTCCATGGGAATTGGTTATGCTCTGATTAATATTATTTGATCCCATAGAACAGTGATAGTAAAATATGTTATTAATATATTTCACTCTAAGCAGGCTTTATCTTCTTCATCATGGTAAACAGACAATCATTTTATTTGATCTGCAAAGAATTTATACCAAGCCCTAAAATGTTACTAATTGTTTAATAAACCTTAATTCGTCCAGGAGGGAGGGATGGTCTTATTATAGCCATAGCTCCCCGGAGATTTTCTTCAGAAATAACGGTTCTGAAGTTTTTTTTCTTCCCTGAGTGCTATAATAGACAATTAATTAATTTACTGATATGTTATTCTTTCAGAATAAAAGATTGGAATCATATGGATTAATGAGCACCTTTCCCCTTATATCCTGTGTCACACTACACAATTGATTAAGTAATGTCAGGATGCTCTATTATAACAGCTGGCCTTTGATCCTGATTTGTATCTTCTTCTTGTCCCCCCCCCCCCCCCCCCCTGCACTGCATATCCTGTTAACACCTTGTCTTTATGACTATTGGGAAGTGTTTGTGTAATCAAGTAACAGCTTTTGACCAGCTAATGCCAAATGTGCTTTAAGTTCTTTGAATATGAAATTGACAGGACATGACTGTATTATTTAAAGACAACCCCTTTTGGATGTGTTCAGAGATTTGTTATAAGATCTGTGTTTTCCCCATTAAAATTAGGAGCAGTATTTTGTCATACACTTGTGTGACGGAGTACTGCCCTCTGAGCTCGTATTTCTGCTGTGTCCATTCCTTGTCTTCATACCTGAGAGAAAACATTGCTGCCTGCTGAATTTAAACCACAACACATACAGTCTCAAATGCAACATTACCAAACCAGCAAATTTCTACGTGAAAAAAATGAAATGCAAGCCTTATATTTGACTCTCTAACTTGCCAAAACACCATAAAACCTGTACATGGGGGTACTGTTATACTTGGGAGACTTCAATGAACACAAACATTAGTGTTTCAAAACAGTAAAAAGTATTACAACAATAATATCGTCAGTAAAAATGTTGTTTATGTGTGAAAAATGCAAAAAACTTAACTTTTACTAAAAATATAATCGTTGTAATACAATTTACCATTTTGAAACACTAATATTTGTGTTCAATAAAGTCTCCCAGGTAAAACAGTACCCCCCCATGAACAGGTTTTATGGTGTCTTGGAAAGGAATAGGTGTGTCAGGAACAGAAATAAATTGATAAAAATAATAAAAGCATAAAAAGTAAAATAAATGGTCAAACACACAAATGAGTGGATGCCAAATATACATCCACACTTGAAGAAGTCCCTTTACTGGCGAAACCTGTTGTGTTGTTTTACCATTCTGTTTTTTTTTTTTTTTTTTTTAAGCATTCAAGTATATTTGGCATCCACTCATTTGTGTGTTTGGCCATTAATTTTACTTTTTATGCTTTTACTATTTTTACGATTTTATTCTGTTCCTGACACACCTATTCCGTGGAGTATCCACACTACATCATTACCCAGGTGAGGATAACTCTCTGGAGAATTTACCCGACAATATATCCCTCGTGGGGATTATATCACCCAGGCACTAATAATTGAGCAGTATCACTGATCAACTAAATGTGAGTAAATTACTATTATTCTTAATGTGAGTGCTAGTTTTCATGTGTTGTGAGTCCACACCTAGCACTAAACATATTGCACTATTATCGGCTATCCGTTTAAAAGTCCAAACAAAATAAAGATTGTATGTACAAAGTATTGGGAACAAAAATATTGTACTATATTTTATATAGGTAATTTGTACCTTTTTAATTTGTTAGACAACTCTTTCACCTGTCTCCAGTCTGACACTTTTTATGTATTTTAAAACAATATTAAAATTCAGTGTTAAAACAATTTGAAAACTTTTTTAAAGTTCCTTTGATACAAATCACGCAAAGTCTTCTTTGCTTCATGTCAAAATGATCATCGGGGCCCTATCTCACTGCAGACTGGCAATTAAGTAAATGAATATGGAAAAATGTGCAGGGATTAAACTGCTTTGCATATATCTCGTTTTAGAAAAGGTTTGCTTCATCAGTTGTTTTCACATCATTACAACTTTGGAATCTTACTGTCAGCGAGGTATAAAGAAACTCATAGATTTTATGAACTTCGCATTAGCTATTAAACCTACCAATTTCACCTCTAAGCTCTTACAAAGCAGATTTGCTTCAAGGGACAAACTGCATTTTGAACGTGAAAATGGAATTTACGGCTTCTCAGCTCTAAATCTCTCTAATGTTAGTAATGTTCCTATAGAAAAAATGAATGAATATTAACAATGTATTATGATTACCATGATTTTACAGCTCATTGTATGTGTTTTTTGTTGATTAGCACCCACGTACTTAGACCGAAAAATAGTATTCTAGACTTCTAGACTTCAGCTGAGTTTCAATGACTTTTGTCATGGTTCATGTACAAGGGCTGATCAACCTAGTAGATTTCACAGAATGAATGACACTTTGTCTTGTGTCCTTGAATAACCACACAGAATGATGAAATGCTTTCTGTGTCTTTGTGTTAAAAAGCCATTGTTAAACTTTACTGGCACATTTTGTAGAGTTTCAAATTAACATAGTGCTGTGTTTCACAATTTAATGCCCCTGAAAGTAAATTAATCTCTTCTTACGATACTGCATACATAGGGATGTCCACTCATATAAAATAATACATATCCTTTAATTGGGATGCTTAGAGGATACAATCAAGCAAAAACACAAAATAGTCACCATTGTTTTGTTTTTGTTTTTAATCCAGCATTCATCCAAACGGTTTCCTTGGATATATAGATATATATTTAATCAGTGTATACAGAAGACAATTCTCCATCCTAAGAAGTATCCACTTTATAAATCAAATGTTAGAAAGATTGGAAATAAATAGAAAGGATGGCAGATAGACCAGGAGGGAGATAAAACAACAAAATTGTAAACTACTGAAACAAATTGGCTCAACAATAATTATGGGTTCAATGGCTGGAAGGTGAGCACTCAGATAGAGATGGAAGTTGATGACAGCAATTGGAAACACTTGGCACCTGAGCTAGATTAATTATTTAGAGGCATAGTGATTTTAAGCACTCCGGAGGCCAATGCCACGTTCTGCAAGAGGTTGAACAGAGAAGGATATAGACTGCATCCTGCCTTTTAAGAGCAGCCAGTTGACCTATTGATGCTTAACCTTACCCTGGATATCATCACATTTGAAGAGATCTGAAGCTAACCAATAACATTTACACAATGCCACTGAGTAAAGGCCTGTGCGTGCAAGAAAAAAAAAACTAGACTAATGAAAAACCGAGATTTTTATTATTATTATTATTATTATATTTATATAGCGCCATCAAATTCTGCAGCGCTTTACAATGGGTGGACGAACAAACATGTAGTTGTAACCAGACAAGTTGGACACACAGGAACAGAGGGGTTGAGGGCCCTGCTCAATGAGCTTACATGCTAGAGGGAGTGGGGTAATATGACACAAAAAGGTAAGGATAGTATTAGACTAGTGACAGTTGCAGAATAGGAATCAGTCAGGAGCTATTAACAGTTTAATTGATACGCTTTTATGAAGAAGTGGGTTTTTAACAATTTTTTGGAAGGAGTGGAGACTGCATGAGCATCTAACGGAGGAGGGAAGCGAGTTCCACAGGAATGGTGCAGCCCTCGAGAAATCTTGAAGGCAAGCATCAGAGGTGGGAGTACGGACAGAAGATAGACGTAAGTCTTCAGCAGATCGTAAGGGCCTAGACGGGACATACTTGTGTATAAGGGAGGAAAGATAGGTGGGAGCAGCATTATGTAGAGATTTGAAAGCAATAACTACAGCAGTTATGATAAATTATTTTTGGGAAATACTGATTGTTAACTTCCAGGTGATATTCCAATAGGTAAAACCATGAATCGTTCAGCAACTTTTAGAATCCTCCTCAAGATATAAGTCAACACCTAACAAAAGCCACATGAACAAAAGGTAGTACAGTATGATGTAATACTGGGCATTAGAATCCATATTTAATATTAATAATATTTAATCCATAAGGTCAGAAATCTAAAATGCAATGTCAAATGTGTAACAAGAATAAAACAAATTTGGGTCAAAAAAGGCAAGCTGGGTCAGGGAAAATGGAGACAAAAAGAGAAGGACAAAACTGGATCAAAAGCCATAAAAAAACCACTACACAATAATAACCTACCAAGAGGCAGAAAAGTACTAAATGACTCTCATCCCAGTGTTCAAATGTTCTCAGGTTCTGACCTGGATTACAATAGAATCTGTGTCATAAATCTATAAAAAGGTATAAAACCCAAAGTTGCAACCTACATTATTTTAAGAGAGACAAGATAGAAATTCCTGCAGAAATATTGTTAAAATAGCCAAATGTGTTATTTGGAAAAGATGGTAACATACATTTGTATGTATGCTTTCAAATGTTTTGCTTTCAAATCTCTACAAATCTCTACATAATATCTACATAATGCTGCTCCCACCTATCTATCCTCCCTTATACACAAGTATGTCCCGTCTAGGCCCTTACGATCTGCTGAAGACTTACGTCTATCTTCTGTCCGTACTCCCACCTCTGATGCTTGCCTTCAAGATTTCTCTAGGTCTGCACCGTTTCTGTGGAACTCACTTCCCTCCTCCGTTAGATGCTCACCCAGTCTGTACTCCTTCAAAAAATCGTTAAAAACCCACTTCTTCATAAAAGCGTATCAATTGCACTGTTAATAGCTCCAGACTGATTCCTATTCTGCAACTGTCACTAGTCTAATACTATCCTTACCTTTTTGTGTCATTTTACCCCACTCCCTCTAGCATGTAAGCTCATTGAGCAGGGCCCTCAACCCCTCTGTTCCTGTGTGTCCAACTTGTCTGGTTACAACTACATGTCTGTTCGTCCACCCATTGTAAAGCGCTGCGGAATTTGATGGAGCTATATAAATTACATAATTATAATTATAATTTGTGATATATGTATTTAGATATTAATAGGAGGGCTTTAACGGCACTGTAGTGGTTATGGTGCTATACGAGCCCTGGCTCCCCCTAGTGTAAGTAGTCAAACCATTTAGTAAGGTATTCTTACCTGTGGTCGGCTGGCAACTCATTGGCTTAGACTGTCCGCTAATTGCTGTAGTTCACTTTAGTGGTTATGGTGCTTGGAATATTTCTTTAAGGCATATATTTAGTTGAAAGGAGGTATATAGTATTGGTGAGAAATGGCTGTTTAACATTTTTTTAAAAGATTCATGTGAGTACAAAAATATGTCATTAGCATATAGTGTCATATATGTTCAGAAAATCCACAGCTACAATGTAAAATGTTTGAAAAAAAAATGCAGAAAAAAAAAATAACATATATAACAACAATGAAAGTTAGAGATTGGTGGTAAAATTACTTCTAATTTTTCTTCAATTTTCAATTTGGCATTGCAAATAAATACAATACAGTACAACATTGCAATACAATATTAGACTATTTTTGAAATTCAAATTCTCTGCCCTTGAGGAAATGGGGATAAAAACTACTGAAATAGACAATAATAACAAGGAAATAAAAAGGGGGCTACAGGGGAGGAGTACGCTGTGAGGTAGGTCAATTCTAACATGCTACCTCAGCCCAGACAAACAGCACGTATGCTTCATATTCTTACATTCATTCCATGGTATCCTGACCTTTTGATTGGATGACATACCATTGCCATAAATGTTATATCAGTATCTGCAATTTTCACATCTTTGGTGTCCATGGTAGGTGCAATATTATGGAGCCACCATGCCAATCCTTTATGGGTTTCAAGATTGATTTTGACATTGACTAGTAAGCCCTTCACAAGATTTATTTGCAATGTCAAGTAGTTCTCTGCTAAATAACCTCTATTAAGACATAGGTCAAGTGAAGTTTGAAAACTATAATAATGGTGTCTTATTTTTTCCTGTATTTTTACAAAATAAAAATACAATTGATATATGCTTCATGTAATTGATGTAGTAGAATAGTATATAATAGCAAAGTGTTCCAATGCATTAAATTTGTTCAAAAGTATATTTTTAATAAATTGGGTTTTTCATGTTTGCACATGTATTAGTTTGTTCATTTATATTTGTTATTAAATGTTTTCATAAAATGTAAATTTAATTTTTTCCATTACTTTTCTACCCATTTTCTTTACCAACAGGATGCTTTCTCGATGTTGCCTGCCTGGTGCAAAGGACACAGTTTGTAACAATGATTAACAAGGAAATGAATGAAGGTGTCCAAATGTAGGAAAAAGGTATTGAATTTAATTCTATTTTCCACACCTAGCTAATACATATTTATTAAATAGAGTATATTTATAAGCATAATATTAAATATCCTGTTTTAAATTGGAACTGTCACTTCTCTGGGATTCTATTTTAAATGTATATTAAATATTTAGCAAAGAACATCATAATTCAGAGCCACCATTTTGTTTAAATGTACACAGGGATTTAGGCCAGAGCGCAGGTAACCTTCTCTTTGTTTTTTTGCTATGTATTTCGAGCTGTTAGATACTAAGCTACTGCTGCTGTACGCGCTGCACTTTATTTTTATGTTTGTATATGATGTTTGTATCACACAGCTACGTTACATTGCTGCCAGCCACCCCATGTTTGTCTTATTAAGAGTTTATAAGTATGTAGGGGCCAGGGGCGTATTAGCCGCGAGGCAAACAAGGCATTTGCCTTGGGCGGCATTTTCCAGGGGGCCGCAAAAAAAGCCTCCCCCAAATGCCCAAGGCAAATGTATTGTTAGCCTTGTGGCTAACAGACATGCCGGCGGGCTGCTGGGCTGGGCGGGCGGTGCTGGTGGGCGGCTGGCGAGGGAGCACTTCCTCTGAGCTGTCTGCTCAGCTCCCTCGCGCGCCGCAGAGTGAGGCTCCCAGTCTCACTCTACGGCGCGCGAGGGAGCTGAGCAGACAGCTCAGAGGAAGTGCTCCCTCGCCAGCCGCCCACCCCCGCCAATGCCGCCCGCCCAGCAGCCACTGGACCACCAGGGAGGAAGAGACCCCCGCCAGCATTCCCAAAGGTAAGGAGGCTAGGGGGGGGGGGGTGTTTAAATATTTTTTTTTTCCAATTTGACAAGTTTTATTGGTTTTCAAGAATTAGTTCACATTGGTCATATTTCCATCGGATCATACTATTGCAGTTCATACAGTCTTTTCTACAGTATTCAATACATTTGGTGTTATGCCTCAGGTATACAATAGGTTACAAATCCTTTAGCATCTGTGCAACGTATTGAGTATATGGTATCCTTGGCACATTGCCTGTACCTGTACTCTGGCTCATGTGTGCATCAGTCGTCTGAACTGATTGGCGTTGGATATGTGAACAAACAGATTAACATATTAACTATATACATTGTGGGTTGTCTTGTGGGATCTTTTTGTGCATGCGAGCACCTGATTTTGTAGGCCTGAAGACTCGTGTGTCGGTGTGACGTTACAGGTGTAAACGTGATCCAGTCTTGCGTGCGTTCACCTCCCCCCATGTTCCCACCTCTCTTCCCTGTACCTGGGATTTAGGCAGGTAGTGCAGCTTTTTTGTCACCCGTGCGTGGTGTAACATAGGTGTCCCATTGTGCTCTGGCCTCAGCATGGACTGGCCGTGCCCGTGATTGGAGCATGGTCATTGTTTCATAGTCCAGGTTTGTTGAAACCTGTTTGATCAAGAGATGCTGCAGAGGCGTCTCTGTTGATTTCCACGCTCTAGCAATAAGCGTGTTGGCTGCGATCAATATGTGGAAGAGCAGTATAGAGTTTGGTTTGGTGTATGTATTTAATGTCATAAAAAGTAGGCACAATTCAGGTGTGAGCGATATATGTTGGTGCAGTGCTTCTGAGAGTACCTCTCCCACCATCTTCCAGTATGTTTTGATTTTAGTGCATGACCACGATATGTGGTACATAGAGCCCCTATCATTTTGGCACCTCCAGCACTGATCAGTGGTTCCCGGGTATATCCGCGCTAGCCTGGTTGGAACCATGTACCAACGGTATTGCAGTTTCCGCATGAGCTCCAGGTGTGAGGCACATCTGGACCTGCCTCTATGTGCTGTAAATGCCTGTTTCCAGGCGGTCTTGTCGAAGGTGCAGCCTATGTCCATCTGCCACTCGTGTACATGTGTTTCTACTGTGTCTCCCCCCTGGTTATTTAGTAGGTTGTAGGTCATTGCAAGTATTTTTGGGGGGGTGCGGGGAGAAAGGCAGGCTAGCTCAAATTGAGTCAGCTGTTGTGCTGAGGTGTCCTTGTCAGTGTCGGCTAACATGGATTTCACCTGGAGGTAGGAGAATATTAGTCTGGAGGGTAATTGAAATTTGCTCTGTAGATCGGGGAATTGCGCTAGTTGATTGTTTACGTATAGGTGTCTCACATATGTGCATCCCCCCGACATCCACTGGCGATGGTCGAATGAGGGGTTGGCTATATGCATGCTGTGCAGGGGGGCAGCCAGGGACCAGTGTTTTCGAGAGCATAGAGTTCCCCTGTGTGCGTCCCATATTTTAAGTAAGAGGTCCGTGGGGGGCAGCTTCTCTGGCAACTCCGGTCTCAATCGCCGTGGCACCCAGAAGAGGCGATTTAGCGGGACCTTGGCGGTCCAGGTGGACTCAATGTCTACCCATTGTGGTTGGTTTTCTGTTGCGTGTGAGGTGATCATTGTAGCAAGCAAAGCTGCTTTGTAGTAGAGTCGTATGTTTGGCATGCCCAGTCCCCCCTATCTATGTGTTTGTGTAGGGTTGATGATGTTACTCTAATTTTGCGGTGTCCCCAGATAAATTTGGTAAACATCCTCTGTAGGGTGTCAATATAAGATTTGGGAAGCGGTATTTGTAAGCTCCGCAGTAAATATTGGAGCTTAGGCAGGAGGGTCATTTTAATGGCCGCTATTCTGCACAGCCAGGAGAGGAGCTTCCCCTCCCATGATTTTAATGTGGCCGACAATGTCTCCGCTAGTGTTCCATAATTGCTGTGGAACAGTGCATCAGGGTTTTTGGTGATAGTGAGTCCTAGGAAGGTAACATTATCTGTTCTCCAATCTAACGTATATGCAGTCTGTAGTGTTGTCAAAATGTCTCTGGGTATACCCACTCCTAACGCTTGGGTTTTAGTCGCGTTAAGTTTATAGTAGGACTGTTTTCCATATGTGGCCACCTCTTCTAGGAGGTTCGGTAGTGATGTCTGGGGTTGGGTCAAAGTCAATAAGATATCATCAGCAAATAAATTGGCTTTGTATTCTTTATTCCCAACGTGGACCCCGTGAATATCTGAGTTATTCCTAATTCTGGTTACTAGTGGTTCCAGCACCACAACGTATAGCAGGGGAGATAGTGGACATCCCTGGCGCGTCCCATTGGAGATGGTAAACGGGTCGGACACGAAGCCCGCGTTTAGTACTTGTGCTGAGGGCGAACTATATAGGGCCCTGACCACTGATGTAAATTCTGTCGGGAAGCCGAACTTAGAGAGTACCTTCTCCAGAAAGGTCCAATGCAAACGGTCAAAGGCCTTTTCTGCGTCAAGGGAGAGTATCAGGCCGCCCCGACCGTCTCGTCTTAAGCTATGCAGGAGATCTAGAACTTTGCGTGTGTTGTCTGTGCCCTGTCTGCCAGCGACAAATCCCACCTGATCATTGTGTATGATGTGGGGGAGGATGTCACTCATCCTCCTCGCGTATATTTTGGCGAACAACTTTGCGTCTGTGTTTAAGAGCGAAATCGGTCTAAAGTTTGGGGATGTGTGGGGGGTTTTCCCGGTTTTGGTAATGTGACAATGTGGGCAGCTAATATCTCCCTTCCAAGTGATTCGGAGTTGACTGCTTCTGTGAAAGCTTGAACTAGGTGTGGTGTTAGTGTTGCTTGGAATGTTTTGTAATAAAAATTGTCGAAGCCGTCCGGGCCAGGTGATTTCCCTGTTGGTAGAGCTCTAATAGCTTCTTCCACCTCTTTATCTGTGATGGGGTTGGACAGAGTAGTTTGTTGGGCTAGCGATAGTCGGGGTAGGTGGATTGTGTCTAGATAGGTGTTGATGCTGTCTGTCAGCGGTTGATGGGTGTTAGTGTCTTTGTTGAGGTTGTATAGGTCTGCATAATACCTGGCAAACTCATTGCTGATTTCCCGAGGCATCATGCATTTTTCCCCGTTTGGTTTGAGGAGGCATGCTATTTTTTGTTTGACTTGTTGGTCCCTGAGCCTGGTGGCCAAGAGCTTGCTTGCCTTATTACCTTGCATGTAATTTGTGGCTTTTAATTTTGTAAGGTAAAAGTTTGTACGTTCCAGTGCATGTTGATGAACCTTCCTGGTGAGGGACACGATCTTGTCTCTCAGCTCAGTGCTGGGTGTGAGTTGGTTTTGTGTGTTTAGGTGGCACAGCTCTTGCTGCCATAGTCGCAGTTGGGTTTGCGATTGTTTTTTCAAGTAGGACGCCCTCCTAATGAGCAGTCCTCTGATTACCGGCTTATGCGCGACCCATCGGGTGCTGGGGGAAATATCTGGGGTGTTGTTGTCCTCGAAGTAGTGCTGAAGGGCTGTGTCTAATTTTGTTTTGAATTGTGTGTTTTGTAATAGGGACGTGTTTAAGCGCCACGGACTAGGGTGTTTAAAATCGTAGAGGTCTTTAAGATCTAGGGTGAGGGGTGCATGGTCAGACTATGTGATGTCTCCTATGTCACACTTAATAATTTGGTTGAGGAAGTTACCCTGCAAGAGGAACCCCTCTATCCTAGAGTAGGAGTTATGTACCGGTGAAAAGAAGGTGTAGGATTTTTCTGTGGTGTGTTTCAGCCTCCATGCATCATAATAGTGATGTAGCATGAGGAGCTTTAGTATCGCCTTGCTTTGTCGTTTTAGGGTGCGATATCTAGCGCTATGGGGTGAGAGAGTGATATCCATCTGGGGGTTCAAGACGTGGTTGAAATCCCCACAGATGACTGTTATTCCCTGCTGTATTGCTGACACTTTGTGCAGTATCTTGTGCAGAAAGTTCCGTTGGTTTGTGTTGGGTGCATACAGATTCACAATTGTGTACATTAATGTGGCCTACGATTATAACATACCGTCCGTTGGAGTCAATGTCTTGTGTGACCAGTGAAAAGGATACTGCTGCGCTAAACAGTACGGTGGCGTCTTTTGATTTTGTCCGGGAAGTGGCGTGGAATTGGTGTGGATATGTGGTTTTCAGTATCTTCGGGTGGTCACCTGTGCGGAAGTGCGTTTCTTGCAGACACGCTACATCCGCTCCCTGAGACTTCAGTTGCCTAGCAAGTGCATGTCGTTTGTGAGGGACATTAAGTCCTTTTACATTCAGAGAGCAAAATCTCATGGGGGGTCGTATTTCAGAATGTATGGTAATGTTATGTGTGGCTTATCTATGGTGGGGTTCGCTGCCCATCCCAGCTCAGACCAGCTAGGCAGCGGGGTCCCCTCAGGTTGTTCAGATGGTACTCGCAGTGTGGCATATATCCCAGATGGGTAAATAGCGTTGTGATGTGTGTGGTCAGCTCGTGTGTGATCATCCGCTGCTAAGGGGCTACCCACATAGCCCACAAACAATAAACAACAGTAATAAACATGACATTGTGGCTTATATACATTTTGCAGTATTTGGTTGTCAGTGAGAGCATAGTCACAATTAAAACAATAATAACAATAAAAACTTAACTGAAACAGTACTAGTGCCAATATGATGGCTTGGCTCTGCGCAGCAGTGCCGTGGGGGATGAAGCTTATGGCTTCAACAGGAGACAGGCGCTCCGCCGCGCCGGCCCATTTTGGATAAGCATAGTGAACATAGTTATGTGACCCATTAGTGCAAATGAGGAGGGGGGGAGGAAGGGGGGTGGTTGTTGGGTGAAGTGCCCTATGGCCAATATACAGTGATGATATATACAGTCTATTGCAAGTTCTTACAAAGTATATTCCAGTCTCCGTGACTGTTACCGTGTGTTGTTTTTTCCTTTATTTTTATTCATATATCTTTTTATTTTATTTATTTATTTATTGATTTTTTTTTTTTAAATTTTAATTTGAATTCTTTTTTTATTTTTATTTTTTTGAATGAGGGAGAGCAACATGTGAGCCCAGGTATAGGGGCTTCTAGAGTGTAAGGTAGGAGGGGTGTAGGGTAGGTGTGGGGGAACCTAGGATGGCTGTGCAATTGTCCCTGTATGTGTGTATGGGTTACCACTTGTTTTTCCTCCACTCTGGGGACAGTCTCCGCATCTCCGGTGGTCTTTTGTGTGTGGCGGGAACCGTTATGCCCCACTCTTTTAACAGGTTGCTGCCCTCTTCTGGCGTGGAGATGATGAAGTTTTTTCCCCCACGATGTACCAGTAGCGTAACAGGGAATCCCCACCGGTAGGCGATGTGTTGTTCTCGTAGTTGTGCTGTGATGTCTTGGTAGTCCCTCTGGCGTTTCAGCGTTGCTGGGGAGACGTCCGCAAATATCTGGATGCCTTGAAATTTATCCGGCAGGGCTCTGTTTGCTCTGCTGCCCCTTAGGATGATTTCCTTTGCATGAAAATAGTGCATACGCACCAGTATGTCCCTGGGGCTGTCCGGTGGTAAGAACCTCGGCCGTGCTGTTCTGTGGGCTCGGTCCAACAGCAGGACATCGGAAGGTAAGTCAGGGGCTAGACTTCTGAGCAGTTCCGCGATATAGGTTGGGAGGTCCGCCACCCCAACTGTTTCTTTCACGCCCCGGAGCCTCAGGTTGTTACGCCTGGCTCTGTCTTCCATGTCGGCAAGCTTATTTTCGTATGTTTCCATGCGTGCAGCGAGATCATCCACCGCGTGTGTCAGGGTGTTGTGGGCTTCGGCATAGTCCGCCATTTTATCCTCCATTACGGAGGTTCTCGCGCCCAAATCGTGGAGGTCTTTCCTGAGGTCTCCGATGGACGTTTGTAGGGTGGTAAGGATTTTGTGGGACATGGTATCCAGCATGCCTTGTAGCAGGTCTTTAGTGAGCTGGGGCTCGGGATGTGGCGACCCGTGGGCCTGCTCTTCTTCCTCCTCTGCACCATCTTGGCTATGTTCCAGGGGCTGGATAGTTTTCCCCTGGTGTGCTTTGGAGGTGAAGAAGTTCGCCTTCTCTTGCCTCTCGGTGGCTCTCTTGCTTTTTGCCTGGGACATGATGGTATTTTCGGATGGTATGGGTCACAATTGTGGTTATGTGGGCCTTTTGTCGGCGGAGCTAGTGCTACATGCAACCGTTCTCCATGGGTGTCAGGACACGCCCCCCTTAAATACATTTTAAAAAATGTGTTAATGTGGGTGTGTGTGTGTGTTAGTGTGTGTGTCTGTTAGTATGTGTGTGTGTGTGTGTGTGTGTGTCTGTTAGTTTGTGTGTGTGTGTCTCTGTTAGTGTGTGTCTGTTAGTGTGTGTGTCTGTTAGTGTGTTTCTGTTAGTGTGTATCTGTTAGTGTGTGTGTGTGTCTCTGTTAGTGTGTGTGTCTGTTAGTGTGTTTCTGTTAGTGTGTTTGCCTGTGTGTGTGTGTGTGTGTCTGTTAGTGAGTGTGTGTGTCTGACTGTGTGTGTCTGTTAGTGTGTGTCTGTTAGTGTGTGTGTCTCTGTTAGTGTGTGTCTGTTAGTGTGTGGTTGTTAATGTGTGTGTCTGTTAGTGTGTGTGTGTCTGTTAGTGTGTGTGTGTGTGTGTCTGTCTGTTAGTGTGTTTCTGTTAGTGTGTTTCTGTTAGTGTGTGTTTCTGTTAGTGTGTTTCTGTTAGTGTGTTTCCCTGTGAGTGTGTGTGTCTGTTAGTGAGTGTGTGTGTCTGACTGTGTGTGTATGTTAGTGTGTGTGTCTGATTGTGAGTGTGTGTGTATTTTAGTGAGTGTGTGTCTGCTAGTTTGTGTCTGCTAGTGAGTGAGTGTGTGTCTGTTAGTGTGTGTCTGTTAGTGAGTGGGTGTGTCTGTTAGTGAGTGTGTTTGTCTGTTACTGAGTGTGAGTGTGTCTGTTAGTGTGTGTGTGTTTCTGTTAGCGAGTGTGTGTTTCTGTTAGTTAGTGTAGGCGTATCTGTCAGTGAATGTGTGTGTGTGTGTATTTAGAATGTGGGGCGGGGGGAAAGGTTGGGTGGGGGTGGCGCTGGGGGGGGGGGAGGCGCCTGAGTTTTGTCCTGCCTAGGGCAGCACAAAACCAGGATACACCACTGGTAGGGGCAGCACGCCTTCCTGTCTCAACAGAGACATTTGCCTTTTAGCTGATACCAGCAAGGTGCTTTGTATGTGTTATAGCTCTATATAGGGTTAATATGTAGGTAGGGGTTTATAAAACACCTCTTCCTGTCTTATTGGAGATGAGATTCTTGGCTAATATCAGCAAATCTAATGGCTAATGTAGGACTCACCTTTTGAGGCTTGCCTTGACGTGGCAGGTGAGCTTATATTCAAATGGCCATTGCAATAAAATTAAAGAGCCTCCATTTTGTTTAAATGTACATAGGGATTTAGGCCAGAGCGCATTGTATTTTGAGCTGTTAGATACTAAGCTACTGCTGCTCTAAGCGCGGTGTTTTATTTTTGTGTTTGAACATCATAATTCAGTTCAGAAAAGAGGCAAGGCAAACTTTGAAATTAAAGAGGAAAAATAGAAACTTTGTTTCATTTCTCATCTTCTCTGTTTGCTTTCTTGTTGTGTTTACTTATCCTTATGCAACAAATGTTACAAATCTTGAATAGTGATAATTCTTATTTAACCATTTCACTACATAAACTGTGTATATACATATTTTATTTTTTATAGATATCACACAATAACATGTACTCCATAAAGCCTCACTCATCTTATTTATACCCTAATTCTTATTACCAGGCAGTAGTGCAACACACTTCTTTGCCACAAGCCACTAGTTACTAATGCAATGATTGCAATACAGTCAGGTAGGAGGGAGGAGTGAATGGACCCTACCATTTCATGTTAAAATGAAAAATTACATGTTAAAATTACAATAGCATTCCAGAGATTGATAAAGATTGTTGTAGCAGTTTTATATACTTTTATTTTAGAAACATATGAGTTACTATATCTGGGCATGATGCTCAAATGCTGACCTTCATTTTATATGCTGTTACCATTTACAGTAAGGTGTTTTGCTGGTGTCACGGGAGTCGTAACCCAACACACAGTAAAGAGGAAACCACAAAAGGTGGATCCGAAAGATGTATTACCGGGCCTTGGAAGGGCCGGACTTAACGTAACTAAACAACAAGAATAAGGGTCAAGAATAAATCAAGGACAGGAATAACAGGAATACTCAGAGTCAAGACAAAGCCAGGGTCAGGATACTAGAAAACACAGGTCAAATACGAATCCCAGGTCAGGATACCAGAAATCATGAGTCAAATATGAAGCTGAGGTCAAATACAGGAAATCACAAGAGAATCACTAGGAGCACTAAACTGGGTTCTAACAGAAACCACGATAGGGCAATAAATGGGGGCTAAAACAATCTTAAATACGCTCACCTATGTTCTGATAGGTGTCACGGCACAGCCCGAGCCCCTGCAGACAGCACTGCATTTTTCTGCTTCCTGACCACCTTGCCCTGCATTAAGCAGCACTGATCCACCTGCAGCCCTTTTCCAATTAGGGTCAGCTGCACCTAATTAGCATGCTGTAAAAGCCAGCCCTGCTTGAAACCTAGTATTTGATCATTTTGCTTGTTTGGTGTTTCCTGACGGATCTTTGATTTGCTACTGACTGATTTTCTTGCCTGATTTACCGACTTTGTTACTCCGCTGCCAACCCTGACTTCTGCTTCTCATCTGACACTGCCTTTGGATTTCCCATTTATCTGTACTGTGTTTTGGATTTTGCCTGCTTCCTGTGCCATCTCCTGTAACTGGGCTCCAACTCCTGGTAAACTAAGTCCCCTGGTGACTGTTACAATAGGTCCACGTCATCACTGCGATCCAAAACAGATTAGGATCGCAATGATGACTTGGTCACTTTAAGAGTGGGCATGACATCACATCCACATCTATAAATAGACGTCCTGCCGCGTGGTCGCGTAATTCAGTCAGACCATGAAGCAGGAGGAGGTCGGATAGGATCGGAGGAGGTGAGTCTTCTTCAGTGTGCCGCGCAGTCGCGGAGCTATTGGACAGCGTGGCTGAAGGTAGACTAGGACCGAGGGAGGTGAGTTTCCCTCAGTGTGCCACACGGTCACGTGGAGTGGTCAGACCACGCTTCAGGTAAGTAATGCCACATTACCCCCCCCAGGAGGATACGGCCACTGGGAGTGAAAGACCAGGCTTGTCCAGGTGATGGCGATGAAAGGAATGGACCACCCTTAGAGCATGAATATCAACCCGAGGGACTCAGGTATGTTTCTCAGGACCATACCCCTTTCAATGTACCAGATACTCAAGACTATCCCTCAGGAACCTGGAGTCAAGGACAGCAGCAAACTCATATTCCCACACCCCCTCAACTGATACAGGAGGTGGAGAAGTGCGAGGTCTAGTAAACCGATTAAAGATCAGAGGTTTCAACAAGGAGGATTAGCCCATTCCAAGACCTTGTCGGATAACTGGTGCATAAAGAACACGACCTTAGACCTTTCAGTGGGAAAAGACCTGGGAAATATTTCAAAATGGAACTCTATTTGGTTAATGAACTCTCAACAAGTCTAGGAGGTGGTGTCAGGCTGGTGGTCATACTGTTCTGACCAGATGCTTCAATCACCACGGTTCTCAGGAGAGAGGTGGGCTGTTCTGGAACACCTTAGCGAATTGGTCCATTCTATGGTCCATCTCCTCAAATTTAGCCTGGCAAGGATTCTGTGGAACTCCCATTCCTGCAGGGTCCATTTGGCCCTATTGTAATGTAACAGGAGTCGTAAGCCAACACGCAGGAAAGAGGAAACCACAAAAGGATGATCTGAAAGACATATTACTGAGCCTTAGAATGGCTGGACTTAACGTAACTAAACAACAAGAATCAGGGTCAAGAATAAATCAAGGACAGGAATAACAGGAATACTCAGAGTCAAGACAAAGCAGGGGTCAGGATACCAGAAATCATGAGTCAAATACAAAGCTGGCATCAGGATACCAGAAATCACGAGTTAAATATGAAGCCATGGTCTGATACCAGAAATCACAAGTCAAATATGAAGCCCGGGTCAGGATACCAGAAATCATGAGTCAAATACGAAGCCGAGGTCAAACACAGGAAATCACAAGAGAATCACTAGGAGCATTGAGGTTCTAACAGAAACCACGATAGGGCAATAAATGGGGGCTAAAAACAAGCCTTAAATATGCTTACCTATGTTCTGATAGGTCCACGTCATCACTGTGATACAAAACAGATTAGGATCGCAATGATGACGTGGTCACTTTAAAAGTGGGCATGATGTCATGTTCACACCTATAAATAGACATCCTGCCACGTGGCCGTGTAATTCAGTCAGACCGCACGTCTGGAGGAGGTCGGATAGGATCGAGGGAGGTGAGTTTTCCTCAATGTGCTGCGCGACCTTAGACACACCCAGGTAATTCCTAAATCCTGAACTGTAGGGGTGCCTTGAAGAGAGGGTTGTGGAGCACTGCTATATATGACCAAAACAGCATTGCAATAAAGCTGCAAACTTGCAAGTTAAAATTATGTTTAAGTCTGTCTGTGTTTACGTTATTCTGTTTTCGGCAAATATTGCAATCATTTAGGTAAATGTGTTAGTTAAATCAGTTTGATGTAAGAAATCGGCACATGTAACTCTAATTTAAATATTTTAAATGTAAACAATTAATAAATCGGTACAATCATTATGCACCAACAACTGATTATTTAAACAATGTATAACTAGATATAACAGGCAATGCAAATACAATCTTGTTCTGGATAATCGCATATATAAATTCAGGCAGTAAAAATATATTCTCATAACATATTATAAATCGTACTATCCATAAAATGTGTGGGCGGAATGCATACACCAAGATTTGACATGCTGAACATTTTTAACCTGTGTGTGATACTGTTCTGATTTTGGATCAATGTATGCTGAGATAATTTGTTGCAGACCATTTGATAATTTTATTTAGATTCAATAGACCCTTGATTACGCTATTGATGAAAAGAACTTCATAAGGTTATATTATTCTTTTATGTTATAATAGACATTTAACTGTAGCAATGCGCTTGAAAGGTGATTTATTCTGTGAGTATACTCAGGAGGATACGAGGAAGAAACATTTCAGTTTATCCTGACACCCTGTCAAGCCAGTACATATAATGCAGATATAAAAATAGTGGATGCAGGGTAAAGAAAAATAGCAACAGATATTGTAAGAATTGCAGCATTCCATTTGATTTTAACCAATGCGCATGCGGAAATTAAATAAATTATGAGTCATTTGGTCGCTAGAATAATAAACCAACTGCTTTTTATTTTGACGTGTGTGTGTGAATAAAATTGCAACACACTGTTTAGTGAATAAGTCCCTAATCTATTTTTATGGTAACATATTTCAATATGTATTTTCTATGACAATTTTCATATGTATGAAAGTTATAGCCTTCATCCACAACTGTCAAATCAGACGGAACTGTGTTTCTATGAAACAGTGTTAGAATTTCTCCCTAATGATAAACAAAACAAAATGCAGTACAGATGCTCAGATTCAAACAAAGAGGATGCTTTTGCCTTGTCCTAATGGCCAATAAAAAGTTATGAATGTAGAGGCATTGCGAAAATGCTTTTTAAATCATTAGCTTGTGTATCAGTCTGCTACGACATTGAACATGACTGTGCTACATAAAATAAAATGTCTTGTGCAACAGGAAACTAAGTGCAATGTGAGTAAACAATATTCTTCTCTTTCTGTTCTGATTGATACTTCTGGACATTAATAGTATGAAAAATACTTATTTATGTTCAAATAAAGTGTTTTCAAGCTCCTGATATGCCAGCCTGGTGAAGTGTACAATGAGATAAAATGTTAGGAGATTTATATGGCAGTAACAAGTTATAAATCATTAAAAAGATACAATGAGACACATTAAAGAAATATCATGATACAATGAGACCCCACTAAGCATTGACAACACTATAAGGCTCCTTCCTGGTGTCTCACAGTGGTGGAAGACTCTTGTGACCCCATATTATGTGAGGAGACTATGCATATTGCCCCCCTCTTCCCACAAATATAGGTTATTTTTCTGCTTATGTTCTTAAAAGTAGAGTTTGTCAAAGAGTACTCAGTTACGTCTACAATGTCACATATGAATAAGAAAATCTCAGGCACTCACTGCGATTGCTTCCAGGCAGATTTATTGCAACGTTTCGACCTGTTAAGGTCTTTATCAATGATAATTTCTTGAGGTTTGCTGACAGGGCCGGACTGGCCTACCGGGATACCGGGAAATTTCCCGGTAGGCCGCCAGCCCTGGGGCCGCTTTAACATTTGGCTGCCCTGGAGCCGCTTTAACATTTCTGTTACCCTATGTGGCCGCGCGGCCGCAGCCACAACCGCGCGGCCGCAGCCACACCTGAGCCGGCCGCTGCTGCTTCCTGTCAGCCGCCGGATGTGAGCGGCAAATGACGACATGACGTCACATCCGGCGGCTGCGCGGCGGCGGCTCTACTGAAACTGCATCGCTGCCTTTTTTCCCTGAGCTGTTGGAACTTGTAAAGGTAAGAATAAAGGGGTTTGGGGACCTAATTAATTAATTAATTAATGTATTGGAGAGGGGAGGGGGGGGTCATTAATGTATTGGGGAGGGGAGGGGGTCATTAATGTATTAGGGAGGGGGTGGTCATTAATGTATTGGGGAGGAGGGTGGTCATTAATGTATTGGGGAGGAGGGTGGTCATTAATGTATAGGGGAGGGGGTGGTCATTAATGTATTGGGGAGGGGGGTGGTCATTAATATATTGGGGAGGGGGGGTGGTCATTAATATATTGGGGGGTGGTCATTAATGTATTGGGGAGGGGGGTGGTCATTAATGTATTGGGGTGGGAGGGGAGGGGAGGGGGGTGGTCATTAATGTATTGGGGTGGGGAGGGGGTCATTAATGTATGGGGGAGGGGAAGGGGGTCATTAATGTATGGGGAGGGGAGAAGGAGGGGGGTCATTAATGGAGGGGAGGGGGGTCAGTAATGTATGGGGAGGGGGGGTCATTAATGTATAGGGGAGGGGAGGGGGGGTGGTCATTAATGTATTGGGGGGTGGTCATTAATGTATTAGGGAGGGGGGTGGTCATTAATGTATTGGGGAGGGGGTGGTCATTAATATATTGGGGAGGGGAGGGGGTGGTCATTAATATATTGGGGAGGGGAGGGGGGTGGTCATTAATATATTGGGGAGGGGAGGGGGGTCAGTAATGTATGGGGGAGGGGAGGGGGGGTCATTAATGTATGGGGAGGGGAGGGGGGTCAGTAATGTATGGGGGAGGGGAAGGGGGGTCATTAATGTATTGGGGGGGTCATTAATGTATTGGGGAGGGGATGGGGGTGGTCATTAATGTATTAGGGAGGGGGTGGTGGTCATTAATGTATTAGGGGGGGTGGTCATTAATGTATTGGGGAGGGGGTGGTCATTAATGTATTGGGGAGGGGAGGGGAGGGGAGTCAGTAATGTATTGGGGAGGGGGGTCAGTAATGTATTGGGGAGGGGAGGTCAGTAATGTATTGGGGAGGGGGGCAGTAATGTATTGGGAGGGGAAGGGGGGTCAGTAATGTTTTGGGGAGGGGAGTAATGTATTTAGGGGAGGGGGGGCAGTAATGTATTTAAGGGAGGGGGGGCAGTAATGTATTTAAGGGAGGGGGCAGTAATGTATTGGGGAAGGGGAGGGCATTAATGTATTGGGGAAGGAGGGTAGTAATGTATTGGGGAGGGGAAGGAGGGGGGCAGTAATGTAATGGGGAGGGCAGTAATGTATTGGAGAGGGGGGGGAAGGAGGGCAGTAATGTATTGGGGAGGGGGGGCAGTAATGTATTGGGGAGGGGAAGAAGGGGGGGCAGTAATGTATTGGGGAGGGGAAAAAGGGGGGGCAGTAATGTATTAGGGGAGGGGGGTCAACTGTGTATTGGGGAGGGAGGGGTCAGCAGTATATTAGAGGAGGGGGGTGACATCAGTATATTAGAGGAGGGGGGTGACAGCAGTATATTAGGGGGGGGTCAGCAGTGTATTAGATAGGGGGGAGAGGGGGACGGGAAAGATCTGACTTGGGAATTTGAGATGAGGCAATAATTATATTTTTTACATTTATATTTGTGGCCCAATTAATATTTTATATATATATATATATATATATATATATATATATATATATATATATATATATATATATATATATATATATATATATATGTGTGTGTGTGTGTGTGTGTAGAAGGAAATGTAAATAGAGGGGGCTACAGGGGTGAGGGAATTATATTTGTAATATATTTATTAGGAACTGTGGAGGGAAGGGGGTTGGATGAGAGCATTAAATATTATAGCATTAAATATTATAGTTATGGGGTAGGAACTGTATTATATATTTTTGGTTTAGTGCAGGGGTAGGTAACCTTCAACACTCCCTTTGTTTTTTGACTACATCTCCATTAAGGCTTGCAAAGCATCATGGGAGGTGTAGTCCACAACATCTGGAGTGGCAAAGGATGTCTATTCCTGATTTAGAGCATAGGTGTATAACCATTTGGCTTCCCCAGGCCAAAATAACCCCTTAAACTCTTAAAGGATCACTATAGTGTCAGGAAAACAAAGCGGTTTTCCTGACACTTTAGTGCTCTGAGGGTGCCCACACCCTCAGGGTCCCCCTCCCGTGGCGCTGAAGGGGTTAAAATTCCTTCAGTTACTTACCTTAATCCAGCGCCAGGCTCCCTCGGCGCTGGTGACCTCTCCTCCCTGTCTGACGTGAGCTCCCCCGTCCGACGTCACTGGAGCTGAATGCGCATGGCCGCGCGCGCATTCAAAGTGTCCATAGGAAAGCATTTCTCAATTCTTTCCTATGGACACTCTGCGTGATGGAGGTGAAATGTGCCTCCAGCGTCGCAGATGCGCCTCTAGTGTCTTTCCGGAAGACAGCCACTAGAGGCTGGATTAACCGCAAATGTAAATGTAGCAGTTTCTCTGAAATTGCTATGTTTACATGTGAAGGGTTAAAACCTGAGGGTCCACTTCATTGAGCTGAAATGGTCTGGGTGACTATAGTGTCCCTTTAACGCTGTTACGGCGTTATATGCGTCCGCATTTTAATGGGCTGTTAAGCTGAATTCTGATGACTCCGCAATGCTATGGGGCTGGTATGTACTTTTTTCCAGGGCTGGTTTTCATACCCAGTCCGGCCCTGTTTGCTGACCAATGCTCAGTAGCACCCTGGGTTGAAAATAAAAATAAATACATGCTTTCCAAATCCAATGCATTCACTAATGCCAATATAGCCTCCTCATCCCATGGAACACTAAAATAGGCACCTAAAACACATTGAAATCTGAAGTACGAAGGAACATATGTCCCTTAGTCAAGTATTATACATCAAATGAGCTTTTCAAGTTTAACAGCAAAGATCAACGTAATTTGCAAGGCTAGGATATTTTATGCCATATGATTAAACTATTACAGAAATACATGCCTACGTGTGTAAGTGGTTGATTCTAAAATTAATTGCTATGACTGTCACTTAATAATAATTGTAACCTTAGAACAGTCAACTACTCTTTACTACTGCACTAGATCATGGCCTTTACAATGCTAAATGTACACCTGCTTGTACTTCAAACTCCTTTCAGATTTTTTTTTTTTAAATTCTTTATTTATCAGGTCATGCACATACTGGGTACAAAAGTGAGCATCTTGCTTGCATTGACATATACATAGGGAAACATATCAAAAAGGTTTTGCTTAGTCTCTGAGAAGATCTAGTAGAGATGCCGATTTGGCCAAGCATATTCAACAAGTCGGTTACATATATACAGAGGGGTGGCCATATAGGGATGCCAAGATGGTCACATATTCATTTTAAGTTGTCTAGTTACATACAATAGGGTGGTTACAGAAAGCCGTCACAATGGTTATGTACAGATATTAGTATGTTTGTGTACCAGAGCCACCAAGGCGGCCACGCACAGCCGGCCACACGTTCCCACCCCGACACCCGCCAGAGGCACCCCATAGGATATGCACATTCAGTTCTTCAGGTTTCTGTTGGTAGTGCTTTCGCCAGTACATGGCCATTGTATCTCATCGTAGCATACTAGTGTCGTCCCCTATCCGCAGTTTGTACTTTCAGTACCGATGCCTCGATCGTAAGTGCTGAGGTTGAGGCATGAGTTTTCCTTTATTTTTGCAGGGGTGAGAAGCAGTATGAGGTGGTGAAAGACAAGGAGAGAGAAAGAGAAAGAGGTGGGGGATGGGGAGAGGTATGAGGGGAAGGAGCAGGGTGGACTTGCTCTTAGCAGTTGGAGTCTTAGCTATCCGTCTGTAAATGCGTGCAATGCTCTTGCGCGTGTGTGCGAGTCGGTGTTGTGTCGTCTAGTGGTCGGTATAGTCTTCCCAGGGTTCCCATGTTTTAAGAAAGGAGGGGTACGTGTCTCTGAGTTGAGCTGTGAGTTTGTCCATGTGTGTCAGAGCATCTAGTGGTTTTGCAATTAAGAACGCACCGGGGTCTGGTTGTATGTGTTTGTGTATTACTTCTGTTTGAAGTTTGGCTATCTCACTCCAGAAGGCGCTCGCTTTTGGGCATGTCCACCACATGTGGAAGTATGTCCCCTTGTCCCCGCATCCCCTCAAGCACGTGTCTGTGGTTGTTTTACCCATCCTGAGGAGTTTAACTCATCAGGGTCTTGTAGCATTGCTCCAGGTGTAGGACACAAATGGATGCCTTTGCTGCTGCCTCCCACACATCCTGCCATTCCCCGCTCTCAAGGGGTTGTTGTAGGTCTGCCTCCCATTGTGCCACATACGTGGGTGTCTGTGTGTTTTTTGTTGGTGCGCTTCACTGTGTGTAGAGGAGGGTGATGAGGCCGGTACGTGGTCCCCCGGTTGCACACAATGTTTCGTAGAAGGTGAATTTGGCCTTAGCTGCTGTGCGTATCTGCGGTTGTCCCGCAAAGTCACGCAGTTGCATATAGCGAAAGTAGTCTTTCGTGGTCAGTGGGGCTAATGCTTTTTTGCGATTGCTCTTTCTACCTCTTCCGCATCTATGGGCTCTCCCAGGGGTGCCAGTGGTCGGCCCCCATCTGTGGGAGCTAGGTTTCATCGAGAAAGGATGTCACCATTGCTGCGTATGTTGCATTGTCTCCCGTTAGTGTGGGGGAGTGGTTATATACGGACTCGAAATAGTTTGTGAATTCCTCATTTATCTCTTTAGGGGTTGTGAGGACCTGTCCATGTTTGTTTCTTATAGCTGTTATTAAGGTGTTGGCGGTTCTGGGTCTAAGGGCTCTCACAAGGAGGGTGTCCATTTTGTTAGACTTTTCATAGAAAAGTCTTTTAGTCCTGAGGAGGTCTTTAGCAACCTCATCTGTCATGAGTTCCCTGAGAGATCGTCTTGTATTTGTTAATGCTCTAGTCGTGGCCGGGGTGGCCGTTTGCTTATGTTGTAATTCTAGTTTGCGTAGCTGAGTTCGCAGGTCTACTAACCTCTCGTGTTTTTTTTTGTTTTTGTTGTGTCGCTATCTTTATAAGGAGACCTCGGATTACTGTTTTATGGGCCGCCCAGAGGATGGTTGAGGATATATCAGGGGTGTCGTTGGTTTGGAAGTAGAGGTCTATTTCTTTGTGGAGGTCCTCTTTGATGCGCGGATCCCGGAGGAGGGAGGCATTCAGTCTCCATTTCCAGGGGTTGTGGCTGCTTGGGGTTTTTAGAGTAAGAGCAATGTCTGCATGGTCAGACCATGATATGGGGTTAATTACGGTGGTCTTGAGCCAATGCATACCGAGTTTGTTTGTGAGGAACAGGTCAATACGTGAATAAGTGGTATGTGCCGCGGAGAAGAACGTATAATTCCGTTCCCCTGGGTGATGGAGTCTCCAGGGATCCAGCAGGCCTGTGCTCTGGATAAACTGGTGTAGGAGTTTATCTTGCGCTCCCCTGTTGTGCGAACGGGGGAGGCGTGTGCCTCCACTACGGTCAGAGGCGGGACAGGGTGTGGCATTGAGGTCGCCTCCCAGGATGAGTATCCCCCTTGGGAGGTCCCTGATCAGGCTAGCTAGGTTCGTCCAGAACTGTGTGGTGGGGGTGTTCGGGGCGTACACATTTATTAGGTGATAAGTATTAGAGTGCAGCATGCCTGTGAGTACCACGTACCGGCCTTCAGTGTCTGTATGTGTGCCCGTGATTTGGATGGGGCACCTTTTATGTATGAGGATCTCCACTCCATTTTTTTTATAAGGTGCTCTGGAGGTGTATGCTCTCGTGAAAATATGGTTTGTTAGCTGCGTTTTAGCTGAGCGTGGTATGTGGGATCCCTGTATGAATGCGATGTCTGCTTGTTGCCTGCGTAGTTCCCTAAGAAGTAGCCTGCGTTTGTTAGGGGCGTTAAGTCCGTTAACATTTAGTGAGGTCAGTTTGAGGTCCATCTTTTGTCAGTGTGCGTCGTAAAAGTGTACTCAATCTGTGCCGGGTTGCTTACTGTAGGTCCTAGGCTCGTCCATCTGCGTCCGTGTTATCTGTGTCTTTTCTGATGTTGTAGCTCCTCCGCAGGGGAGATGGTAGGGGGGGAGGAGGGGGGAGAGAGAGGAAAGCAAGAGAGTCATAGGAAGAAAAGAGATGAAGAGAAAGGGTAGTAGACGATAGGTTGTCTGCTACCTGAGAGAAAGCAATATACAATTTAGTATTGATCGGTGCGTTTCCCTTTCACAATTCTAAAATACAACCCCCCAAGTGGTGGGTCGGTATAACAATGTAGAAATATGATACTGTAACCATATAACAATATAACAATTCCGGGTCTTACCAGTTGCCAGGAGCTATGGGGGTGTGCATCCACCGCGCTGAGGGATTCGCTTCAGGCGGGTGGAGGCCCAGCCGCCAAGCACCCTGACGAGGCTCCCATTTATATCGAATGCAACCTTAGACAGTAGGGTTCACATGCTGCGGTTGTTGGGCAGGGTAGGATCGGGGTAGGCATAGGTCAGATTTTTTTTAAAGGGACACTATAGTTACCAAAATAACTACAGTTTATTTTATCTGTTCTGGTGAGTATAATTATTCCCTTCAGGCTTTTTGCAGTAAAATGCAGAAAAGGCATTGTTTATATTACAGCGTAGGGGTACCTCCACTGGCCACTCCTCAGATGCCACTAGAGGTGCCTCCTGGGGCAGTGCTGCACAGTGTCTCCACCTCTATGAGGAGATGCTGATCGGCCAGGGCCTCCTTGGCTGAGATCATCAGAAGTGACATAGGTACTCTACATTTTATTTTGGTCTGTTTATATTGTACTCTCTGTTTCCCAATTGTACAGAGTTGCTGAATATGTTGGCACTTTATAAATGACAGTAATCAAATAAATATATTTTCAGACATAGTATGCCAATAACACTCACAGGGTAATTGTATTTACACGAAAAACTACAAAAAAGAAACTATCTTATAGTGAAAAACTATTTTTTTCTTGTACAAATTACAAGTCTTAAATTAATAGTGTTTCTTACATCCTACACAAAAGCACATGTACAAAAAGGCTTTTCGAAAGTAGCAATAGCAGCAAGCTGATTTTCTCTTGAAACATGTTTTGCAGATTGTTAATGGGTCCATGCAGATATAGAGACTGGCTGATTTGTTTTAAATAGCCATGATTATTATTAGTCATTCACATAGTTAAAAATGCTTAACTTCTTTCAGCCTGTATATTATGTATTGTGGAAAATGTCAACAAGGGATTCTGGAGAAATCATAATAAATCACAAAACTGAAGGATAAGTAGTTTATAAATGTCTCCAGAATCCCAGAGGGACACTAATACATGCTTTACTTTCATATTTTTATATTATATTTTTGTGTTAGAGTTGGTGTTAATGTAGTGTAGAGATTCATGTCTAGTAGTAGTGTAATATAGTGTGAGCTATATGTTCCAGTTAGAGTTGGTTTTAATGTAGTGTAGAGATTACTGTCTAGTAGTAGTGTAGTGTAGAGGTTAATGTCTAGTAGTAGCATAGTGTAGAGGTTGATGTTTAGTAGTAGTGTAATATTGTGTGAGATATATGTCCCAGTTAGAGTTTGTGTTAATGTAGTGTAGAGGTTAATGTCTAGTAGCAGTGTAGTGTAGAGGTTAATGTCTAGTAGTAGCATAGTGTAGAGGCACGCTAAACTGATCTGTAAATATTTGGTTTCCCCTGAGAATCTTAACACATTTTACACATTTTGCAGATGGTCCATGAAAAAATTGCTTTGTGATACTGAAGGAGACCAACAGTGTGTCAGCGCTATAGGATATAAAACATACAGTATGGCAGCACTCAATACCAGTGATACAGAAGTATACACAGAATACAGACAAATAGTTACAAAAAAAGCACGCTAAACTGATCTGTAAATATAGAATGACAAAGAATAGTGCAGACCATCTAAACCAAATCAAAATATGTATAGGGGGATATGGTGGAAAACACTCACGTTTACCAGAGCCCTATCACCCCTTGGCTCTAGGTTTGAAATGCTCCACTTGAGAGAGTTTTGAACATGATGTATTATATCTAAACGTATCCACTACTGCCATTCTTATAGCACTCCTCTACCTTAAATGATATAATATGGAATGTGATTGTATTTATTGTTTTCTCCATTATTTGTATCCCAGCAGGATTTCTCTTATTGATCTGAAGCAATTAGAGTTTAGATCTAGTATCCTTGTAGGATAAATATAGACCCATATATTGCATTGGGTCACTAAGTCACATGTAATAATAATGTGTGATAGTATGGAGGTGAATATCCCGTTTAAATTTTGCAATTCAGCAATGCTTGTTCATTGATTGTGATGGAGGAATATCTCTGATGATTAATATGTATCTGTCTACATTTAGATCTCTAAGTGAAGTCTCTGCCAGCATGCTTAATTTATCCTGTATTTTATGATATCATTTTTTAATATTTCTGGATCAATATAGTATTAATATAAAGGCAAACTTATATATGACACTGTGTATGTTTAGTTTAGTAATTATGTGCAATAGTAGGTTGAACACTAGCCCTTAAACATTGGTTTCCTGATTAAAATGTATATATGCATAGGTAGGCGGAACATTAGAGTTAGATTTTTCTAGATGAAGAAAAACAGCCTTTCCGAGGAAACCACGCCCCCGGACCAATGAAATAACAGAGGGGGAGGAGTGAGAAACTTAAAAGAAAGGGCTGGATGTCCATGACGTTGTCAGAGGAAGCCTGTGGAGGCGGGCGAAACGCGTCACGCATACGTCACGAGAGAGGCGGACCCGGAAGTGATCACGTGATTGGGACGGACGAAACCAGGAAGTGACTTTGTATTTGCTGTTTACATGCTTTTATGTGGGTAGCTATGCCAGCATAACCCACCATTTGCAAAGTAAGAGTTTTTAACCGTTGTTTTTTAATAAATTGTCTTTGATTCTATTCAATTGGAGGTCCTGCCTCTCTCTGTCCTATATTGCACAGCCTTATCAGTTTCCCGTGAACATACCACTTGGAGTTCTATCAGTGTGGGAATCTTCCCTCTCAAGTGGAGCATTTCAAACCTAGAGCCAGGGGTGATAGGGCTCTGGTAAATGTGAGTTTTTTCCCCATATCCCCCTATACATATTTTGATTTGGTTTAGATGGTCTGCACTATTCTTTGTCATTCTATATTTACAGATCAGTTTAGCGTGCTTTTTTTGTAACTATTCGTCTATATTCTGTGTATACTTCTGTATCACTGGTATTGAGTGCTGCCATACTGTATGTTTTATATCCTATAGTGCTGACACACTGTTGGTCTCCTTCAGTATCACAAAGCAATTTTTTCATGGACCATCTGCAAAATGTGTAAAATGTGTTAAGATTCTCAGGGGAAACCAAATTCTCTATGCCAATATGCCAATATCTAATATCCATTACAGCGAAGATAAACTGAAACCTTCCCTAGCAATTCTTTTCATTTACTACTCAGTCGATCCTTATGGTGGTAACAGTGCTTGTATTTAGGACTTAAATAGTTAATGCCCGGAGTAGAAAAACAGATCATACACTGTACATACCAGTTGTCAAATGAACATTCTAATGAAGGAAGCCTTGTCTGAACAACAGTTAGATTGTTGTATTGTGGATGAGGTCAGTTGGGGATCCAGTTAAATGATTCGGTAACTGAACTTTGAGAAACACGCATTGATTTCAGTAACTTGCTTGAGGTATGAATAAATGTAAAAACAATTTAAAATGAATATCGAAGCCCAGTTCTCTTCATTTCTCAACACATGCCCCAGAATACATCTGTGAGGGAAAGATGAGAATATTTCTTAGACACATTACATCCATCTCGACCAATCAGTAAGCACTATTATACAATGCTATTTGTTAACTCACAGTTAATGCAAGATTGTTTTTAGCTATAAAATATAACGAAGTTGGAATTAATATATATCCAATATAACTGTGCTCTTGCAATTACTACCCATAGGAATACACTCTAGGAGAGAGATGAATGTGGTTGAAGAATTTGATTAAACAGACAGATCCTTGATGCTCCTCAATAAAAAAAAAAATTAAAAAAAAATAGCAGTTTCTCCAGGACTTAAAAAGTTAAGGTTTAAAAACTTGTGAGCACTGGGAAGCTGATTGGCAGATTATGGTCAGGGCTGCATGAAGTAGAGGTGGGAAAAGGAAAAAAAATTGAAATAGATTTAAGTTACAAGGTCTAACTTAGTACATTCAAGTTACAGTTTAACATGTTTCACCAAATATATGATTTATCCATGAATACTCTAGAAGAGTGGCACGCAAATTGTAGCACTCCAAATGTTGTGGGCTACATCTCCCTTAATGCTTTGCAAGCATTATGGATATAAGAACATTATGGGACATTCAGTTCACAAAATCTGTAGTGTCAAAGTTTACCTACCATTGTTATAAAACAACAGAAAGTAGTTATATATGGACTTTTGTATGGAGGAACAATTTGGTTCATCCAAATCAATTCAGGTCAAAATTTTATTTTTAATTTGTCAACCTGAATTACATCAATGTGACAGTTCACCTCACCTAAATATTATAGTCATTGTCATTGCCACCACCAAATTATTTATATTTTTCACCACCCTGTGTGGCTAGGCTTCCCCAAGCCTAAAGTCACCACCTTAAATTAATTCTATCTATCCCCTCTCATCCTAATAATAGTGTGAAGGGCAGTAAACAAATAACTGCAAATTTAAAAAATATATATACTTACCATCTATAGTCTTCTTTCTTCTAACCCTCCGATTCTTCAGCTCCCCAAAAGGGCAAAATAAATGGCCAAATCTCACAACACAACTATTAACATAAGAAAATGTACTGGATTGAAAAAAAAGCCTGATGAAATTTAATTAACCTAATTTTGCCCTGTAGGGGCTCAGCGCATACAGAGTTTTTATTGTTAGAAAAGTCAAAGGGCTCTGATTGCTTGGCTTGATCAAGGATACATCTGACTGCCATTCTGGGGTCAAGAAGGACTTTTTTCCTAGCTTGTTGCAAATTGGAAGCGCTTCAAACTGTGTTTTTTGCCTTCTTTTGGATCAACAGCAAAAAAACAAATGTGAGGAAGGCTGAACTTGATGGACTCAAGTCTCTTTTCAGCTATGTAACTATGTAACTATGGAGGGTTACTGTGTCCCCCCACTTTATTATTTTTATTATTCATTTCTAAAGAAATAAGCATCATCATGGGGGCATGGGGATTGGACAGTGATCTGTCCACCTCCCTTTTCATGAATTGGAAGCAGGGGTAGGTGTATGACAACAAGTGAGCAGCTATTGGCAGACATGCCCCAACTAATGGCATTGTGAGTGGGAACATAGGGGATGTATAAATGTTTTTATACATCCCCCATGCTCCTGCTTGAAATGCTGGATAATTGAAAAAAATGTCATGAAACAAAATTCCGTCATCAAGCCATTCAGCCATTTGGAAATTCAGTCATGTATGATATTCACATTTGGATTTTGACTATATGGCAAAAAAAATCTGTCATTTTGTCATTCTTCCAAAAATAAATGCTCAAGTCTACTATGCAATTGATACATTAACAGAAGGTAGGAAGTGAAGACTATATGTTAGCAATTGGTTTCATCCAAATATATATTCTTGAGAATTTGGAATGTTCAGATAATAGGACAAATTCTGCATCGCTGAATCTCCATGCAGATTGTGACCTGACTGGGTGCCTCCGTCAATCGATGCTCCTAGTGCTCACTGAGGACTCCAAGCACTCCACCAGACACCATAAGCACTGTAGACCCCACGAACCACCGCAGCTTGGTGGGGCCTCGCCGTCCTCCACCAACCCTGGAACCAAGACCAGGATCCAGCTTCCATTGGGTGAACCTCTCCTCCAAGAGAGTATAGCTGTGAAGCTCTTACAAGAGCTAGTGGTTATAACTTGTATAGCAGGTCCCTACAAACACGAGGCAAGGCTCTATGTTGAGGGTAAAGCAGGACTGGTTTAATGGTTGCCACACTGGCCTTTTATGAAAATCCCCAAGTAAGGTGTACGCCCACATGGACCTTGACAGGGACACAAATATGCACCAATGATAACACGCTTACAGTGTAAGGCACTCCCACATATGGCATACAATCCTTCCCCTCTGCCTGGGAGATAATTAAGTCAGTTACTGCATTAACCCAATTATCTCCACAAAAAAAAACACATGTTTTTACAAAACCACAAAAATACCTTAAAACACATAAAGTCCCCATAAAAGTTACATACCCTGCTAGCCCTGAACAGATCAAAAAATCACCCAGATTCAGTTCAGGGGTTCAGAAATTTGATGGAAGTCATAGTTTTTACCGACCACAGGCATGGTTCCATAGCCAAAAATAGTTCCACAGAATCACGGCTAAGTGCCGGTGGAGGACCAACCGGGAACCGTGAAGTCTTCAGGCCGAAATTAGTACCATAGAATCGCAGTTAAGTGCCGCTGGGGAACCAATCAGGAACCGCAAAGTTCTCATGCCGAAAATAGCTCCAGGGCATTCGCGGCTAAGTCCCCCTGAAGTCTTTTCGCGGTTTTGGTCAATGCGAACAAGTTGGCCGCAACCACGTGTTGAAATGCCATTTTGAGTGGCTTTGGGAGTTCGAAGTGCAACTTTGAAAGTGCGAATTGTTCCCAATGGGCACAAATAGTGTTTTCAAATAGGGTTTAACACAGGGGCCACAGTCACAGGGTAGGAGGCTGGCAAGTATGCCCCTCCAAGGAACCGTGATGAGGTCCAGTTCGTCACACAGTTATAAAATAAAGCAAACAAGAAGTCAATGCCAATATATGTTGGGATGCTTTGAGAATGAATCATGTGTGATTTACAAGGTTAACCCCTTAACGCCGTTACGGCGTTCTATGCCGTCGCGGCTTTAAAGGGCTTTAAAGCCGTTGCGGCGGCATAGAACGCCGTAACGGCTTGCAGCCCCAGGAGCAGAGGTGTACTCACCTCCGCCGCGATCCTCTTCTGGGGGGCTGTCTGAGAGCCCAGGCAGCCCCCCTCCGGCAAATGAGGCCCCCGGGGGCCATGTGATCGCTCTCAAAGAGCGATCACATGGCCCCCTATAGCTGGCTATGGATCTGCCAGCAGGGGGACTGTCTAAAATATTAGACAGTCCCCCTGCTGGTAGGTAGTGTAAAAAAAAATATATTAAAATGTTATAAAATAAATTAAATGCCTTTTTATATATATATAATATGTATATATATTATACATGTATATATATTCTACGTGTATATTTAAGTATTTTTTTAACATAATTATGTCATTTGAGTAATTAAAATTTGATTGACATGCCTGACAACACAGGGAGAAAGTGCAGAGAATTTAATTCGCAAGCACTATATTAGACCCTGTAACTCTCCAAGACACCATAAAACCTGTACATAGGGGGTACTGTTTTACTCAGGAGACTTCGCTGAACTCAAATATTAGTGTTTAAAACTGGTAAATTGTATTACAACGATGATATTTTAAGTAAAAGTGACGTTTTTTGCATTTTTTACAAACAAACGGCACTTTTATGGACTATATTATTGTTGTAATATGTTTTACTGTTTTAAAACACTAATATTTGTGTTTAGTGAAATCTCCCGAGAATAACAGTACCCCACATGTACAGGTTTTATGGTGTTTTGGAAAGTTAGAGAGTCACATATAAGGCTTGCATTTCATTTTTTTGACATTGAAATTTGCCAGATTAGTTATGTTGCCTTTGAGACCGTATGGTAGCCCAGGAATAAGAATTACCCCCATGATGGCATACCATTTGCAAAAGTAGACAACCCAAGGTATTGCAAATGGGGTATGTCCAGTCATTTTTAGTAGCCACTTAGTCACAAACACTGGCCAAATATTAGTTTTTTGCTTTTTTCACACAAAAACAAATATGAACGCTAACTTTGGCCAGTGTTTGTGACTAAGTGGCTACTAAAAAAAACTAAACATACCCCACGTTCAATACCTTGGGTTGTCTACTTTTTCAAATGGTATGCCATTATGGGGGTAATTCTCATTCCTGGGCTACCACACCGTCTCAAAGGTAACATTACTAATCTGGCAAATTTCAATTTGAAAATGGAACGTTCTATATTTGACCCTGTAACTTTCCAAAACACCATAAAACCTGTTAATGGGGGGTACTGTTGTACTCGTGAGACATCGCTGATTACAAATATGTGCATTTTGTTGCCGTAAAACCTAACAGTATTATGACATTTACAGCTAAAATGTGAGGCGGAACTACAAATTTAAAAAAAAAATTAAAATTTCTCACAGTTTTTTTTAATTTTATTCATAATAAATTGTTTCAAATACAAATATTTTATATGAAATGAAAGCCCTGTTTCTCCTGAACAAAATGATATATAATAAGTGTGGGTGCATTTAATATGAAAGAGGGGAACTACAGGTGAACAGACATATAGCGCAAATTCCAGTTTTTGTTTACGTTTTGTTTTGATCAGAACGTGTACTATTGACTCCGTCCTGAAGGGGTTAATGCCATTCCTATCCACTGTCAGTTGCACAATGCCACTCACACAAACTTTTGTTTGAGATAAATATATCCTGTTTAATAGGTGCTTAATTGGTGTGAGCATGTTTTTGTTAGTTAGTTACTAGTTACTGCTCTGCCAGTAGCTGAGTCTTGCGGTGTGATTATACCTGCTACTTCTGCAGATGCAGTTGAAAGAAGCTAATAGGGCACTGTTTTTCCACACTGAAGGACAGTCACTCATATTGCAGAATGGATGTGTGAGAAAGCTTTGTTCTTCCCAGCGTGGATGGGGTGAGTGGATCGTCAATTGCCCACTGACCTTTTCCTTTCAGTCTTTTAAAAATTCCCTTTTTTAATTTAAAATGACACCTGCTGTTTATAAGTTTGCAATAATGTAAGGGTGCAAAAAGAAAAACAATGGATTATTGCAAAAAGTTTGGGAAGATTTTGTGTGATTGATGGTACTGTAATTGGCAAAAAAAATACATCAATGATATACTTGAGCCAAAACAGCAGCCTTCAGCACATGATCTTTTCAGAATAATGAAATCTATATGTTTCAACAGGATTCAGCTCCTTATTATGTTTCTTCTGTGTGCAAAAACTGTTTTTTCGAGAAAATCATATTACAATGCTGTATTTGCCCGGTAATCACCTTGACATGAATCCAACCGTAAAACTGTGCAGCCGATTAAAGAAACATGTTGCTAGTCAGAACTGCAAACAAGGAATAAAAAGTCAGTTGATAAAAAGCAATCGTACAATCTTGGTTTAACATTACAACAACTAATGAACTAAAACATTTGGTTCACTCCATGGAATGCCGTTGAAAGGCTGTATTTGTAGATTCATGACTTGGTACTAACAAAAATGGTTAGAAGTTTTGAGATCCGATTTACCATTGTTTTCTTCACTTTATCATTGTTTTCTGTATATAACTTCTTTAAAATGTAATAAAGTGGTTACATTACATTCTGCAGCATTACATTACCTTTCTAATGATTTCTAATTTATTTTTAGTTACTATTCTAAAAAAGACTGTTATTAGCCATCAAACCTAAGAAATACAATGTTTCTAAAAGTTTCCCTAATTTCAGCCATTAGTGTATTTTAATAATCTCATTTTTTTTTTTTAAATAAAAATTATTTTTGCTGTGCAAGAAAAGATACAGGTTAACCTGCAATGCCACAATGGCGAGAGCAAGCAAGACAAGTTACATGACAAAACAATGCACAATTTTATAATATGGAAAGATCAAGAAAGGCAAATGTGTCTAAAACTCTAAATATATACTGCATTTAGGATACTCAAGACACAAATGGAGTTTTCTGAATAATAAATGCTATGGAACAGGCTAGGCAAACAGGGGAATGTGGGGACCGCTAGAGCTGAACTAGTCACTGTAGTACTAAGTGGAAGGAGAGTGATGTGCGGGAGGATAGTTATTGGAGACAGACTGGGTTCATGACATATCAAACAAAACATGGTACTTATGCAGCAAATAGGTTAATGCACATTTTATATTATGTCAGGCGATGCCTCCACGTCTTAACTGTTCTAGAGATATATTGCTTAGAGAGGAGACAGGATTTTAGACTAAAATAGGTCTTAGGAAAACAAAACAAGCGTAAGCATTATGTTTAGCTAGTAGCCTCAGCCAGATTTAAGCATGCAGATAGGCTCTTAGCAAGTAAGCTAGCTGTATAACTTAAGAGTCTCAGAGCGTCCCTCAGCCCACGCCAGCAGCTGGTATGGTGTTGGCCCTCAGAGTAGCCTTGTCGGTGGTACTCAGAGGTAATGTCTACAGGTTGACATTGTTTCTCCTAGCCAGGGTCTGTGTTCGATGGCCGCTGTTAGAAGGGGGGCATGTTGTGTTTTGGCGGATTCGCCGTTCCGTTCGGGTGTTCCAGCTGCATCCCGATTTCCCTCCTCTTCGGCTCTGGGCCTTAGTGCGAGCCCTCGCCTTGTGTTCATGGAGCCTCCCAATCTTGGTGCTTGGCTCGTGGGCCCATGGGTTCTCCCCATCCCGGGCGTCCCCATGGGTGTATGGAAGGCATGGAGTAAACTCCTGGTGGGTTCCCAGCCCAGAAGGGTGTCGGGAAATCAGGATGGCAGCTTCAGATGTCCTCTTGACAGGTGATGCTGGGGGGAGGAATCTCGTTCCAAGTTTATGCCAGTTGCCTGGCAGATTGCTTCAAACTTGGTTTCAAAGGCTTCCCTCCACTATTGAGCCGGTAGGCCCAAGTTGCTCTGCTTTAGTTTTAGCCCGGAGGCCATCTTGGTAGCACCATGCTGGATGCTTATGTGTCGCTCGCTTATCTGTGGTGAGTCAAGTGGTTGTGTTCTGGCCTCAAGCTTGCGCCAGAAATTGTCGAAGATTGCATCCAACCTCTGTAGGGCCCCATGCTGTGGGTCTGTAGGCTCGGGGAGACACGTGGCATCCACCATGCTGGGTGCATGCTTTACAGTGCTGTCCTCCACTGCACCCTCTCTGGTCTAGTTTTGCCTTCCTGGTATGGACCGCGATCACCCCCGATGGTCTGGGGGGAGTAACGGGGCTCCTGCTTGCGATGTGTCAGCATCTCGTGGCGCCAGACCGGGAGATCGGCCGCCTCTCCCGCTCCACGAGCGCCAGGCCTCATGTCACAAGTCGGTCGGCCAGCCGGCCTCAGATGGGTCACAGACCTCAGTGTCGGTTTAGTGCCCCTTCGTGGGTCAGGTAGGTCTACTTGGGTTGCCAGTTTCAGGTTATTTAGGGCCAGAAATGACATTAATTGCCATATTGTCTGAGGAGCTCTGCAGTAGCACGTCTGTCTTCCATGCTTGCCAGGCCCCGCCCCCTAATAATCTCATGTTGACAACTCAGAATTGGCATAGCAAAAATGCCTAGCCAATAGATTAGCCAATATTTTAGCTATTCGTGTATTGCTGTACACTAAGAGGTGTCTTTTTGTCATTCTATTTTAGCATGCCGAATGATTCCCTAAATTGTTTCCTATAAGTGACATTTGCCAAGTTGAACCATCACATAGACGAGCTTTTGACGTCACTTCACCAAAAATATTAGAGTAATAAGTTCTACCATATACAGTTTACTTTTGTTGAGGCATTTGCCTTTAAATCATTTTTTTTCTGTGAGCAATCTTCTTTTTGACTCTATTGGTCATCTGTTTTTGTCCTAAAAAACTGTGTTTTTAAGGTGAATGTGTTCCTTTTTCTGCATATTTCTGATGATTTACAAGTATATTTAATAGCAAGTCAAACTATAATACATCAGCAATGATTTGTTGGTTTGTGAAATTCTGAAGATTTATTTCAAAGACACAAGAACAGTATACCACCAGGCTGTCTGTTATCAATTATTAACAAAGTAATTGAGGTTAAAACAAAGACATGTCAGCCGAGTTCAGCCTGTCACAATTTTGCTCTGTACCCCAGATGATCTAAAAGAATAAAAACAAACAAGCAAATAAATAAACAATGATCACCATCAGATTTCAATTTTGTTCAACATAAAAATTCTTGAAACGCCATATGTTATGTTTGGAGTAAAAGCTAATCATTACTGGCTTTAGCTATCAGATTCATATTCAAAACTCCACTGGGCAACTAATTATAATCCAAATGGTACAATTTTGGCAAAAAATGCCAATTTGTAACTATTGCACAGTTAGTGAATTTGTCAAGATCAGCTAATTTTGCCTAATTATTGCTCTTGAGTGCACATGTATGCATTTATAATATCACCTGCAAGCATTCCTGATTTGAAAAGGTAACATTTTAATTTATCTTGACATATTCTCCTGGTCCCATTCTATCCCCTTATTGCATATTATGAGAAAAGTATAACTGTTTGTCAAACTGCTGGTACAGGCTAACAAATATATATATATATATATATATATATATATATATATATATATATATATATATATATATATATATATATACCACAATTGGCTTGCACTTCTGGGTGCTACTGATGAACGTTAACGAGTTTAAACAGAAACATTGACTGTGCAACAAAAGTTAGGTTTTAAATTGTGAAACAGGAGTGCTGGACATTTTTGGAAGATATACATATCTACAGCCGTTATACTGCTAATAGGTAACATGATATTTCCACTTATGTTTTTAAAAGTTACAAAGTCACTTTACAAAGACAAAGTCATTCAAATAGGTTATGTAAGGCATCACAACTCTTCCCTTGACTCACTGGAACTGGCTCCACTGGGGAATATATAAGCTATGAGAACTTCCATCTGTATAATGACACATGAATGTCTCTTTGGGGATTTTTATTAAGCACACACATTTTTATACAGGGAGCAAAAAAATAAATACCTCAGCATATTTAAAGAACATAAGACACATGAATGTCTCTAAGCAAATATAAACTATATCTCACACAAGTCATCTTGCAGAGAAAACAACAGTGGATAAATTAAAGTAAAAGAATTATGTTCAACTTGATGATGTCATACATCACCATTTACACCAGAACTAAAGTAAAAAAAATGGAATTTCACGGTTCCCTTGCATTTCAAAGTAGTGCAAGTAATAGGTTGAGAGGACCAAAAATGTATTTTAGGCATGTGCATGGGGAAAATTTTCGGTTCGGTTCGGCATTCCGAAATTCGGGATTTTCGCAATTCGGGACTTCGGCAATTCGGCACTTCAACACTTCGGAACTTCGGCAACTTCTACCTAGAGATTGTTGCTGATCATGCACACAGTTTCATGGCAATATTTTTGCTTGATAGTAGTGCCGTCTTTCATCAGACAAATGCACCCTGCCACAATGCAAACATTGTTTAGGAATAGTTTGAGGAACATGACTTGGAGTTGAAGGTGTTGCCTTGGCCTTCAAATTCCTCAGATCTTAATCCAATTGAGCATCTGTTGAATGTGCTGAAACAACAAATCTGATTAAAACTAAATAATTCACTTTTCTTTATAACTATTATATATTTATTAATTTTGTAGCCTTCCTCTGTTCTTTTCTCCATAATATTCTTGTTTAGAAAAGGTGCCCGAAGTTGTACAGCATATTCAAGGTGTGGTCTTACCAGTGATTTATAAAGAGGCAAAATTATATTTTCACTTAAAAATGTTTTAGGGTTAGGTTTGCTCTCTTTGTCTATCAATTTCTCCTTTTTTAGTTTAGCCACTCTAATTGCTTTTTGTATGCATTATTGGCTTCCTTATATCTTATATAGGATACATCTGATTTGTCCAAATTAAATGCTTTCAATGGCCTTTTCTTATTTTAACCTCTTGGTTTACTTTTCCAAATATGGCAAGAACATTGTATTATGGTGCAAGAATTGGAGAGCAAAAAACAGGTCGCAAAGAATACTGAGTACGGGCAGCAACTGAAATAGCCTGCCCTTCTGTGGGTCCCCACTCAGTTCTCAAGCAAGCTTTAGCTCATCTTGTGCCATTACAGAGGGAACATCTCTGAAACATATCAGACTGGTCCCACTCATACGGGCAGTCCAGATCCGAAATGCCAGCAAGTTCCCTCTGCACAAGGGACACAGCAACCCCAGATGATCATTTCACCCTTGTTAGGCATCATCAGTGAGGTATAGCTGATATCTCTCTAGGCACCGTGAGCAAGGGGTCCAGGTCTGGATTACCCTTTAAACTCATGGAGAGCAAAAAGCAGGTCGCAAAAGAAAACTGAGTATGGGCAGCAGCTGGAATAGCCTGCCCTTCGAGAGATATCAGCTATGCCTCACTGATGATGCCTAACAAGGCTGAAATGATCATCTGGGGTAGCTGTGTCTCTCATGCAGAGGGAACTTGCTGGCATTTTGGATCTGGACTGCTCGTATGGGTGGGACCAGTCTGATATGTTTCAGAGATGTTCCCTCTGTAATGGCACAAGATGAGCTAAAACCAGCTTGAGAACTGAGCGGGGACCCACCGAAGGGCAGGCTTTTTCAGCTGCTACCTGTTCTCAGTATTCTCTTGCGCCCCTTTTTTTTTGCTCTCCATAAGTTATAGAATTGGCATAGTTTCAGGAGGTGGGGTTTTTTGTGAGCATTACATTTTCATCTAGATCCAAAGGGCAAAATGTCTTTGGCCACCCCTGGTAGTGTGGATTTGCAAGATATATTTGTATAATCTCTATTAGTTTTAATTTTCACATAGACATGTGGCCGAGAATACAGACATCTGACCTACAGTTGATATTGTATTTTTATATCAAACAGATTCTCTTTTGTATTATATTTTTAAGTCAAACATATTTTTTATGTAGAAATCATGCAGTGTGAGAAAATCTGAACTATATTATCCACCTATATTTGAAGGTCAAACGCAACAGGCAAACGCAACAGGATGTTCCTCCATCCAGACGGCCTGATGGCTCCCTTCCCCACGGTCTATCCGGTCATGCAAGGCCGGCCGCGAGGGAGTGACTGCCTTTTACAGCATCTAGGCAGGAAGTTGTCATCAGGACACTCCTCCGGAATGACCTGTCACTCAATTGCTGCAGGACCAATCAGGACGCCTCGGAGGCGTGGTTACTGCTCTGAACAGGGTATTTAACAGAGCTTCTTTCATTAGCTCATTGCCCTGTCGTGGTTCTAGCTTGTTCTAGTCACTCAGTGCTTGTGTATTCTATTATCCCTTTTGGTTTTGACCCGGCTTGTTTACCTTACTCTGCTTATCTCTGTTACCCTTGATTCGGCTTGTCTCTCGCTTACCTGTCTTCTGTTACCCTCGACCTCGGCTTGTCTTTGACCATTCTATACTGTACTACTTACGTTAGTCCGGCCATTCTAAGGTCCGGTATACGTATCTGGCTACTGTTTGTACTCTGCGTGTTGGATTCCTGTCCCGATCCTGACATTACGACAGGGCCAATGGATCCTGCAAGTACAAACAGTCAGCTGGCTTCTCCTGAGCCTAGGTTTGAAGCCATGGATCACAGAATGGATCAGATGGCGCTTGCGCTACAGGCTCTATTATCTCGTGCCAATAACCCACCAGAGGAGATACGTAATACCCCTGTTTCTCCTGTCGGTTCAGGTCTAGAGGTAGCCACAGTGGGTGCTTCTTCTCGCATTACCCCCCCAGTACGCTATGGTGGGTCTCCTGAGAAGTGTCGTGGTTTCTTAAACCAAATTAGTATCCACTTTGAATTGCAACCTCGCTCTTATCCTACAGATAGGGCAAAGGTAGGATTTATTATCACCCTACTTATTGAGAAAGCTCTGAGATGGGCAAACCCATTATGGGAGAACGATAACCCATTAGTTTATAACTATAACGCCTTTGTAGCTGCTTTTAGAAGAACATTTGACCCTCCAGGTAGAAAGGTTAATGCAGCCAGATTACTGTTGCGTCTGAGACAGGAGAACCAAATACTGGTGGATTATGCACTAGGGTTCAGGTCTCTGGCGTCAGAAGTCAAGTGGAATGAGCAGGCGTATATGGATGTATTTTTTAATGGCTTATCTGAAGTAATCCTTGATGAGGTTGCTACCAGAGAACTCCCTGAGAATTTAGAGGATTTAATTTCGTTCATCTCTCGTATAGATGAACGTTTAAGAGAGAAACAGAACACTCGAGAGAGGAACCGGAGACCTTCTTTTAGGTTAGCCCCCGCTTTTCCAAGTCCTGACTCCATGGTATCTTTGCTTCCTGAACCTATGCAGATAGGGTATACCCGCCTCTCTGAGGAGGAAAGACAGTACAGGAGAAGAGAGGGTTTGTGTATGTATTGTGGAGCTAAGGGTCATTTACTCTCGAACTGTTCTAACCGCCCGGGAAACGCTCGCACCTAAGTCTCTCTAGAGGACAGGCCTTGGGTGTTTCTATTTTGTCCTCTACTCCTAATTATAAAGATCACAGGCTTCTGCTACCAGTTTCCTTAACTTGCGGGAGGGAAGTAGTAAGGGCTATGGCTTTGATAGATTCTGGTGCTGCTGAGAATTTTATCGACCAAGCCTTTGCTAGTAAAAACAATTTCCCATCCCAGCTAAGGGAGACACCCTTGGCCGTTGAGGCCATAGATGGTAGACCACTACTAGACCCTGTTATCTTTCGTGAGACCATACCCATTGATTTAAATGTTGGTATCCTACACGTGGAGAATTTATCTCTTCTGCTCATTTCATCTCCTTCCGTTCCCATAGTTCTGGGGTACCCATGGTTGAAAGAACATAACCCTATTATCGATTGGGAGTTAGGGGAGATACTCTCGTGGGGCCAGGGCTGCCAGGATCTGTGTTTGTGCAAGGTTTCTCCATTAGCTAATATTAACATACAGGAGAACCCTACTCAGGCCACAGAAAGACAAATACCAGACTTTTACCTAGACTTAAGGGCAGTGTTTGACAAGAAGAATGCCGATTCTTTGCCGCCACACAGGTCATTTGACGGTAAAATTAAGCTTCTACCCGGGACTATGCCTCCGAGGGGCCATGTATATCCTTTGTCTGTTCAGGAAAACTCGGTTCTAGAGGAGTATATTCAGGAGAATTTAGAGAAGGGATTCATCAGGAGGTCTTCTTCTCCGGCCGGGGCGGGGTTCTTTTTCATTAAGAAGAAGGATGGCACGCTGAGACCGTGTATCGATTACCGAGGCTTGAATAAAATAACTGTCAGAAATGCCTATCCTATCCCACTGATTACCGAGTTATTTGATCGTCTTAAGGGCTCCAAAATCTTCACCAAGTTAGATCTCAGAGGGGCTTACAATTTGGTGAGAATCCAGCAAGGTCACGAGTGGATGACGGCATTCAATACCCGGTATGGCCATTACGAATACACTGTTATGCCATTTGGACTATGCAATGCTCCTGCAGTATTTCAATATTTGATTAATGAGGTACTTAGGGAGTTTCAGCATGATTGTGTTATTGTTTACCTGGACGACATACTAATACACTCTAAGGAGATTGAGACTCACCATAGACAGGTCAGAAAGGTGTTACACAAACTTCTGCAACATGGTCTATACTGCAAATTGGAGAAGTGCAGTTTTGATCAGTCTCAGGTAGACTTTCTTGGGTACGTGATTTCTGGGGAAGGTTTTAAAATGGATCCTGGTAAACTCCAATCTATTTTAGACTGGCCTTTGCCCAAAGGACTCAAGGCTATCCAAAGGTTTATTGGTTTTTCCAACTACTATAGGCGCTTCATTAAGGGTTACTCCTCCATCATTGCGCCTATTACCAATATGACCAAACAAGGGGCTGATACTAAGTTCTGGTCTGAGGAAGCTCTTGTTGCTTTTAATACTCTCAAGGAACTTTTTGCCTCAGCTCCCATCCTAGTTCATTTTGATACGACTCTGCCTTTCTTGCTCGAGGTCGATGCTTCTGAGACAGGAGTTGGGGCTGTTCTGTCTCAAAGGTTAGGGGTGGATAAACCGTTACACCCTTGTGGTTTCTTCTCTAAAAGATTTTCTGGGCCTGAGAGCAGATATGACATCGGGGAGAGGGAACTGTTAGCGGTCATTAAGGCTTTAAAGGAGTGGAGATATTTACTGGAAGGGACACTACACCCTGTTACTATTCTAACGGATCATAAGAACTTGTCTTATATTGGGGAGGCGAAGCGCTTGTCCGCCAGGCAGGCTCGCTGGGCTTTGTTCCTCACTCACTTTAATTATGTTCTTACGTATAGACCTGGTTCTAAGAACTCTAAAGCCGATGCTTTGTCTCGTCAATATGAACCATCCACTATAACTGAACCACTTCTGTCCTCCATAGTTCCTAAGGGGAATATCATCGCGAACACGAATCTCAGGATTCACTCTCCATTGCTTTCTGAGATCATGAAGTTTCAGCATTTGGCACCCAAACAGACTCCTGGGGATCGACACTTCGTTCCTGCCGCTCTCCAACTGGAGGTGCTACGCTGTCTCCATAACAGCAAGGTGGCTGGGCATCCTGGCATCCGCAAGACTTATGCGCTGGTCTCTAAAGATTTTTGGTGGCCTGACTTACGCAAGGATATTAAAGAATTCATCGGGGCATGTGAAGTTTGTACCAAGACCAAGCTACCCCATTCGCTTCCATGCGGATTTCTGCACCCTTTAGAGGTTCCTGAAAAGCCTTGGTCCTGTCTGGCAATGGACTTCATTGTTGATTTGCCTATTTCTAAAAAGCAGACTGTCATCCTCACTGTGGTAGACAGATTTACTAAAATGGCTCACTTCATTCCCTTACCTAAACTCCCATCTTCGCCCGAATTAGCGGAGATATTCGCCAGGGAGATTTTCCGTTTGCATGGGATACCTTCCCAAATTGTCTCTGACAGAGGCTCCCAATTTGTTTCCCGTTTTTGGAGATCATTCTGCTCCCAACTAGGCATCAAATTGAATTTCTCCTCTGCCTATCATCCTCAGTCCAATGGAGCTGCTGAACGCACTAACCAAAAAGTTGAACAATATTTACGTTGTTTCGTTTCAGAACACCAGGACGATTGGGTCGGTTTGATTCCTTGGGCGGAGTTTGCACATAACAATCTCATTTGTGATTCTACGCATTCTAGCCCTTTTTTCTTGAATTATGGCTTTCATCCGTCCATCCTTCCTTCGGAGTCTTCTTCTCAAGGGATACCGTCGGTGGATGTTCATGTTGCCAATTTAAGAAAGTTGTGGGATCAAACTCGACAAATCCTTCTGCACAATTCTACGCTGGTTAAAAGACACGCTGACAAACGTAGAAGGGCAGCACCGGTGTTTGTTCCAGGCGATAGAGTATGGTTAAGTACTAGAAACATTCGGTTAAAAGTGCCGTCTATGAAGTTTGCTCCTCGATATATTGGACCTTACAGGGTACTGTCTCAAATTAACCCAGTTGCGTATCGTTTAGCGTTGCCTAATGCCTTACGCATTCCTAATTCATTTCATGTTTCCTTGCTAAAACCATTAATATGTAACAGGTTCTCCTCCACGATCGCCCCTCCCCGCTCAGTTCAGGTGGAGGGTCAGGAGGAGTATGAGGTCAATTCCATCGTTGATTCTCGAATCTCCCGGGGGAAACTGCAATATCTGGTCGATTGGAAGGGTTATGGTCCTGAGGAGAGAAGTTGGGTACCTCAGGAGGAGGTGCATGCTCCCCGTCTCCGCAGGGCGTTTCACTCTAGATTCCCTTCTCGCCCTGGTGTATTCCGCCCGGTGGGCGTATCTGAGAGGGGGGGTACTGTCAGGGTACCTGTGGTCTCTACCTCTGAAAGAGGTAGAGACTTAGCTGTTCCTCCATCCAGACGGCCTGATGGCTCCCTTCCCCACGGTCTATCCGGTCATGCAAGGCCGGCCGCGAGGGAGTGACTGCCTTTTACAGCATCTAGGCAGGAAGTTGTCATCAGGACACTCCTCCGGAACGACCTGTCACTCAATTGCTGCAGGACCAATCAGGACGCCTCGGAGGCGTGGTTACTGCTCTGAACAGGGTATTTAACAGAGCTTCTTTCATTAGCTCATTGCCCTGTCGTGGTTCTAGCTTGTTCTAGTCACTCAGTGCTTGTGTATTCTATTATCCCTTTTGGTTTTGACCCGGCTTGTTTACCTTACTCTGCTTATCTCTGTTACCCTTGATTCGGCTTGTCTCTCGCTTACCTGTCTTCTGTTACCCTCGACCTCGGCTTGTCTTTGACCATTCTATACTGTACTACTTACGTTAGTCCGGCCATTCTAAGGTCCGGTATACGTATCTGGCTACTGTTTGTACTCTGCGTGTTGGATTCCTGTCCCGATCCTGACATTTTACTCATAATGACCTTGATTAAATTCCAGCCATTTATCAGCAATTTATTGGCTCCCAATAAGCCATTCAACGGTTCGGATTGATTTATTAATAACAGTTAAAGGCTTATTGGAAGCTGATAAATATTGCTTCAAATTTTGAATCTATTAATTTATTAATAACTGGAGTGACTTAACAATTTGTTGCAATCCAGTTCTTTCAACAGTAGCGTTGTGTTGGATATTTATAGTTATAAGTATTAATGTCAATATTTATGGTTGTAAATATTCATATTTATATCAGTAGAAATGACTTGTGTATATATAATAACTTGGAGGGGCAAAATATAATGGATGGAAAATATATACCGTATATACTCGAGTATAAGCCGACCCGAATATAAGCCGAGGCCCCTAATTTTACCCGAAAATACTGGGAAAACGTATTGACTCGAGTATAAAACTAGGGTGGGAAATGCAGCAGCTACTGGTAATTTTCTAAATAAAATTATAGCCTAAAAAAATTATATTAATTTAATATTTATTTACAGTGTGTGTATATAATGAATGCAGTGTGTGTGTATGAGTGCAGTGTGTGTATGAATGCAGTGTGTGTATGAGTGCAGTGTGTATGAGTGCAGTGTGTGTGTGTGTGATGCAGAGCCTTGGTGGGGGTGGGCATTTTTATTATTATTTTTTTTTAATTATTTTTTTTTGTTTCATTAGTAAAAAATTTTTATTATTTTTTATTGTTAATATTTTTTTATTGTAATATTTATTTTATTATTTAATTTGATTTTTGTCCCCCCTCCCTGCTTGATACATGGCCAGGGAGGGGGGCTCTCATTCCCTGGTGGTCCAGTGGATGTGCTGTGTAGGAGGGGGGCTGCTAAAACCATTAATATGTAACAGGTTCTCCTCCACGATCGCCCCTCCCCGCTCAGTTCAGGTGGAGGGTCAGGAGGAGTATGAGGTCAATTCCATCGTTGATTCTCGAATCTCCCGGGGGAAACTGCAATATCTGGTCGATTGGAAGGGTTATGGTCCTGAGGAGAGAAGTTGGGTACCTCAGGAGGAGGTGCATGCTCCCCGTCTCCGCAGGGCGTTTCACTCTAGATTCCCTTCTCGCCCTGGTGTATTCCGCCCGGTGGGCGTATCTGAGAGGGGGGGTACTGTCAGGGTACCTGTGGTCTCTACCTCTGAAAGAGGTAGAGACTTAGCTGTTCCTCCATCCAGACGGCCTGATGGCTCCCTTCCCCACGGTCTATCCGGTCATGCAAGGCCGGCCGCGAGGGAGTGACTGCCTTTTACAGCATCTAGGCAGGAAGTTGTCATCAGGACACTCCTCCGGAACGACCTGTCACTCAATTGCTGCAGGACCAATCAGGACGCCTCGGAGGCGTGGTTACTGCTCTGAACAGGGTATTTAACAGAGCTTCTTTCATTAGCTCATTGCCCTGTCGTGGTTCTAGCTTGTTCTAGTCACTCAGTGCTTGTGTATTCTATTATCCCTTTTGGTTTTGACCCGGCTTGTTTACCTTACTCTGCTTATCTCTGTTACCCTTGATTCGGCTTGTCTCTCGCTTACCTGTCTTCTGTTACCCTCGACCTCGGCTTGTCTTTGACCATTCTATACTGTACTACTTACGTTAGTCCGGCCATTCTAAGGTCCGGTATACGTATCTGGCTACTGTTTGTACTCTGCGTGTTGGATTCCTGTCCCGATCCTGACATTTTACTCATAATGACCTTGATTAAATTCCAGCCATTTATCAGCAATTTATTGGCTCCCAATAAGCCATTCAACGGTTCGGATTGATTTATTAATAACAGTTAAAGGCTTATTGGAAGCTGATAAATATTGCTTCAAATTTTGAATCTATTAATTTATTAATAACTGGAGTGACTTAACAATTTGTTGCAATCCAGTTCTTTCAACAGTAGCGTTGTGTTGGATATTTATAGTTATAAGTATTAATGTCAATATTTATGGTTGTAAATATTCATATTTATATCAGTAGAAATGACTTGTGTATATATAATAACTTGGAGGGGCAAAATATAATGGATGGAAAATATATACCGTATATACTCGAGTATAAGCCGACCCGAATATAAGCCGAGGCCCCTAATTTTACCCGAAAATACTGGGAAAACGTATTGACTCGAGTATAAAACTAGGGTGGGAAATGCAGCAGCTACTGGTAATTTTCTAAATAAAATTATAGCCTAAAAAAATTATATTAATTTAATATTTATTTACAGTGTGTGTATATAATGAATGCAGTGTGTGTGTATGAGTGCAGTGTGTGTATGAATGCAGTGTGTGTATGAGTGCAGTGTGTATGAGTGCAGTGTGTGTGTGTGTGATGCAGAGCCTTGGTGGGGGTGGGCATTTTTATTATTATTTTTTTTTAATTATTTTTTTTTGTTTCATTAGTAAAAAATTTTTATTATTTTTTATTGTTAATATTTTTTTATTGTAATATTTATTTTATTATTTAATTTGATTTTTGTCCCCCCTCCCTGCTTGATACATGGCCAGGGAGGGGGGCTCTCATTCCCTGGTGGTCCAGTGGATGTGCTGTGTAGGAGGGGGGCTGGCAGAGAGCTCTTACTTACCTTTCCTGCAGCTCCTGTCAGCTCCCTCCTCCTCCGGTCCGGTCCGTTCAGCTCACAGTGTAAGTCTCGCGGCTGCGCGGAGCGTTGCCACGGTAATCCGTGGCAACGCTCTGACCCCGCGGCTCTCGCGAGACTTACACTGGAGGAGAAGGGAGCTTACCGGACCGGCGCGAAGGAGGAGGGAGCTGACAGAAACTGCAGGAAAGGTAAGTAAGAGCTCTCTGCCAGCCCCCAACAGCCCCTTGTCTGTATTATGGCAATGTAAATTGACTCGAGTATAAGTCGAGTTGGTGTTTTTCAGCACAAAAAATGTGCCGAAAAACTCGACTTATACTCGAGTATATACGGTATGTATTATGTGTTTAATATTCTTAGCACTTGTCCAGAAATATTTACATTTTAACATACACATGTTAATACAATAAATATATAATTAATACACCGTTAAACAAAAATCTGCACACCAGTCAAGCCATAAGACTTGTTTTTCCTACAGATATCCCAAAACAGCAGCGATGTTAGAACCGCAAAGGATTCTGTTTGGGCATATGCAAATTAGTTTAAAAAAGAATCACATTTTTGCCTCATTCCATTTTAAACATGGATTCCTTTTAATCTGTGTTTGCTGTATACAACAGCATATGCCCACCCAGAATCCTTTGCAGTTGTAACATCGCTGCAGTTTTGGGATTTCTGTGGGAAAAGCAAGTCTTATGGCTTGACTGGTGTGCAGATTTGTGTTTAACAGTGTATTAATTATCCACAGACTTCAGGTGGAAGGGGTTCTCAATCACAATTTTTCCCCACAGTGTATTAATTATCCACAGACTTCAGGTGGAAGGGGTTCTCAATCACAATTTTTCCCCACAGTGTATTAATTATCCACAGACTTCAGGTGGAAGGGGTTTTCAATCACAATTTTTCCCCACCTTATATTTCATTATTAGTGTACTTTGAGATACATTCACATATCTCTCAAAATACACTTATAATGAAATCATATATATGCATTATATATGTATAATATATTATAAAATTATTTAATTATAATATATTATACATATATAGGAAATAGGAAATACAAGTGTGTGTTTATATATATATATATATATATATATATATATATACATACACACATATATATATATATATTTATATGTGTGTATATATATATATATAAATATATATATATATATATATATATAAAACACTAACTTTGGCCAGCATTTGTGACTAAGTGGCTACTACAAAAGACTGGAAATACCGCATTTTGAATACCCTGGGTTTTCTATGGTATGCCATGATGGGGTTATTTCACATTCCTGGGCTGCCATATGGTCTCAAAAGGCAACACAGACGCAGAAAACCAATTTGGCAAACTGAATTGGGCAAGCCCTATATTGACCCTGTAACTTTCCAAAACACCATAAAACCTGTACATGGGGGGTATTGTTATACTCGGGAGACTTCGCTCAACACAAATATGAGTGTTTAACACAGTAAAACTTATCATGATGATAAAATCACCAGTAAAAGTGCAGTTTTTGTGTAAAAAAATGCAAAAAACAAACAAATGCTAACTTTGGCAAGCGTTTGTGGCTGAGTTACTTCTACAAAAGACTGGACATACCCCATTTTGAATACCCTGGGTTGTCTACTTTTTCAAATGGTATGTCAGGATGGGGTTCATTTTAATTTTTGGGCTGCCATACCGAAATTTGCAAATCTTATGTTTGACCCTGTAACCTTTCCAAATCACCATAAAACCTCTACTTGAGGGGTACTGTTGCACTCCTGAGACACAAATATGAGTGGTTTAGAGCAGTAAAAATTATTATACTGATAATATCATCGGTGAAATGGCTGTTTATTTGTGATAAATGCAAAAAAAACTAATATAAATGCTAATTTTGGCAAGGGTTTGTGACTAAGTGGCTACTAAAAAAGACTGAACATACCCCATTTTGAATACTGTGGGTTGTCTACTTTTACAAATGGTATGCCATGATGGGGTTAATTTTCATTCCTGGACTGCCATACGGTCTCAAAGGCAACATAGGCCCAGCAAACCAATCTTGCAAATTTCAATATGCAAACATGGAAAAGGGAAAAACCCTACATTTGACCCCTGCAAGTTTGCAAAAACCCATAAAACCTGTACATTGGGGGCACTGTTGTAGTCGGGAGATGTTGCTGAACACATATTGGGGTGTTCTTTGTCAGTAACACATAACAGGAACTGAGAATACATGCCTAAAGTACAATGTGAGAGAAAAATCACAAAAAAAATGACTACCCAAAAGTTTGACAAAGACTTGTGGTAGAATTAGTGCACGGAAAGTGTTAAAATGCAACCATTTGAAATACCCTAGGGTGTCTACTTTTCAAAAATATATGGTTTGATGGGGGTAAATTACATTGGCTGGCTTCAAAAATGTCCCAAATGGGACATGGGTGCATGATGACTTACTGTGAAAATTCCAAGTTGGAAAACTGGAATGCGCAACCTCCAAATAAGGTCTTTTAGCCCACAGAGAACACGACACACCTATACATGTGATGTTGCTGAATACATATTGGGGTGTTCTTTGGCAGTAACCCTTAAAGTTCTCAGTACATGTATTCTTAAATTGCTATATGGGTCAAAAAAACATAACCAATTATTATTATTATTTTTGTAAATTTGGCATAGATTGGTGGTAAATCATGTTAACATTGGGTATTTCTACACTCAGGACAAAATTTAGAAACTATTTAGTGCAGGTGTTTTTTGGTGGTTGCAGATGCATAACAGATTTTGGGGGTCAAAGTTCAAAAAGTGTGAATTGTGTTTTTAAAAAACAATTTCATCATATTGTATAGTTTTTTTATTGTAAATTATATGATATGATGTAAATAATGGTATCTTAAGACCATTTAATGGTGAGAAGAACTGTATATAATATGTGTGGGTACAGTAAATGACTAAGAGGAAAATTACAGCTAAACACAAACACCACTGAAAAGTAAAAACAGCCCTGGTCCCAAATGGTAAAAAAATTGAAAAGCAGTTTGGTCAAGGGGTGAAATGGCAATCCAGACGTGGACTCCTTGCTCGCGGTGCCTATAGGGAAATTGGCTATACCTCACTGTTGATTCCTTACAAGGTTAAAATGATTGTCTGTATCTCTCATGCAGAAGAAACTTGCTGGCATTTCAGATCTGAACTGCCTGTATGGATGGGATCAGTCTTATATGCTTCAGATATGTTCTCACTGTTATTGCACAAGATGAGCTAAAATCAGCTTGAGGTCTGAGCGAGGACCCACCGAAGGGCAGGCTAATTGAGCTGTTGTCCGTTCTCACCTCTCCTGCTACATGTTTTTCCTTTTTTCGGTTTTGTTTATTTTTGATTACAAACATATTATTCATTTTTCTTTAATGTTTTCTTTTAAAAGTTGCACACCAATATTGCAAAAGTAATCATTGCATTAGTATAAGAGTTCCTGGAGAATACATTTTACATATATGACATGCTATTGAATAGATACTTGATACTTTCTTTTAAGAATAAAGCAGATTTGCAAGGCTTGCAACATTATAGCAATAATATAAACATTTCTCTAGGTATGAGGAAGGACTTCCCATTTCCACTAAAACAGCACCAAACATTATAGAGATCATTATCTAAATGTAATAACACTGTGCCTTAAGCCAGCAGAAATAGGGTCATAATGTCACATACATTACACATCATCCTGTCTTGATCTTAAAACTAAGATCAAGACATGATTATCAGTACCAGACTTCCTGAGGGGGCAGAGAGGGAGGAAAATATGAGAAGAGTATTGTATTTTTAGTTGAATTCTGAATTTAATAAATTGGAAATTTGAACAGATAAAACTACTTCCTATAACAGTAGTAAGTTATTAAATTCCTCTGAGGTCATTAGTTTAAGTTTACTACATATGTCAGGGGGCCCTAGATCCAAGTTTACATTTCATCTAAAGGAGTCAGTAGAAAAATGAGTTGTGTATGTGAGCATGTGGCTTTTTTATGTGATGTGGCTTGTGCATGTGTGCTTAAATGTGGGATGGGAGTTTTATTTGTCAATGTGAGTGGGATTCATGTGTGTAATAGGTTGCGTGTGTGACTACATGGGTGATGGAAATTAATGAAGTAGTTACTTGCCTACCTTTTTCACATCCCCCTTTCTGACAGCCATCTTTATGTACCTTGGGTAATTATCTCAATACTCACTATTTTGCAAATGCACAGTTGCAAAATACTGAGCAAGCAGATGACTGTCGAAAAAAAGGGTATGAAAGCTCGGCAAGGTATTTCTTCAAGCATGTCAATATATACATACATAAATTAAAAATAAATTAGATGGTATATTACAACATAAACATCATAATAAGTTATTAAAAACAATGAATATCAATGTTTCTTTAAGGCTTTCTGGAAAAATGGGTGTTTGGGTTGTTTATACACACGTGTGGAGAACAAAAGGTGACATTTTTTAATTAATTTAATATTTTGGCTTAGAATACCTTGTTCTCAATGTTGTGGAGCCTAATCTTTAAAATTGAATAAACTTGTCAAACTAAGGATAGTTTATGCAAAAAATGTTTCTGACATAATTATTTAAGATAGAAAGCTACCTTTATATTTGCTGTAGATGTTTCTCGCTACAGTTAATGCTACGGGAAATTTAGCTGTATTTCTTATATTTTAGAGTAAATCTGTGTGCTAATTAGAGCAGCTGGCTTTGACAGCCTGTTTGATCCCTAGAGAAATCACAAAAAGAGGCCAAGTCTAAGTATTTCCACTTATTACCGACTAGACTTTATAGGGAAGCCTAGTTTTTGAATGTGACAATTTAAGGCCTGGCATTGCTTAAAATAAATAAATTTTATTTAAAGTTATTATGGAGGCTTTCCAGCTTTTAAAGCTAAGAATACAATTTCGGCAAATATGGGATATGTTAAATATGACTTCTAATAAGCATCTGTTTTCTTACTTTTCATGTTTACAGTTTATAGTACATGAATGTTTTTTTAATGTGAAACAGGCATGGAGGACAGCAGCAGTGAAGAGTACATGACATATGAGGCAGTTAGGACAGAACAAGCAGGGGCAGTAGAGACATCACACAGGGTAATGTGGACAAGATACACATAGACAGTAAGGAAAGGACAAAAAATATGGCAGTAACAACAGGACAGGAAATGCAGGAAGTGAGGATAGAACCGAAGATATGAAGGTATAGCACCAACAGATTCAGTAGGGCTTTGTGTTTCAAGGGAAGCAGAGCTTTGTGAACTCCCCCCCCCCCCTGGTTTTAGCAGCATCCACCTGTCGTAAAAGGCAGACCACTAGGAAGGCCTTTTAGGGCGTTCCTATTTGACACCTGAAGTGGAGATGTTGAGGACATAAGGTAGATGTCAGATATTGTGGACAACAGGTGGTTACCCCAATGAGGGTAGTTTAAACCCTTAAGGACCAAACTTCTGGAATAAAAGGGAATCATGACATGTCACACATGTCATGTGTCCTTAAGGGGTTAAACATTTATCATAACATTTAATCATATTTTTGGTAACTTTTTTTTAAAAAATGACCAAAAATCTGGTCATGCTTTCTTTACTCTTATACTTTTTCTGGTCTCTCTTTTTTGAGATCTCCTGTGGAGAATGAAAAGCAAATTTTATTTGTATCCTCCTTTTGCACAATAGCTTTTGTCACCATTTACTCATTCTAAACATCTTAAATGTACATATTTTCCTTCTACTATATTATTTCCATAAGTATTAGAAAAGAGATGACAACAGAGAAAGCTCGGGGTTAATCTTCTTTTAAAATGATGATGGAGGAATATATGCACCAGTAATGTTTTAAATATAGAATTACTCTTTCATGTTCCTTATTATAATACAAACCTTCTGAGAATGATTGCCGGAATCTTTCACTAAAGGTGATGGTTGTTACCAGAAGCGGAACTACCACGGTCGCAGGGGTCGTAGGGTCGCAGCTGCAACTGGCCTGTCACTCCAGGGGACCCAGCCACCCTGTGGACCCCCGCGACCAGGGTCCAGGGTCTGCGACCAGGGTATGCATGTTTCTCTGTATGTATGTGTGTGTGCATGTGTCTCTGAGTGTGTATGTATGTGTGTGTGCCTGGATGTGTCTGCATGTGCATCTGCTTGTCTGCATGTGTGTGTGGGGAGGGGGGAAGTAGGAGTATGGGGGGGCCCAGGGCAATTTTCACACCGGGGCCTTGTGGTTTGTAGATGCCTCTGGTTGTTACTTAACCCATTAAGGACGAGTAACGGACGAGGTCCGTCACTCAGGGGAAACCCTTAATGACGAGTGACGGACCTCGTCCGTCATGCGGTAAAATTAACCCCAGATCGACGCAATCACGGCGATCGTGGGGTTAATGGTGCTCCGGTCTGCCTCTGTATTAGAGGCAGACCAGGAGCACCGGATCGGGCTGTCCCAGTACATGTGCCCGCTCTGACAGCATGTCAGAGCGGGCACATGTGCTCAATATACTCACCTCCGCCTCCCTGCACTTCCGGGTTCAGTGTGAAGTGCAGGGAGACGGATCAGTGCTGATCCTGCCCCCTGGTGGAAAAAAAAACAAAGTTAAATTAAAATCCCACCCCCCTTTACCCATTTTAATAAAAAATTGACCCCTTCCCTGCCAATTGATCACTGACTACAGTGATCAATTGGCAGGGATTACATTTTAATATGATCTCATTTTTTTTTAACCCCTGAGGGTTAATACTTTTTTTTTTTAACCCTCAGGGGTTAAATTTATTTTATTAATTAATTTAAATATTGTATGATTAAATATTTTGCTAGCTGGGGTGGGTGGGAGTTATGGGAAAATGGGGAATTTACTGTTAGTGCTGCTTACTGCTAATTAGGGGTTAACGGTAAAAAAAAGCTTAGAAAAATGTTAAATCTGTAAAAAAAAGTTTTACGAAAGTTTAGGAAACTTTAAAAAAATTAATAAGCAAAACAAAAGTTTAAAAAATAGTTTTAAAAAGTAAAAAAGTTTTAAAAAGTTAAAAAATACATTTAATAACGCTCATTACCACTACACCTGGTAAAAGCTAGCGTAAAAATGATCCCACACTAAGGTTCAAAATATGCCTTTTGAAATACAGTGGGATGTCTTCTTTAAGAAATGGTATGGCTTTATGGGGTATTTGGATTATATAGCCTGGTAAAATACTCTAAAATGGGACATGGGCACAGCGTAAAAATGTAAAGTTTGAAAAAAAATGGAATGGCTGTGTCCCAAATGTGCCCCTCCGATGTCCACATATACCTGGCAAAGGTACATAAGGGGGTATTTTTGTACTCAGCAGACATAGCTGAGCAACATATGAAGTATTATACAGTGGTAGTACACATACGGTTTGCAAAATATACTGTGCAGGTTCAAAATATGCCTTTTGAAATACCCTGGGATGTCTTCTTTAAGAAATGGTATGGCTTTATGGGGTATTTGGATTATATAGCCTGGTAAAATACTCTAAAATGGGACATGGGCACAGCGTAAAAATGTAAAGTTTGAAAAAAAATGGAATGGCTGTGTCCCAAATGTGACCCTCCGATGTCCACATATACATGGCAAAGGTACATACGGGGGTATTTTTGTACTCAGCAGACATAGCTGAGCAACATATGAAGTATTATACAGTGGTAGTAAACATATGGTTTGCAAAATATCCTGTGCAAACTCACTTTGTGTGTCAAAAAGGCAGAAAAAAACGCTTATTACCACTACACTTGGTACACGCTAGCAGAAAAATGATCCCACGCTAAGGTTCAAAATATGCCTTTTGAAATACCCTGGGGTGTCTACTTTAAGAAATGGTAGGCCTTTGTGGGGTAGTTTGAATGTAAAACCTGCGGGGATGCTTGGAAATTGCACATAGGCCCAGCGTCAAAATTCAAAGTTCGGTAAAAACTGATATGGCTTGGTCTCCTATATGGCACTGTAGCTTTACGAAATAGTGCCAAAGACATTCATTGGGGGGTGTCTTTTTACTCAGAAGATGTAGCTGAGCATAATTTGGGGGTTTGGAACTTAGTGGCACATATGAAATATACAAAATGCCCAGCAAAAATGCAATCCGTATGTAAAAAAATGCCCAAAATAATTTTTTACCACATACTTTGGCATATATTGGTGGAAATATGGGGGCATGCTAAGGCATAATATGCACCTTATGAGACACCCTGGAGTGTCTACTTTTACAAATGGTAGGCCTTTGTGGGGTTTTTATGAACAGTCAAACTGTTATAATACCCCAAATGGAAGCATAGGCTCATTAAATCTGTCTCTCAAAATTCGACTGTGAATACTGAAAAGGGCAGGTCTCCTATATGGCACTGTAGCCTCACAAAATAGTGCCAAAGACATACAATGGGGGTGTCATTTTACTCAGCAGATGTAACTGAATACAAAATAAAACTTTGTACAGGAATAGCATACACCAACTTTACAAAATACACATGAGAAGTTCTTTGTTATAAGTTTGTGTGCCAAAACCCCCACAAAAATAAAATTTTACTCCAATATTTAGCAGAGGTTGGCGGTGAAATGGCTACGTAGAAAGTGTCAAAACAACCTTAGGTAAATAGCCTGTGGTGTCTACTTTATTTAAATATATACTTTTGTGTGCCAATTTTGTTTTATTTTATGGCTATTAAGCTTACAAGACAAACATACCAAATTCTAAAATTGCTCCACATTAAAAGTTTATTTTACTCCTTGTGCTTTGTGACCTGTAACTACCAAAAAAAACTTAAAATCCCAGACACATTATATATTCTGTAAATTAGAACAACTAAATTAATTTATTTTTAATTACTTTCCTTAACCTGCACTAATTGTGCACACATTATTATTGCAAAAACTGTAAAAAAATCTAAATTTTCATTTTTTTTTGCATTTTTCTGTATTTTTTAATAATAAATAAGCATTTATGTAAATATATGTTACATCAAATTAAAGCCCTTTCTGTCTTTTAAAAAACGGTATATAATATGCGTTGGTGCAATAAATTAGTAAAATGCAAATTGCAGTTGAACGCAAACAGCAAAAAATGCAAAAAATGCCGTTGTCATTAAGTGAAAGACAAGCTTCTGAAGCTCTGTCCTTAAGGAGTTAAATTCTTGTTCGTATAATTTTCTCTTCTTCTATTTGTTTTTGTTTTTGTTTTGCTGAAGTTTTTTATATGTATGTGGGGTTTACAGACAGGCAAATGTTAGGTCTCTGTGCAAGAAATTACTTTCTGTTGTGAACTTTTGTTCTACTCATGATACACTGTTTTCAGAGGTAACATTTCATCATGAGTTTGCTAGAATTTCATGAAAAATACACAATGGTAATGGCTAAATCTGAAATACAATGCAATCATATGTTATATTCTTTCAGAGCTTGCAATAACAAAAAATCTTCTCTACAATACATTTATACAATATTAGCACACTGAACAGCTGTGTCAAATTTCCTCTTTAAACCTACATTTGATCAAAGTCTTAATAAAAGGCATGCTTGCGGGGTGAAAGACTTTAAATAAAAGAATTGCTTCTTTTTTTTTTTTCTTCTTTTGTGTTTTGAGAACAAAAGGCAGGTAGACTCACTGCATATTATATCACAATGTATCAGTCATGGATTTAATCATGCTTTATGACAGATAATGCCAAAGACTAAAAATAATAGTAAAAAAAAATATGTACCCTGAATCAGTGTGTGGGTTTCATATTTTACAGGTTTGAACAATTCACCAACTCCTAACTTAACACTAACATTAACCTTCTCGTGACAAAGTAAAAACGGGCCTAGACAATATTTGAAAATTAAGTCTAGTGTCTAGTATCGGTCTGTTGAAACAGTACCTGAAATGATAATCATATAAATATAAACACTGACTTCAATGTGATTAAACACCTTTATGTAGTTCTATAAGCATAATTCAGAGTTCAATTTTGAATAAACTCACATGTAAAGTGTTAAATTATGCTTTAACACAATAAGTAGGTGGAGTGTTAGTAGCAAAGAGATTAATGGCGTGTCAAGCTTGCATCTTCAGTAAGCCCTGGAGAGAAGACTCAGAGATTGCAAATGCTGCTCTTGCAGTACATGGTAACTAGTGTAGTTGCCGTAGAAACACAGCTTTTTCTAAACCTGAAGTCTTTTTAAATGGCTTGACTAGCATTTCCCTGGAGAGTTTCAGGTATATTTCTGTGGAACAGGGTCACCCCAGAGGTTAAGGTCTGTTATAATTCCGTAGATCAAAAAGGATATAAGGTTGAGGCTTAAAATCTTGTCTTTCATTATAATGGGAGATCAGTGTAACTTAAATTCATGCAAATAGCAAATATCTTTCAAAACAAGTATATTTGAGGCTAACTATAGGAAATCTAATAATGGAAACTAAACATTGGTTGCAATTTTGGTGGGTTTTCAAACAGGAGTTTTCAAATGGTTTTGTTAAATATAGATATTAATTAATTTTATTTTAGCATTCATAACTCTAAACTTTGGGATTGTATTGCAAACTGACAGATTAATAGAACTAGGTAAAATCTCACGTGTGACTTCTTACATTACATAATACAAATATGAGAACAAATGTCTTCAATTTCTTTGAATCTTTTCAGGCTTTAATGAGGGTCACCTCAGACAAGGGACATTAGATCTAATATTTTGTTGAGTAATGAAATCCTTACATGCCAAATAATTGAAGGTGAAAAGACATCTCTCTACGGAAAAGCTATATGAGTGCTTATTGCTCTGTTCATTTGCAAATCTTGCTATATTATTGGCTCTTCATCAATGTGTCTTTGGAAGCTCTTACCTTTATGTGTCCGTGAATAGAATATATACAATTACATTACGCTGACCTTCTCTACAATCTGATAATAGTGCTAACATGCAAAAGTAATCTTATATCCCATTACAAAAATGGTATATTCACTAAACAATACACTCTAGTAAATTGAAGCCTGAAAATCAGTATTTAGCACTAAATATCTAACTTAGAAAAATAGCAGATCAGACATGTTTAAAGAGTTACTACAAGCACCACGACCACTTCACTGTTTTGACGTGAACATGGTACTTGGAGTCTGTATGTGCAATGTTTTAGTATGAAACACAGCACATACAGAGGAAATACTTTTTGTTGTTGGAGATGTAACTCTGGTATCGTACTTAGCCAGCCTTAAATGAGCTAATGTAAATTCTGTGCATTGTTGGCATCTTTCGACAGCATGCACAGCACGTTGGCGACCCACAGCCAAATAAGGCACAAACTGCGAGTAGAGGGTATCTTTGCAAGCAAAAAAAGGGGAATGATTGGAAACCAGTCAGTTATTAGTGGACACTACTAACTACCAGCTGTCGTTAATAGTCACTGCTTACAGCAGCTTTTTAGCAACAATGTATGAAACATGCCCTGCCTGTAGGTAGGGTTATGGTAATTGGGATTTTGGCACCCTTAAACATTAAGCTCAATTGGAGAGGCTGGGAAGAAGCTAGATAGAGAGTGGGGCAGTAGAAGCATAAACAAAAGTGACATTGCGCAAGAGGCATCACTATGTATAGCGTTAAAGTAATATTGGGTGTAAAGTGAATAAACCATCCCAAATATTTCCCAAATGTAATTATCTATTGTTGCTGTCACACAGCACTTCAGTAAATGATGATTTGGGAGCCAAACCCTCAAGAGCAGCAGGAAATAACGTTACGATCTTTGAATAACTGGCTTGAAAATAGTTTCTTTGTGTGTCCTCGTGGCTAGCTCTCTTTGGCTGAAATACACTTTCTGAATTTAGGCACTAGGATAGTTTGGAATAATCATATTCCCACCACCTCTCATGCTCTGGCAGCTATTTTTCTCATGATGTGATTTGTTTTATCAGACATCTGTTGTTTTTTTTTTACGCAACAATGAAAAGTAAAAAAAATAGGGGGAAAGTGAGTGATCTTTAAGTAATTTTGTATGCATGTTCAAATTATTTGCTGTTATATGCTTGAATATGTTTCAACTCGGAAAACTAGATTTGGTAGAAGAATTACAAATCTGAATTACCTCAACAGACTTTAAAAAATAATATATTTTATATCTTATTCTTCTGCGTGAAGCTTTGGAGAAAAAAAAAACTGCTTGATGTAGGGCAGCTTTAGTTTCTGCTTGAAGGAAATATCATCTTCGACCTTCTGCTGTTTGTATGTACTTGCAGAGAAGGATGAGAACCGTCTGGACAAAAATAACTTCATTATGAGCCACCTGTCACTTACAGAAGGCGTCCAAAATAATTTATATTTGTATTTCCATCTGTACCTGTAGTAGAAAATCTACTGCATATGATGATGGCACAAAGGTGATTCAAAGGAGAACAATATAACTGTAAAATTAAACTTGTACAAATAATGTTTTTAAATAAAGTAATTGTTTGAACTTTGAGAAAAAGGTCACAATTTAACTTAAAATATTCCTAAATGTATAAAAGTATGTTGTTAGAGTTGCATGATATTATTATTACTGTTCATGGTATTAATAAAAAGCAGTTAATAATATTGTTATTATTTTTGAGTGACTTATTCCACTGTGCTGTACAACAATGGAAAAATAAAAGCTAAAAAAAGTACAATGAATAGAAATAGCTTTATAAAATGAAATCACTCAAACAAGCTTATAGAGATATTAAACATATTAAATGCTTACATACTGTATTTACTAATGTATAAAATATGCACATTCTAAACTTGGTTTGTTAAATAGTGAGCATTAGAGATGGGTGAAAATATTCTCTTTTATTATACTCATAGTTATTTACTAACTTTGAAATAAACTAAAAAAAAATACTAAAAAAAACAAAAGCATGTAGGGTATACTAAAACATAAAATTTTAAAAAGGCCAATTTCTATAAGTTAAGGGCAGCTTTACAATATATTGACTGGCATAAACTCTTTAGTAAAAAGAACACTGAGGTGAAAATGGAACATCTTCCAACAAATATTAGAAAGGTACATTTCTCAGTATGTACCATCGGGCAATAAAAATAAAATAAAAATAAAACCAATGTATCTTAGTGGAGAAGTAAAACAAGAGAGTAACAATAAGAAAAGGACATTTAAAGCATTTAAATCGGACAAATCAGATGCATCTTATAAAAAAATATAAGGAAGCCAAAAATGGTTGCAAAAAGGCGATTAGATTTGCTAAACTTAAAAATGAAAAAAATGATAGCTAAAGAGAGCAGAACCAACCCCAAAGCATTTTTTAAGTACATGAATTCTAAAAAACAAAACAAAAAAATGAAAGTGTAGGTACACTAAAAACTGAAGCAGGGGTGCTAGTTAATGAAGACCAGGAAAAGGCAGGGATTTTAAATAACTATTTCTCCTCCGTATATATTAAGGAAGAACCCATGGCAATAGATGTGCAAATGATTGCTACTAAAAACTTGCAGAATAATTGTAATTGGTTAACTCAAGAGAAGGTGCTGCAGCAACTAAAGAAAGTTAATATGAACAAAGCTCTAGGGCCTGATGGTATCCATCCACGAGTACTTAAGGAACTAAATGTAGAAATAAGTTAACTTCTGTTTTTAATCTTTCAAGATTATTTTCTTTCAGGAAGTGTTCTGGAGGATTGGAGGAAGGCAGATGTGGTTCCTATATTAAAAAAGGGTTACAAATCCTTGCCTGGAAATTATAGACCTGTGAGCTTAAAGGGAAACTCCAGTGCCAGGAAAACGATCCGTTTTCCTGGCACTGGAGGGTCCCTCTCCCTCCCACCCCCGATCCCCAGTTGCTGATGGGGTGAAAACCCCTTCAGTGACTTACCAGAGGCAGCGACAGGTCCCACGTCGCTGCTTCCTCCTCCACCGCCGCTCCTCATTCTGCTTACTTTGGCCGGTGGGCGAGACTGATCTCGCCCGCCGGCCGAGGAGACCTAATGCGCATGCGCGGCAATGCCGCACATGCGCATTAGCGCACCCCAAAGGAAAGCATTGAAAATGAATTTCAATGCTTCCCTATGGGGAATAGAGCGACGCTGGAGGTCCTCACACAGCATGAGGACGTCCAGCGATGCTCTAGCACAGAAAACCTGTGCTATAGAGCAGGAAGTGTCCTCTAGTGGCTGTCTAATAGACAGCCACTAGGGGAGAACTTAACCCTGCAAGGTAATTATTGCAGTTTAAAAAAAACTGCAATAATTACACTTGCAGGGTTAAGGGTAGTGGGAGTTGGCACCCAGACCACTCCAATGAGCAGAAGTGGTCTGGGTGCCTGGAGTGTCCCTTTAACTTCTGTGGGTGGGAAATTATTATGTTTTCCTTTAATTTGTTTAAAACCAGTTTTGAGTCCCATTCTCCTTGAGACTCTATGTTTTATTTTACTTCCTATACTAGATTTAGGGTTTAAGCCAGTTATGTGGTGGATCTGGAACCACCATACTGACCTCTATGTATCCGTTTCTTCACTTTTTGTGAGATTTTGACACATAGTTACTCCTTTATATCTAAAAGTTCTTCCTGCAGCCCAATCCTTGTACTGTGACATCATTCTGTTTTACTACGGGGGGGGGGGGGGGGGGACGGCTGAGGGTAGGGGTAGGGGGAAGGAATATCCTGGAAGCAGGGCTAATGGAGGACTGTGACACAATTGTTCATAACATGCGCACAATCCATATATTTTATGCACAAAATTGAGATTAGCTACCTGCCTGGATATTTTGGTTTGGGTTGCTAATTATGCCGTCAGAGTTGTTACACTGTGGCAGCAAAGTGCTTTATCTATCTATTTGCAGCATTTCTTACTGAAACACAGACTCCAAGCACCAATCAGTGGAGCCCGTTTAGGATACAATTCTTGATTCTGTCATTTTTAAATGAAAACAATGAATAAAATGATTATCAATATCCTATATATATATATACACTGAAGACATGCTGCAATTGAAGGAGGATTATTATTCCTAAGTACCCACTACTTTAATTGTACTTATTTATTTATTTATAAAATAATAGTTATTCAAATGATATCAAGTCTAAAAAAGTTCCTAAATCAAAGCCAAGATAGAGATGAGTTGATGTATTTCTTCATCATACTATTATTTATCAATGTGCTGTGCTGTTGAGCAGTAATTGAATCTTAAATTCCTCCTGAGATCACAGTGACCCATCTATAGTAGCAGATGTTTGACAGTGACATAATTACTAAATGTGTATGTGGTTTTCTTTTTTTTCTTTCAAACATTTCTGTAAAATGAGCTATTTTGTATGACCATCATTGTATTCTTATTATAAGAATCATATCATAACTGTCCTATTCCAAGTGTCTTAAAGAGAATGTTTGTTAAGGTTTCAAAATGTATATTTTGCAAAGCATTTGAACAAGGCAGTTAGAAATGTGCATGTACTAGTTTGTTAAAATTCCCAAAATACCTTTTTACATTTGTTACATTGTAAATAATTAAATACTAGATGGCTTACAAATTATACAGAGAAAAGACACTGTACTAAAAGGGTTAGAGACTGTAGGCTTTTCTGCAGTCTTTGTGTGAGACCTTTACATTATCTCACATAGGAGGCTGCTGGCAAAAGGTGATGGTTTATGCTAGAAGTAGCTTCTTTGCAATTCTGAGTAGGAAGATAAGAAAGATCCACCCACACCACACCGCAAGTCCTAAAGTCAACATTTTTGCTGAAACTGAATGTAGGTTAGGGTCTAAATTGATATATTTTTTCAGGAAGTGTAAAGGGAAGCTGTGTGATTTAAAGCAAGGGAGTTGTAGCTGAGGCATCAGAAATGAAGCCATTTAGCTCCTAAACAGAACAGAATTTAGCATGAGATTAAGATGAAGTTGTTTTTGTGCTTATACTGACCTTCTAGGTTCAGATTTACATTTGGACAATGTTTCTTCTGCACATAATTTATAATTGATTCATTTTTTTTTAAATGTAAAGATTACAGACAGTTCTGTTTTAATGGATACAGTAAAATCATGTTAGACTAAAATATTTTAACAAAATACTGTAAACAAAGCAGGCAAGCCATATTATAAAAGAAATGAGTGCACACATGTCTAACCTACTGGGATACTTTTGAATTATGAATATGCTTACTAATCAAAAAAGATTGCTATCTTTGCTAAAATGCTGGACTGCACACTTAATTCAATAGATTCCTCTACCTATTAATTAAGTAAACCTTCCATGTATCTATTCTAGTTACATGCAAATATCTAATGCACCAAAATGAGATCAATAGTTCTGGCAACTGACATCAGCTTAGTAGCAGGATCTGGGAGTAACAAATCGATCATTAATGTATGTACTTTCTATAATTATTTAAAAAAAAAACATATTGTATAATATAGTGTGTATATATATATATAAATATATATATATATACAGTATATGGTCAGCCACAACATTAAAACCACCTGCCTTATATTGTATAGGTCCATTTCATGTTGGGAAAGCAGCTCTTAATGTGCCCTGTTGTATCTTTCCCCAGGTATTTGATCTAGGGTAAAGCATGCTCCATGGTTTAATTTGTATGCTCGCTACCCCATTGAAGGAGCTTTTGTCACTGGACAGAGTTCATTATAGGCACTCAGACCAGTCTGCGGCTGCACATCCCCATATATGTGTTCTTTCTATCATGGCCAGCATTAGGTTTTTCAGCAATTTAAACACCAGTAGCTATTCTGTGTGACTGGGCAAGAGGGGCTAGCCTTCACTCCCCGTGTGCATTAATGAGCCTTGGGCATCCATGATACTTATGCCAGTACACTGGTTATCCTTCTGTGCATGACTTGCGGTAGGTACTAACCAGGGCCGGACTGGGAAGAAAATTCGGCCCGGGCATTTTTTAATTACAGCGGCCCACTAAAAAGGGGGCGGGCCAGATAAGGTGTGTTTTGTCATCACCAATGACAAGCACGCCCCATCACAAAGTAAACATGTTGGTTCAATGCTCTTCCAGGGTAGACCATGCGCAGAGCTCTGCTGAAGAGCTATGGCATGAGAAAATGACCCTGTATTTGTTCTGCACAGCGCAAGCAAATTCAATAACATGCTTGCACTGTGTTTGCTTGAAATTTGTCTCTGGTGTCTCAATAGTTGGGATACCAGGAGACAAAAATGCAAGCAAAAGCATATTGTGCAGTGTGTGTGAGGGTGCTGTGTGTGTGTGTAAGGGGTGTAGTGTGTGTGCAAGAGGGGTGCAGTGTGTGTGTGTGTAAGGGGTGTAGTGTGTGTGTAAGGGGTGTAGTTTGTGTGCAAGAGGGGTGCAGTGTGTGTGTGTGTGTGTAAGGGGTGTAGTGTGTGTGTAAGGGGTGTAGTTTGTGTCCAAGAGGGGTGCCGTGTGTGTGTGTGTAAGGGGTGTAGTGTGTGTGCAAGAGGGTGCAGTGTGTGTGTGTGTGTGTGTGTGTGTGTTTGCGTGAGGGTGCTATGTGGGTAAGGGTGCTGTGTGTGTGTGTGCTGTGTGTGAGTGGGTGCTGTTTGCGTGAGGGTGTCAGGGGTTCAGTGTGTGTGTGTGTGTGTGTGAGGGTGCTGTAAGTGTCAGGGGTGCAGTGTGTGTGAGTGAGGGTGCTGTGTGTGTCAGGGGTGCAGTGTGTGTGTGTGTGTGAGGGTGCTGTGAATGTCAGGGGTGCAGTGTGTGTGTGAGTGAGGGTGCTGTGAGTGTCAGGGGTGCAGTGTGTGTGTATGTGTATGTGTGTGCTAGTGAGGGTGCTGTGAGTGTCAGGGGTGCAGTGTGTGTGTGTTGTGAGTGTCAGGGGTGCAGTGTGTGTGCTGTGCATGTCAGGGGTGCAGTGTGTGTGTGTGTGTGTGAGGGTGCTGTAAGTGTTAGGGGTGCAGTGTGTGTGTGTGTGAGTGAGGGTGCTGTGAGTGTCAGGGGTGCAGTGTGTGTGTGAGTGAGGGTGCTGTGAGTGTTAGGGGTGCAGAGTGTGTGTGTGTGCTGTGAGTGTTAGGGGTGCAGTGTGTGTGAGTGTGAGTGCTGTGAGTGTTAGGGGTGCAGTGTGTGTGAGTGCTGTGAGTGTTAGGGGTGCAGTGTGTGTGAGTGTGTGTGCTGTGAGTGTTAGGGGTGTCTGTAAAGCTGAAAGATATTTGTACCTGTTTGCAGGGACTAGTTACACTCATGGCAAATGATACTTTGAGAGCCAAGAACTCTGTTGCAGACTGCAAAATGCCAATTCTGTACATTGTATGCTAGCAACAGTTACAACAATCTTCTCTGTTGCATGCATCACACCTGCAAGAGGAAGCTTTCTCACACCTCCCTCTTCCCTCCATTACCTTTTTATTTATTTTTTATTTTATAAATATAATTATATATTTCCTTCCTCACTTCACCGGCTCAGAGTGCACATGCTCTCTGAGCCGACAAAATGGTCCAACCACAGGCTTCCCTATGAGCGCGCAAGGCTATATCCCCCCTCCCTGCTTACCTTATGCCTGGCAGGGGGGAGCCTGCTGCTGGCTTCCATCCCTGGTGGTCTTAGTGGTGAGTGAACTCTAGCCTGTGAGGCTAGAGTTTACTCTCGCGAGACCCGGAGCGTTGCCATGGCAACGGTCCGAATCTCGCGAGAGGAAGACGGCGGAGCTGTAAGTAGGAGCTCCGCCGGGTCCTCTCCTGGCTCCCTCACTCTCTCCCCAGCCGGCGGCCGCAGGATACTGTATGTGGGCCGGTGAGGGAGATCTTTGATCTCCCCACCGGCCCGCCATGGACTACAGCGGGGCCGGCGCTCGGATAGTGCCGGCCCTGCAAAGACCGGCAGGGGAGATCCTGTGATCTCCCTGCCGGCCTCGGCCCCTGGCCACCGCGGCCCACCGGGCATTTGCCCGGTGTGCCCGATGGCCAGTCCGGGCCTGGTACTAACCACTAACCACTGCATACTTGGAACATCCCACAAGACTTGCAGTTTTGAAGATGCTCTTATCCAGTTGTCTAGCCATCACTATTTGACCCTTGTCAAAGTCATTCAGATCTTATCACCATTGTAATGCTGTGTACATCACCTGTCAGTAGTTTTAATGTTGTGGTTGACATGTGTATATATATTTATTTATTTAGCAAATACCTTCAAAACATTACCAGTAAATATTCAGTTTGTTGGTCTGATAACTTTTCATAGTCACTTTCAGAATCTGCTTGATAAATTCTTTAAATCATTTGCCTGGTGACTTGAGGTTACTATGAAAAGTGATTGGTATATTCACAATTTACAACGTTTCAATGTATGTGCATTTCTAAAGTCACTGGCTGAGATTCCCTAAAAATATATTTCAATCCCTTCAGGATAATGGGATATGCCAATATAGTTATTTTATGATGTCCTGGCAAGTCTCTTTTAAAAGATGTCAGTATTTTGGTGAGTAAAATGCATTTTTTAAAGTGTAACTATAGTTAATTATGTGGACCAGTAAAATGTTGGTATGTCGACAGGATTTTGGTCCTTTTTGCAAAAGTTGAATATTTGTTTCCAAACTTTGCTAAGTTGGCCATTAGTTTAGTGATAACACATCCAAGCTTGGGAAAGTAATTCAGTAAGATCTTGTTCTAAACAAACACGTCATAAGGTGACAAATATTGCAGTTTCAAGAAACTGCTTGACAGAAAAAAAATAGACAGAATATACTGTAGGTGGCAGAAGGAAAACTTTAAAGAGGAATTATCACTTCCAGAAAAGTGAGAGATTCTCACTTTACCCCTTTAAACACTATTTCAGTGTTTAATGGGGTAAACAGAGAAGAAGAAGCTAGTAAAAAAAAATAACTTACAACCACTGCACTTGCATTGCATCTCACGTACATGTATCCTTGGACATTAAAAGGATAAATTCCATATGTGTGCTCATAATGTTCGCTAGCAGTGATTTACACATTCACGTATCCTGAATACAGTATTGCAAGAGTTACCTAATTTCCGTATGTAGGCCAGCCTTGGCTACCAAAGGATAGAAGTTAAAATAAAAGGAAAGATAAGTAATTGAAAAAAAAAATTATGTTTAGCACAAACAATAGGCACTTTGTATAGGTAATAGGTAAGAATGTATTATTATTCATTTCATCCTAATTCATTTTTCTATTAACCATTAATATGATTGTATATTATAGCATAATGGGATTTGGCTATTTTGTTTGTCATGAAGGAGTTAATGCTAGTTTCTCTTTTTTTAAATATAATTTATATAATTACTGTGATCATCAGTCCTGCCCTGGGTTTATGATAACCTTGTATCAAATCACCCAGCATCGAGACAATAAAACTACATTTGCATCCTTATTTGAAATGCTAACAAACAATGTAGTATCTGAAGAATGATGTAACTGATGTTGCTTTCTTTTTTTTTTTTTTTTGCATATATTTTTGTATAGAACAAATTAAGTATGTATTAAAGGACGTAACAAAGGACATATTTTATTATTTTTTAATCGAAGTGTGCTACAATATAATCTTGAAAATGCCAGACGACTATTTAAAGAATGCATTTTTGATTATTCATATACTAATCTCAATGAAATTAGCTTGTAGAAGGATGAAAGTCTAGAGAAAATACTGAAAAACTGATTTAATGTCTGGCTAGGCAGATCTTTGAATTGGACAATCTTCAATTAAAGCTTCCATCTTTATGCCAGTTAATTATCCCAGTGCAGAGGAAATTTACACTTAAATTAAGCCATGCTCTCTGCAGTTGTCATGGATGGCTTTTAGGCTTTTGTCTCTGAAATATACACATGTGGCATATATCAATTAGATAATCATTGTGTGTATAAGTATCTCAAGCCACTTAGATTGGATAATCAATTCTTAACCCTTTTATAACCAAAGGCATTATATTTTTGTGCTTTTCATCCAGTCCCAAAAGGAGGGTTATGAACTAAAGTACGAAAGCTTCCATCTTAATTAAAAAATAAACTGGTCTCATCCAGAGTCATTCAGAAATCTCTTACCAATATAGAGCCTCTGAATAACCTGGATTCACCAATGGATGAAATTCGGAACTGAATATTGGAAATACGCAAATGAATGCTCAAATACAGTTATAAGTAAACAGAATTGGTAGCTGTCCATCTGCAATTTGGTTGGATTAAATTAGCATGCAAACAGTTGCCAATTTTAATACAAGCTATCATATTAGCACCATTTTGTCTCCGTAGGGTGTCCAACACAGCTCAATTATCAAAATATATTTGTTTAGGCTATTAAGTTCATATTGTGTTAGATTAACATTTCTTAATATAATGTAATAATTTCATAATAGTGTATGCATTTATTACCATATTAATCAATTGTCTGCTGGCTGCTTGCACTGCCATTGGGCAAATACTCAAAATTTCTCTTGGATAATCTGTCAGAAGCAAGTGAATTTACTTTGCGAATTTGCCTTCTACAAGATTTGTTCAAAGAAAAATCTGATTGAAATTAATTATTTTTGAATACATTTTGATAAACATTTCATAATTACTGATATAAAAGCAGTCGCAAAGTAATACTAAATTATGTCATCATTTGGTTGACATAACTGAATTTTATCTAGATTTACCTTTAGTACATGTCAGATTTAAAAATATGCTTCCAGTTCTCTCATTTCAACTGCATTATACCACGCAGAAGCACATTTAGCCCTTAGTATATAACCCACCCATTGACAGCATGGATTGCTTTGTGTATTTACCAGTAACTGCAGGACTTTTCATATTGACTTGCGATCTTTGAAGGTCAAAGAAGTGCCACTGTCCCTTCACAAGTTTTGTTTTTAAAGTTTTTTTTATATATTTTTTATTTACCTTAGTGTTTTACGTATACATTAAAAAAAAAGGTAAAGATTACTTTTACTTAAAGGTAGCATTATCTTTAGCAATCTTTGGACAATGCAGAATTTAAGCAAAATACCATTTCAGTCACTTCTCACAGATTGGTAAACTAAAGACGTTATGGACAAAGGACAAAATGGTGGTGCCAAGATATTGAGCTTCAGGACAAGGAAGAAATGATAATACATTTAAATGAAGGCAAGTGGTAAGAGGAAGTACCATCATCAAAATGAGGGGCATAAGGAAGGTAAAACTTAAAGTAAAAAAATATAATGCTACTTTAATGGCTACAACTGATTTATCATCAATATTCCTTAACGTTTTTTTTTTACACTGATAATTAAAAAAAAAAAAAAAACATTTTGTTATTTTAGCTTTTTGAATAAAGTGGATTTTCATTGACTCAGAAGTAATATGCAAATAAGGAAAGAACTTGCTTTCAATAATGATTGCAATAACAATTAAAAATCAATTACTTCAAATGCCAAAAGCAACCTTTACTCTCAAACTCAGTAAGAGTAGTTACATCGTGTGATCTATGTAGCTCACTAATAAAACTTGACATTGTACCAACCATCATAAATATTTGTATCATGGCTAGGTGACCTGCTAACTAAGTGTAAAACCTGTAACTTTCAAAACTGTAAAGAGATGAGTTTTTAGGGAAATAAATGCAGCATTGATCATTTTGTTCCCTGCAGCTGAAGTGTGATTAGACTGATGTAATGTTGAAAGCACCACCCTACATCGTTCTTGAATTGCTGGCCAGTGTTCTATTAAAGATTCTGAAAACATAATGTTTTAGTAAACTATTTGTAAGTGTTACTGGGATGATTTATATGTGTTTTTCTATCTTTTTTTTTTTATTAGCCTTTATAAGTTTTACATGCTAAAACAGCAAATAAAAGAGCACTGCTTTTGTATTGGATAAATCACACTAAAATACATAATCAAGAAATAAGAAACATCAAATGAAGGAAATAAATAATTGATGACATAGGTTATTAGGTCTTGCAAATTGTATTTGATTTTATGTTTTTGGCACTATATTGTACTATACCAGTATGCAAGTGCCGCTTGGCATTATATAGCATTTGTACGCCAGCAGAGAGATATCTCATAATTAATCCCACACTGAATTATAAAACCAACAGGGATAAACATGGAAAATAAATGAATTACCCATTGGCTATATATTTATGAATGCTGCATAGTGCACTTACTGCATAATTTGTAGTTTTCACATGTTATCAAATGGCATTTTCAATCTATATGTTTCTGACATAAAATGTCAAATGTGAAAGCCCAAAATAAAAAGCTAGCATTATTATTATCGCCATTTATATAGCGCCAACATATTCCGTAGTGCTTTACAATATTATTACAGGGGGATTTAACTATAAATAGGACAATTACATGAAAACTTACAGGAACCATAGGTTGAAGAGGAACCTGCTCAAATGAGCTTACAGTCTACGAGCTTTATCACTCACTCCTTTTTTTATACCTTTCAAAATATATTTGAGTGTCAAAAAGTAATATGCACTTTGAAGGATAGTCCATGCTCACTGCAATAAGAAATAAACATAGCTCAATCAAGAGCTATTTACTCAACTCCGGATTTTTGAAACCTAAATCCAAATGGCAATATTCAGGAAACAGGACCTAAGCTGTGACTTTGCCTGATATACATTCTCCAAAGCAACTATTTTGGCCTCAAGTTAGCCGTCCGATTTAATTTGGAGTTTTGTAAATAATCTTCAGATAAATGAAAACCATTAGGTGACACATGCTTTTTAATTGGCTGCTATGGTAAAAATCCATGTGTTAAAACCATTTCTGTATTTTCATATAATATATACTTTTTTCTAGAGGTATATGACAAATCTGTTTTTATTCAATCTAAAATCTTATCTAGAAACAATATAGTAGAACAATATAATCTGGCATAAACGTTAATATACTGCACTAAAAATGATAGAAGCTAGAACACTTGACTTTGAGTGACTTTTAATATGCAGAATTATTTAAGTCATATATTTTCTCAGGAAAACTGCAAAAATAAATGAGTTAAATAAATTTCATGCTATTATAGAACGTATTGGATTAAAACAGATTTTAGCTCTATCTTTCTGTTTTCCTCATCATATAAATAAGGAGCCAGTCCTGCGAAACAATCTATTGCAGCAGACACAGGTAAAGATTACCCTGTAGAGTAATATATAATGTGTAGTTCAACATTCCTATCATGCATTTTTTACCATTTACCACAAGATGATGCCATAAACCATCATGTGCAGACAGTTCCAGATATAGATTTTTTTTACCTTAGGGTTTACAGATCAGCTTTTTCATCACTAAGTGTCTCTAAATTGATTATACATCTCTCTTGGAAATATTCAGTCAAGCATCTGAACATCTGTTAACATGGTACACATTGTGATGTCCACTGGAGACTTGGCTTGCTTTAATTGTAAACCTTGTATAGAGAAAGGTATTTTGAATCTTTATTATACATTGATCATCCAAAAAAAACAAAACAGTATCTTCAGTCAAATATGGGACATATGGGATCAGTTACTTGTTTTTGTGTTAATAAAGATTATTTGTTTTAAGATCATTCAGCCCTAAATGTCCACTGGGCATTATATCAATTGCAAACAGGTTTAACTGTTAGTTTTTAATAATAACATTCTTAAGAATACACACACACACACACACACACACACATCCAGTCTTTCTTTACTTATTTCCTATAGTAGAATATTATATATACAGAGCTCTGACAATAAATAAAGGTGCTTGTTTAAGCAGAAAGTTATTTCTTCCTCTGCTTTTATACACATATTAGTACAAACTATTTGTTTGAAATTTAATAAATATAGACTTTGTACTGTTTTTTTTTAAAATTTACCTGCCAACCACAAGTCTTTCATGTGGGTATAGTTTTCATCTCTACATTGTGCTTGTAAAATTCCCAAAATGTATAGAATGCTATATTTATTTGAAGTTCATTCTCCTTTTTTAACATATCTGCTAGGAATATATAGAATAGCTGCATGGAGCTTCCCTCACAATGATGCATACAGTATGTGTTAAAACTCATACTGGTCGGGCAACGTTGACAACTTTCTGTTCATCAGACCAGGCCCCTGTTAATTTGCCAGTTCTCCTGCATATCATGATTACACTTTACGTTCTCGAAGCACACAGAGAGCTGACAGGTAAGGCAGGAGGCCCAACTGGAGCCCCAGGCCACCAACCCACTTCTGTCAGCTGCAGCCAGATAGATTCAATATCTTCTTGAAAATCTAGCAGCCTCTACTAGACCCCATCGAATCTATCCTCCTGCACTTAAATGGTAAGGGAATAGGAGGGTGGCTAAATATGAATGTTGTGACTTATTTTTTATGTGGATATGTGTATATTTCAGTTTGTGTGTATGCATCTGCAAGTATGTTTATGTGTCAGGTGTATGTCCTTGTTTGTATGTGTATATATACACTGAACAAAATTATAAACACAACACTTTTGTTTTTGCCCCCATTTTTTATGAGCTGTACTCAAAGAGCTAAGACTTTTCTATGTACACAAAAGGCCTTTTCTCTCAAATATTGTTCACAAATCGGTCTAAATCTGTGTTAGTGAGCGCTTCTCCTTTGCCTAAATAATCCATCCACCTCACAGGTATGGTATATCAAGATGCTGATTAGACCTCATGATTACTGCACAGGCGTGCCTTAGGCTGGCCACAATAAAAGGTCACTCTAAAATGTGCAGTCTTACTGTAATGGGGGGCTGGTGTGATCCAGCGGGGTCCGAAAACCAGTCAGTATCTGGTGTGACCACAATTTGCCTCATGCAGTGCAACACATCTCCTTCGCATAGAGTTGATCAGGTTATTGATTGTGGCCTGTGGAATGTTGGTCCACTCCTCTTCAATGGCTGTGCGAAATTGCTGGATATTGGCAGGACCTGGAACACGCTGTCGTATACGCCGATCCAGAGTATTCCAAACATGCTCAATTGGTGACATGTCCGGTGAGTATGCTGGCCATGCAAGAATGTTTTCAGCTTCCGGGAATTGTGTACAGATCCTTGCAGCATGGGGCCGTGCATTATCATGCTGCAACATGAACTGATTGTCGTGGATGATTGGCACAACAATGGGCCTCAGGACCTAATCACAATATTTCTGTGCATTCAAAATGCCATCAATAAAATGCACCCATGTTCATTGTCCATAACATACGCCTACCCATACCATAACCCCACTGCCACCATTGGCCACTCGATCCACAATGTTGACATCAGCAAACCGCTCACCCACACAACGCCATACCCGCTGTCTGCCATCTGCCCTGTACAGTAAAAAACCCTGATTCATCTGTGAAGGGAACACCTCTCCAAAGTGCCAGATGCCATCGAATGTGAGCATTTGCCAACTCAAGTTGGTTACGACAACGAACTGCAGTCAGGTTGAAACCCCGATCAGGACGACGAGCATGCAGATGAGCTTCCCTGAGATGGTTTCTAAAAGTTTATGCAGAAATTATTTGGTTATGCAAACCGATTTTTGCAGCAGCTGTCCGGGTGGCTGGTCTCAGACAATCTTGGAGGTGAAGATGCTGGATGTGGAGGTCCTGGGCTGGTGTGGTTACACATTGTCGGTGGTTGTGAGGCTGGTTGGATGTACTGCCAAATTCTATGAAATGCCGTTGGAGATGGCTTATGGTAGAGAAATTAACATTCAATACATGGGCAACAGCTCTGGTGAACATTTCTGCAGTCAACATGCCAATTGCACGCTCCCTCAAAACTTGCAAGATCTGTGGCATTGTGCTGTGTGACAAAACTGCACATTTTAGAGTGGCCTTTTATTGTGACAAGCCTAAGGCACACCTTTGCAATAATCATGCTATCTAATCAACATCTTGATATGCCACACCTGTGAGGTGGATGGATTATCTCAGCAAAGGAGAAGCGCTCACTAACACAGATTTAGACAGATTTGTGAACAATATTTGAGAGTAATAGACCTTTTGTGTACATAGAAAAAGTCTTAGAACTTTGAGTTCAGCTCATGAAAAATGGGGGAAAAAACAAAAGTATTGTGTTTATAATCTTGTACAGTATATATATAATTGATTATCCCTCTCAAATTACATGCTAAAGTCTTATATATTAATTTCTCCCCCCCCCCCCCCCCCCCCCCAATTGTCACTATTTACAGCTTCAAACAGATATAAAGTGTCATGGATGAATGTTAATTGGCTAAAAGTGAAACCGGACAAAACAGAGTTATTCTTGGTGAGGGGACCCCGGGCAACAAAAATATCCCCTTATCATTTAACTGGCCTGGAGCTTGGAGGCTCTGAACTCTTTCGTTCATCAGAGGTATGAAACCTCGGAGTGCTGATTGACTCCGGACTATCATTTAAACAGCAGATTTCCTCCGCCTGCTATTTCCCTAGTGCTGTGATCTCTTTGGGGCTATTTCTTTAAAGGGGATTTGTCACTTAAAAAGGGCATCACCTAGGCATTAAAGCCAGACAAGAAGCTATTTTTAAACCCCGTGTAAAACATGTTTTTAATAGTGAGTATTGCCTAAGGTATAACTTCAAGAAAACATTCACAAGACATTGAAAACAGATCAGATGGTATTCCAATCAATTATTTTGTCTTATCTATATATTTATAGATTTACATTTCTGTGAACATATTTGTGTTCTACTCTTATATTTTGAAAATTTTGCATTATTGCTTAATATTTTGATAATTCAATGTATACTTTCTGTCTACCAATAAAACTTAAAAAAAACAATATTCATAGAAGAAAACATTATGACTTTAATAAAAGTTTTTTTGTTTTTTTAAAATGACATTCAATGGAATTTAATACAAGTGTATAGTTTTGACAAAGAACTTTTTAATTAGAAAATTGCTGATGACTGTTATATGAATGACTCATAAAAATACTCACCTTTTTTAGTTAAAAAGTAAAATTATATTTTTTTAGTAGAGTTTTAAATATGGCAGATATACATAACTTCTCAAAGTTCTCAATGTTCTTTTCATGATAATGTAATTCTTCATGACTTAGTCTATTTTTTATACAATCTTAAAAAATGACATGCACTTCTTTTTATTATTGTTTTAGAAATTTAGTTTATTGAAGTACTATACTAAGTTCTCAGAGGAAGGATCCCACCACTGTAATTGACAAAAAAGGAACACATAAATAATATTAAAGGGACTCTCCAAATCCCTTGAGCACTTTAGCTTGCTGAAATTCCTTGTATGTGAAGTTTGTGTCCTCTTTTCTATTTTACAGAAAGTGCAGTTTTCAATGGAAATTGGTGCTTTAAAAAAATTAATATTGTTACACCCCCCTTCCCCCCCGGATGTCAATTAGACAACCGGTCCTGTTACTTCCTGGTTGTTTAACTCAGTGGAGCTAAACTCAAGAGGCAGACATTCTTCTTGCAAAGACTTCTTGTTGAGCTGTAGGTGCAGAAAACAGGCTTATAAATGCTACAGACATGAAATTTAAAGATTTTGCAAGTTGTTTTTAAATACATCCCAGTAAGAAAATGCATAATTAAATGCCTGTATGACTACATTGGGGTATATTAACAAAAAGTGATTTTGTTTTAATTTGGGTAGTGGAATGTCTCTTGAAGTAGTGGTAGCACCAGAATTTTAAATCATGGAGATTCATTTTTGTCAAAACTTAAATTAATTAAAATTTCTGTTGTTGGTTGAATTCCCGGACTCTAAGTCAAAATGTATCCAAATCATGAACCAACCGAAACGTGCAATGGTGAGAATGTTTGTTTTGGATTGTGATTCTGGATTACTTCCATGGGACCAATACATGAGATGAATGATTGAACAAAAGGTGGTTGATGGCTAGGAGACAGTCACTAAATGTTGATTTTATTCACAGATCAAGTGAGAAGTTAGCAATAGAGAGGAAAAAGGAGGAGCAGGAAAAGAAAATCTATATTTATATATTATATATTTAATAAATGTATAATACATAAAAAATATATATTTTGTTACTGATCCTGCAGTTTTTCCCCTCTATTGGGTAGTTTTTCTCACTTGATATGTGACTCAATCAGATTAACAAAAATTATATGTTTATATGTTTATAATTTTGCAGTACATTATTAGCCCATTTTTGGTTCATCTGATTTGGTTCCCAAATCAGTTTTTCAGTGCCTAGATTCTGCTGACCCATATTGGCAATCAGCCAAATTTTGGGCTTCATGAAAATATTTTCTGGAAGAATGGCTTGGTCGAACAGAATTTTATCACTATGCACAAGAATTAATCAAGAATAAGGTGCATATATGTCTGTAATCCAGCAGTCTGTAGGTGTTTAAAGATCTTTGTAGCATCAGCATTATAGGTCAAAGTAGGCCAGTCAGAGAAATGTTCAGTTCTCAGTTATCTCATTTAAAGAGTGAGTTAAGAATAAAGTTATGTAAGGGAAGGGTCTGCAGCCACACTCATAGAAGCAGGGTATCTTGAGGCATAATAAATCAGCCACTAGATGAGCTTATATTTTATCTCATAAAGGAGTCTATTTATGTTTGAAGACTCATCAGATCTTTTCCTATAACCAAAATAGGCAGTTTTCACTAGAATAAAAGTATTCTTAGGAAGAGAATAATTTTGACATTATTCAGTCTGCCCAGCCAGGAAATGAAGAACTCAACCCACTTTTCTAAACTGCTTCCAGTTTTGAATGACAGGTGTATAGTAAGCTACATGCAAAGTGTGAGGATCTTCTGTCAAATTAATCCCAGGATATATAGAAGAATGTGGGGTGATCTGAATATGTAATCTAAATGAACAAGGGCCATGTCTTAAGTTGGTATATACAGGGACTTAGTCCTAGATGTATCCACATTGATGTTATATCCAGACAGTGCATATATGGGTGACAATTATTCACACAAGTGGGGGAATGAAAGGGGTTTGCAAAATTAAATAGTAAATTGTCTGCATAAATGGAGGCATTGTATACCGACCCCACTAAGGTCCATTATTGTTAAGAGCTGTTGAATCACATATAACAGATTTTTCAGCAATATAATAAACAACACTGAGGATGGTGGGTAGGGATAGCTCCTTGAGTGAATATTTAGGCTCATGGACGTTGATTTATTGCTCTAGTGGAATGACCAAATTTCTCTGGAATACCATATAGACCTGTAAAGACAAAGATGTTGGGTCATTAATTTTATCAAATGTGTTTTCTGCATCTCTAGATAGGTGCAGAGAACTTATATCTTATGTTGTGAGACCCAACATACCAAATCAATACCTCTGTGTGTTCTATCATGCACCTGTCTATGAGGAATAAACTATACCTGGTCTGGTTGAATAATACAATGGAAAATCCCATTAAGGGGCTAGGGTGGAACCCTTCCTTTTGGGATAAGTACTGTATTTTCTAATATAGCCTCCAAATAAAGCCCCTTCTCTGAAAAGTCTGATTAAAGCAAGCCAGGATATCAATTGATAGTGAGTCTCTGACATTTACTTAAAAAAAAAAAATGACCATATTGTGGGAAATCCACTCCTCCAGTTGTGATGTCCACCACAATACCTCCTAGTAGTGCCAGGTAATGTTTAGTCTCAAAAATGCAACTGTTAAAAAAAGGCCCCTGGGGGGCAGGGCCTGACAGCAGAGCAGAGCAGACGCATGTTGCTGTTGCTCCTGCAATCTCACGCAAAAAAAAACGAATCCTGCTGAGCAGAACCGGTGACCCGACTTCTTTTGGCTCCTAAGCGACTCAGGACACCGAGACCTACGGGATGACACCTCTCCCGAGGTCATACGCTCGGGTCCCGATCATCCAGCCATTGAGGCCTACACACGAGGCGGACATGGGGGAGACGGCCGCTCTCCCGTCGCCCCAAAACACTGCAAGGCACAGCTTGAGCCACCGTTCCCCCCCCCTATGGACCGGCAAGGGGTTATCCCGGTCCCCGCCAGGCTGAAACCACCACAGAACCCGAGATGGCAGAGTACCCAAACAAATCCTTGCTAGAGGACCACCTAGCGGCCACGCAAGCGACGCTGGACCTGATCTTCAATAGATTCTGAGCGCAACTGGCAGAGCGACAGGCGAGCGCACCGAACCCAGACCAGCACATGACAGAACCAGCAAATACCCAGACCGGCCCGTGTGGACCCGCAAACTGCCCCAAGCTACCAAGCAACCAGACAAACCTGCGACACCACCGCAAGAGGCCAAGACAGCGGAGGCCACGTGGACTGGACACCCTGCAGAGGACTGCTAAAACCAGCAGGAAGCACAGAGCAGGGAGAAACACCGGAAGGCGCCGACCTCTGGTGACTCCGACAACCACAGCCCCTCCAGATGGCGGATCAAGATGGCGGAGCACCACGAGGTGCCCAGATGAGGTACAGTCTCACACCCTCCCTAAACCTAGTGCCTAACTTAAAACAGGTACAGGGCAGGGAGTCCAACAACCACCCCATAGACTGGGAATTGGATAAGCGGATAAAAAGACCCTGACTGCCTGCTGGCCAGCTCCAGTGATGACGCCGGCACAGATGAACCCTCAAAATTCTACTTAACCTCGCGGACTCCTGTAAATAAGCCTGCAACTATGGATATGGACTTATGCCTGTTATTAATTGCCCCAACACTGACTCAAACTATGTTTAGCCAGGCACACTGCCTAACGATTACATAACAAGATGTACACAACGCACTTAGCCTGAATCACACTCTAATACGCTACACTAGCAAACCTTAGGGCACAGACACCCACTTCAAGCAGTGAAACACGCTATAATACTTCCCCCTAATGTAAAGGGGCATAGAACGTTAAACTTGATGCATACCCCTAGTCTGCTACTACACTTACGCTTGTTCACTCACTCAGTGCTTGTGTCAGTTAAGATAGCCTGCTCACTAAGCCAAAGAGATTCTCTTACCTGTTATGTTACTGTTACACGCTTGTAAATATACTAACAAAAATGTGCAGTTCCTACTAATGTCACGTTACTGATATCCTATACCTGTCTTGATATGCTTGATAGAGCGGTTGTGGCATATGAAGCTTATTTGTTCACATTTGCACAATAAAAATAAAGAATTAAAAAAAAAAAGCCCTGTCACCCCTTATGCCTCTAGATCAGGGGAATCCAAAAGGTAGATCACCAGATGTTATAGAACTACAACTCCCGTAATGGTTTGCATGCCTCTAGAATGCTTTAGAATGACAAAGCATCATGGAAGATGTAGTTTTAAAACATCTACCTGGGGCAGGTGATCTACCTTATGGGTACCCTTTTTCCAGATCTATGTGGGAAGGAGTAGGTTTCTCCAATAACCTTTAAATGGTTTTGGTGATGCTTGGACAGCTGTCTTTCACCCACATATTTGTATACATGTAATTTTTCTGAGTCTCACACGCCTTATATTTAACACACAGCCATGCAATGAGCATTAATCAAGTTCCTTTCTGCATAGATCCAGGGGTTTTTGTTTTACGTTCTTCTACCTGTAATCAAACCATATGTTGACTGTTTAGGCAGATTTACACAATCCTTATCATTGACATCTCAATCTGAGCATGCACACATTGAATTACAGCTGATGCTGATTGACTGCACACAAATCCTTTTGTTTGAATAGCTATTCTTTGTGTTATTTCAATTACTGACAATGCTATAATTGGACTACCTGCAGCTCTCACAGATAAGGATGAAACGTATATGTTTTTCAACATTACAGATGAAAACATACATTATCTTTGCAGTGTAGTACATTTGTTTTTTACGGATTTATTTTAATTGCTTCAATCAGCAAATATGTTGCAATTATAGATTCATTATGTCTGTGTTTTGATTCGATTTTTACAGAATGTTCCATAACTTACTTTTATAACTCTAGAGAAATTTGCTGGTGACTTTTACCGTTGAAAAAGGAAAGAGATTTTTACTGTTGCGTATGAAATCAGTGCCCCGTGTAAGCCCAAACAGAATTCTTCCTTACCAGCTTATATCATGTTTGCTTCACATCAGGAAACACATTAATAGCATTAGCACAGCCCCGGGTATGCCATTTTGAGATCAGTGGTTAGACCAGATAAAAAAGTGCATGGCCCTATATGAAGGACAATAAGGACAAATACAAATTATGCTAATATAAGTGTACCATTCTTCTAATGGCTACCAAGTTACTTACCTTCATGTATCACTATTTTTTATTACATATACATTACCAATACAAGGTAAAAGCGGGATTTACTTCATATAAACTCCCTTTGCTGTCAATGTTGGCTGCCATTTATTTTCCGCATGTCAGGGTGGGGGGGGCTTAAAAGGCATGGCAGCAGCAGGCGGCACCACTACTCAAACTAGCGTTTAGAACCTAACCTAGCACGCCCACCGTCCTTAAGGGGTTAAAGAAATACAATTTAGCAAAATGTAAAATGTTAAGATGTCAGCAAATATTCCTTTTTACCCCCTTTTTAAAAAAAAAAAAAAATTCTAAACACGGAACTATTCATAATAAAAATAGGTAGACAATAGCGTGGCATTATGAAATACATTATGTGGTGTCTGTTGAAATAAATTGAAATTATTTGCTATATTTTTCCTTATAAGCTAGATTATACAGCACCCTATTAATAGGTACCTTGAAGTAAAAGTACTGTGAACTGTCCTTGCCTTTATGAGATTTGACCATACTTATTTTTTTAAGTCTTTCTTAAACTGAAGCTGTTTTCTAAAATAAGGTCATCCATTCAGTCAATGCATCCCAACAATGCATTGGGTTAATTAATTGTCCATCATGCCATGTTGAGCTCCACTCTAGTCACCATAACCACTAAAGTCTGAGCTAAACTCAGCTTGCAGGGAGACAATCATTAGATGAGCATGCTCAGCTGAATATATCTTTGTAGGAGATTCTGGCTTCTGCACATTAATAAAATCTATATCACAGAATATACTTACATTGTTAAATCCTCTCTGCACCTTGATGTATGTGCTGTTGAATTGCAAGTGAAGGTAGTGGTATTCATATAATGAGCAATTTTATTATTATTGAAGGCATAGGACACATTCTAGCAAATTACTTTAACTGTTATTCCCAACACAGTTTGTTTTATCTCATTAAAAAAACTCTGCTTAATAATGTCAGAAAATATGTTCTGCAGGCGAAATATGCAGTTAATGTTAATGTACTATTTAAGGTCAAGATTTTAACAATAAGATCACATCTTGCCATTACATCTGAAATATTTTTTAGTACAGTTATTTTCTATACAAATTAGAATTGTGCGTGGCGGGATTTTTTTTTTTGTTTTTGTTTGTTTGGCTGAATAATTGTAAGTTAAAATTTTGTTTGGGACCTCTTTCGCTTGTTCATGTGACAGTCAAGCTCAACTGAATTTAGTTTATTATTATTATTATTTTATTTTTTTATATAGCTGCAGCAAATTCTGTAGCGCTGTACATATGGGATATAAAATTAAATTCTAGGAAACATTTATTATTAATGTGCTGGAATGCAAAAATGTCTACAATGTTGCCTTGCCTAATGTCTAGTGATGTTACTATTTTTGCTATGCAATTTCTGAGTTGTCAACTTCTCATCATTACATTATTATAAAGCTATTAAAGTAAAAAAGTGTGAGAATTTAGTTTTTTCTTTTGCAAACTTTTATTAATAAATAACGGGAGCAGCTGCAGAAGTAGTCTTTTTAAGTTGCAAAAAGCTAGGGGACAGTTGATGACCCACCCACCCAGGGCCGGATTAACATAGGGGCTGATGGAGCTGCCCATTGGTTTAAAAAAAAAAAATATTTTTTTTTTTTACTTTTTTTTTTTTTTTTTTTTTTTTACACACTACTCTTAGGGTTGCCAGGTATTTATCATGTATTTCTTAGGGTTGCCAGGTATGTCTCAGAAGTATTTCTCAGGTATTTGAGGCTGCCTAGCCGGTGCCGGTATTGTAGTAATACCGGCAATACAAATGTCTGTCTCAGTATAAACATAGATTATTCTGCAATACCAGCGCCGGCCAGTAGGGGTAGCTGTTTGTGTGGAGAGAGGCAGTGATAAGAAGTTACGGCATCTCCCTCCCTGCCTCTCTCTACTCACTGATCCGCGGGGGAGCAGCTCTGCACAGAGAGTCCAGACAGCAGCTCCGAGACATGGGGACGCTGAGACATTGGGACACTGGGGAACATGGGGACCCTGAGCATGGACGTCCGCAGGAATTTTTCCGGGGGTGGGGGGGGAGGGGGGCATAATTGTAATGACATCCATGCTTGGCCCCTTTTTGACAGTGTCATGAAAGGGAAGGAGCATAGTCATTTTCACATAAAGGAAGGATGAATAGCGTTTTCACAACTATGGTGTCAGGAATATATGTTTGTATTCCTGACACTATAGTGTTCCTTTCATCAAATTACAGGAACATTCTGGTACCATAACAACTTTATCTAAATGAAAATGCTGTGATGCAAGGAGGCCCCTGGGTGCTCTTTCTTTGAAGGGGTGAAACCGCTCTCAAATGGTTTACCCCCAAAGGCTTCCTTCAGCTCCAGATCTCCAGGTCGCTCAGAGGTATTCGACTTCTGAAACAGAGTGTCAGGAAGTACAGATTGACGTTGGGCATGGGTGCCGCTGATTGGCTAGAGTGGTCAGCTGACACTCTAAGCCAATCGCTAGTTCCCGATTCATAAAACTGTTTTACGTTTTTATGAGTGCTAGCTGACCCATCTAGCCAATCAGCGGCACCCCTACCCAGTGGCCCTCTGTGTTTCCTGACACTCAGTAAATAAAAGTGAACACATTAAAGGACCACTCTAGGCACCCAGACCACTTCAGCTTAATGAGGTGGTCTGGGTGCCAGGTCCCTCTAGGATTAACCCTTTTTTGTATAAACATAGCAGTTTCAGAGAAACTGCTATGTTTATACTGAGGGTTAATCCAGCGTCCTAAACCTCTAGTGGCTGTCTCATTGAAAATCAAAGTGAGAGCACGCAAGCGTCCATAGGAAAGCATTGTAAATGCTTTCCTATGCGACCGGCTGAATGCGAGCGCGGCTCCTGCCGCGCATGCGCATTCAGCCGATGACGTCGCAAGGAAGAAGGAGAGGAGGAGGAAAGCTCCCCGCCCGGCGCTGGAGAAAGAGGTAGGTTTAACCCCTTCCTCCCCCCAGAGCCCGGCGGGAGTGGGTCCCTGAGGGTGGGGGCACCCTCAGGGCACTCTAGTGCGAGGAAAACCCTTACTACTCCTTGCTGACCACTCCTGCCCCTTGCAGACCCTTTCTACTCCTTGCTGACTCTTCCTACTCCATGCTGCCCCTTCCTACTCCATGCTGCCCCTTCCTACTCCATGCTGCCACTTCCTACTCCATGCTGCCCCTTCCTACTCCATGCTGCCCCTTCCTACTCCATGCTGCCCCTTCCTACTCCATGCTGCCCCTTCCTACTCCATGCTGCCCCTTCCTACTCCATGCTGCCTCTTCCTACTCCTTGCTGCCTCTTCCTACTCCTTGCTGACCCTTCTTGCTCCTTGCTGACCCTTCTTGCTCCTTGCAGACCCTTCCTACTCCTTGGTGACCCCTCCTGCTCCTTGCAGACCATCCCTACCCCTTCCTGCTGCCCCTTCCTATTCCTTGCTGACCCCTCCTGCTCCTTGCTGACCCCTCCTGATCCTTGCTGCTCCTTCTACTTTACCCTCCTGCTCCTTGAAAACCTTTCGACCCCTTCCTGCTTCTTACTGCCCCTTTCTATTACTTGCTGACCCCTCCTGCCCCTTGCAGAACCTTTCTGTTCCTTCTACTTTACCTTCCTCTATGCGGTTTCCCCCACCCCCCATCCCTCACTTACCTGCTCTGTAGGCTGCCTCTGTGCTGCTCCCCTGCAGTTTGTCATGAGAGAGAGGCAGGGATAAGCTGTAGCTTCCTGCCTTTCTCCATTCACAGCGCCACCTACTGGCCAGCGCTGGTATTGCACAGTATTCTCACACTAAAACGAAAAATAGCAGCACAAGCTGAAAAATCGGGGGGGGGGGGGGGAGGCAAGTACCCCCCTTTACCCCCCCATTCGGACGCCCATGACCCTGAGACACTAGGGACACAGTGGCCCCATGTCTCCCAGTGGCCCCTAGTCTGTGTCCCCATGTCTCCCAGCCACTGTCCCTAGTGGCTCAGTGTCCCCATGTCTCCCAGTGTCCCCATGTCTCTAAGTGTCCCCTAGTGTCATCAGGACACTGGGAGACATGAGGACACAGACTCTAAGGGACACATGGGGATACAAACACTAGGGGACACTGGGCGACATGGGGACACTGAGAGGCATGGAGACAGGGAGACATGGGGACACTGGGCGACTTTGAGACATAGGAGACATGGCAGTGTCCCCATGTATCCCAGCCAGTGTTCCTAGTATCTCAGCATCCCCATGTGTCCCTGGTGTCTCTCAGTGTCTGTAGTGTGCCATTGTCCCTAGTGTCTCAGTGTTCCCTAGACTCCCAATGTCTCTGTGTCCCCATGTCTCCTAGTGTCTCAGTGTCCCCTAGTATAAAAGAAAAAATCTCAGGCACTCACTGTGATAGATTTAGACAGGTTTATTGGACACCGCAACGTTTCGACCTGTACCCAGGTCTTTATCAAGTCTCCAATGTCCCCTATGTATCAGTGTCCCCTATGTATCAGTGTCCCCTATGTATCAGTGTCCCCTATGTATCAGTGTCTCAGTGCCCCATGTCTCTCAGTGCCCGTAGTGTCTCTGTGCCCGTAGTGTCTCTGTGCCCGTAGTGTCTCTGTGCCCGTAGTGTCTCTGTGCCCCCTAGTATAAAAGAAAAAAATCTCAGGCACTCACTGTGATAGCTTTAAGCAGGTTTATTGGACACCGCAACATTTTGACCTGTACCCAGGTTTTTATCAAGTCTCCAGTGTCCCCTATATATCTCAGTGCCCCATGTCTCCCCTCGTGTCTGTCACCCAGTGTCCCCAAGAGTCTCAGATTTCCCAGGTCTCCCAGTGTTCCCTAGTATCTGTGTCCACATGTCTCCCAGTGTCCCAATGTCTCTCAATGTCCCCTAGTGACATGGGGACACTGGGAGACATGAGGACACAAACACTAAGGGACTGGGAGACATAGGGACACAAACAATCCCCCTTTTTGTGTATGTTCGCCCTTTCGGACGTTCTGGTTATGTGATTTGTGTCAGTAGCCCACCCTTTTACCGCATCCATAGACTTCCTGCTTTACTGGACACTGCTGTTAGGAGGTATGGGTTTACTTGAAAGATGAAAGCATGAGATTAGCAAAGGGTATGTGTTTTCTCATAGTTGCATCCTATGAGTTTCCCTACAGCATCATCTCCATCAGATACATGACGCTTAGGAGGTAGGACTGTTTTAGTGTTTTTGGTCAATAAGATTTTGTAATTAGGCCCATCATAATTATCAGCACCAGGCCCACTGGGCTCTTAATCCGGCCCTGCACCCACCTCTTCCACTCTTAGAAGAACAAAGCTTTCCCACACATCCAGTCTGTAACATCAGTGATCACCCTTCTGTTTTTTTTAATCATCACTTTCCCACTCACTTTCTTCTTTCATTTTTTTTTTTTTAAAACCCCCTTTTAAAATTAACCCCTTAACGACTGCGGATACTAGGTACGTCCGTCAAAAACAATCGTTAAGGGGTTAATTTTAAAAGGGGGTACGCGGCAAATATGAGCGCTACACTTACCTGGACCAGTGATTCACGTGATCCCGGTCGGGAAGGGTGGGTGGCCCAAGACCCCAGCAGTCCCCTTTGGCCCTCTAGCACCATGTGATCACTAGGTACAGATATTTCTTGGTTAAGCTAGTGGATAATTAAGTATTAAATATGCCACTGCATGAATAACTGATGCAACTATATATCACATAGCTCTATAAAAAAAAAGAAGCTAATAGTAATATGTTCAGCACGTTAGATTTTTGCCTTAGGGTAATAGTGGTATAGGCAAAAGTAGTTAAACCTGCAGACTGATATCTGTGCATACATAAGTGGGATTAACAGTGAGGGTGCATGCAACGGTTGATCCTTAGTCTTGTTAAATATAGATTTCTAATCCCTACATATTTTGCAACTGGCACATGTCCCCTCCATGTTCCCAATTCAAAGTTTAGAAAAAATATGTACACATTGTAGAAATGTCAACGTTCCCAAATATACCTAGTTCTTAGAGAAATCAAATGTGAGAATAAGTACACAAATCAGCTAAATAGTAGTCTTAATGGAGCCCCAGGAGGGGGTAGTAGTAAGGAAGGTTTCAGTAGGTCATCAGTGACCCACTTACTCTTTCATAATTACATAGTTACATAGGCTGAATAGAGACATGTTTCCATCAAGTTCAGCCTTTTGATTTTGCTGTTGATTCAAAAGAAGAAAAGAAAACAGTTTAAAGCACTTGCAATTTTGCAACAAACTAGAAAAAAAAATCCCTTTTGATCCAAGAATGGCAGTCAGATTTATCCCTGGATCAAGCAGCTATTACCCTACATTGAAAAAACATATCTTTGAAAATTCTGTTTTTAGCAAGTATGCATCGAGTTATTGTTCAAACATCTGTACGGACTCTGATAAAATAACTTTTTCAGGCAGAGAATTCCATATATTTATTGTTCTTATGGTAAAAAAAACCTTTCCTTTGTCTTAGACTAAATCTTCTTTCTTCCAGTCTAAACACATGACCTCGTGTCCTATGTAAAGTCCTATTTGTGAATAGATTTCCATACAATGGTTTGTATTGGCCCGGATATACTTGTATAATGTTATTATATCCCCTCGACGTTTTTCTAAACTAAAGAGGCTTACATTTGTTAACCTTTCTTCATAGCTAAAATGTTCCATTCCTTTTATTGATTTTGTAGCCTGCCTCTGCACTCTTTCTAGAGCCATAATATCCTTCTTTAGAACAGGTGCGGAAAATTGCACATTGTATTCAATATGTGGTCTTACCAGTGATTTATAAAGAGGTAAAATTATATTCTCATCCCGAGAATGAATGCCTTTTTTCATGCGTGACAATACCTTACTAGCCTTAACCACTGCTGATTGATGTTGCACATTGTTGCATAGTTTGTTGGCTATAACATTTCCCAAGTCCTTCTTATGTGTTGTTATCCATAATTCACTTCCATTAAGGGTATAAATTGCTTGTGCATTCTTAAGCCGAAGTGCATGACTTTGTATTTTTCTACATTAAATTTCATCTGCCACTTAAGTGCCCAGTCTCCCAGTCTATCTTAATTCCTCTGCAAAAAGTAATTTTTTGCTCACATTGTATTACTTTACAGAGTTTTGTGTCATTTGCAAACACTGAAACATGACTTACAAAACTTTTTTCAAGGCCATTTAAAAATATGTTAAATAGAAGGGCTCAGAACAGAACCCTGAGGGACGTCACTTTCCACCCATGCCCAGCTTGAAAATGTACCATTAATGACAACTATCTGTACTCTATTTTTAAGCCAATGTTCTACCCAAGTACAAGAATTTTCATCTAGACCGTTTGAACAGTAATCTATTGTGTGGAACTGTATCACATGCCTTGGCAAAATTCAAATAGATCACATCCACTGCAACACCATGATGTATACTTCTACTTACTTCTTCGTAGAATGTTAGAAGTTAGATTACCATGGCCTATGCTTCATAAAACCATGCTGATTTTTGCTGATAACTAAGTTCTTCTCAAGGAATTCTTGAATATTATCCCTTAATAACCTTTCCCAGCCACAAAAGTTAAGCTCGCAGGTCTATAATTTCCAGGTGAAATACCGTATTTTTCGCTCCATAAGACGCACCTCACCATAAGACGCACCTAGTTTTTAGAGGAAGAAACCCAGAAAAAAAATATTCTGAACAAACTGTCCCATAGTGTTTCTTACTATGGGACAGTTTGTTCAGAATATTTTTTTTCTCCCCTGACCCATAGTGTCCCCCCCTCCCATAGTCTTCTCCTCTCTCCCATAGTCTTCTCCCCCCCTCCCATAGTCTTCATCCATCCCCTCCCCATAGTCTTCACCCCCCCCCTCCCCATAGTCTTCATCTCCCCCCTCCCCATAGTCTTCATCTCCCCCCTCCCCATAGACTTCATCTCCCCCCCTCCCCATAGACTTCATCTCCCCCCCTCCCCATAGACTTCATCTCCCCCCTCCCCATAGACTTCATCTCCCCCCTCCCCATAGACTTCATCTCTCCCCCCCTCCCCATAGACTTAATCTCTCCCCCTCCCCATAGACTTCATCTCTCCCCCCCTCCCCATAGACTTCATCTCTCCCCCTCCCCATAGACTTCATCTCTCCCCCCCATAGACTTCATCTCTCCCCCCCATAGACTTCATATCTCCCCCCCATAGACTTCATATCTCTCCCCCCCATAGACTTCATCTCCCCCCATAGACTTCATCTCTCCCCCCCATAGACTTCATCTCTCTCCCCCCCCTCTCCCCATAGACTTCATCCCCCTCCCATATTCTTCTCTCCCATACTGTCCCCCTCCCCTTGTCCCATAATTACTTACCTGTCTTGTAGCGTTGGCCGGCAGCACAGGGCGCACCGCGGTACTGGAACTTGAATGCACACTTCCTTTCAGTCCCGCCGGAAACCGGAACCTGAAATTCAAGTTCCAGTACCGCGGTGCGCCCTGTGCTGCCGGCCAACGCTACAAGACAGGTAAGTATTCGCTCCATAAGACACACAGACATTTCCCCTCACTTTTGAGGGGAAAAAAAGTGTGTCTTATGGAGCGAAAAATACGGTAGTTTTCCAGGAGAAATAGTTATTTAAAATTTCTGCCTTTTCCTGGTCTTCATAACTAACACCCCCATCCCGGTTTTTAGTGTACCTACACTTTCTTTTTTATTTTTAAAAAAATGTATGTACTTAAAAAAGCTTTGGAGTAGGTTTTGCTCTCTTTTTGCTACAATTTTTCATTTTGAAGTTTTTTTGCACACATTATTGGCTTCCTTATATCTTTTATAGGATGCCTCTGATCTGTCTGGTGGTTTATAACATATGCCAACCAATAACTGTTTTCCCTTCTTTTGCCCCAAGCAGATATTTACCCATAAAGCTTCCACATTTTCCTCATCACCTTCCACTTGCCCCACCAACTTTCCTTTTTTTTATCCTTCCTAAATAGTGTGTACCCATTTAAGTTAACAGACCAGTTATGTGTCTCATCCCACCATGTTTCGGTGATGCCTATTATTGTCATATTGTTTAGTGTATGCTATTGCCTCTAGTTCCCCCATTTTGTTATTTAGGCTACTTGCATTAGTAAGCATACAATTAATATTATCATGAGTCACTTGGACTTTTTGTGAATTTTTATCAATATTACATACCTCCTCTGTTCTAAACTTGCCACTCCCCCATCACCACCCCCTTCTACTGAGATAAAGCCCTTCTCCTTTCTGTCCTATCTCCATTTTCTAGATTGCTATGACCCTCCCCCCTACTACTGGTTTAAAATCTCCTCTGACCTTCTAGCCATCCTGTCCCCCAGCACTGCATACCCTCTCCCATTTAGGTGCAATCCATCACTTCTATAAAGGTTGTATCCAAGCTCAAGGTCGGTCCAGTGCTCTAAAAACCCAAAACCCTCCTTCCTGCACCAATACTTCAGCCACGCATTGACCTCTCTAATCGCCTGCTGCCTTTCCACTGTAGCGTGTGGCACAGGTACTATCTCAGAGAATAGCACCTTGGAGATCCTTTTCTTAAGCTTGCTACCTAATTACCTGAAATCATTCTTTAGGACCTTCTATCTTTCTCTAACTTTGTCATTGGTACCAACATGGACCAACATCACCAGCCCCTCCCAATAATCCATCCACTCTGTCAGCAACATGCTGGACCTGAGCACATGGGAGACAGTAAACTGTCTTCGATACTGAGCTGATTAGAGTGGCAGATTACCCAATCTACTCTCCTAATTATAGAGTCCCCTACCACCACAACCTGTGTAGCCTTCCTTACATTTTCATCCCCACATGTACTAGAGGGGCTGTTCCCTTGGCTGTTAGAAGGAACAGCTTCCTCCAGTACAGCTACTCCTGAGCTGATGCTTCCAACATCTTCACCAAATGGGCAAATCTGCTAGGAAAAGCAAATTTGGTTCTCTGAGGAAAAGAACTGCCCACCATCCATCCAGTGCCCTGTCAACTTCTCCCAACTGCATCTGCAGAGGTAGCAGGCACCGCAAGACTTAGCCAGGCAGGGAAAACCCCTCTACATTGAAAGGTGGAGCAATAGCAGTAATTTAATTTGAAAAAGAGGATATTTAAAAAAAATAAAAGTAAAAAGTCAATGGGCGCTGGACAATTGATGACTCACTCACCTATTCCACTCTGAGAAGAACAAAACTTTAACTCACGTCCAGTCTGTAGGATCAGTGACTGTCCTTTTGTGATAAAAAAAAACATTGCCTATTCAGTTTCTACCTACAGCATCTGCAGAGGTTACAGGCATAGGCAGGGTTCACTTGTGCAATAAATTACCACACACTGTACGAAGGGACAACACTTCCAACTTGCAAAGCGAGAGCACAAGAAGAACACTGCAGATCAAAAATCCATCTCTTACTAGAAATATTAAAAATAAAATAATCATAACTGTAAAACAATTCTACATCAGTAAATCAAAGTTGGAGCAGTGGCACTGGCAGTAGCAGATAAGCAAAAGGAACTTCTTTTTACGTTTTTTAATTCACTAGACGATTAGGATTCCAATTGTTCCTGTCCAACCTGCCTCTATCATCTACTGACTAAAGTGATGGTGGAGGCTAGGTGTTATTAACCAAATCCTAACCAGTTTCATATTAGCATTAAAGACACTCCCACATAGGAAGGATGAAAACAGAAAAATCACTGTCTGCTGGTCTGTCTCCCTCAATGGCTGATTTCAAACTGTCTGGAAGACTCCTGCTTCTAAATCTAGCTGTTTTATTGTTCCTCCATTTTCCCCTCTATTGGTTTCTTCACTTGATCTGTGCATAAAATCAACATATAGCAGCATAAAATCAACATATAGTCACCTAACCATCATTACCTCATACTCATCACTGCAAACTAAGCTGCTTTTTGCCCTCCCTGAAAAAGGTCTGTTTCCTTTCCATTCTGTACTCCTTTTTTGGCACTGTGGGTGTAACCCTGAATCCTGATGCATCTTTAACATGTTCAAGCAATGACTCATCAGTCATTTTCTCACTTGTATCCTACCTGTATGGTGGATATCAGACTGATATGGACTTCATCTGTACAGCTGTTAGCCTCAGTTTGGGTGAATCTCAGTTTGACTAAAGCCTACACATGCAGGCTAATACAAATGTAAAAAAGAATATTATATTTTCATAACAGATCACGGCAAAAGAAAAAAAGCAAAACAACAAAGAATCACATTTGATGTAACTGAAATGTAATATAGGTAATATAGGTAATTTAGGTAATATAGGTAATTTAGATTATATAGATTATATAGGTTATATAGATTATATAGATTATATAGATTATCTATCTATCTATCTATCTATCTATCTATCTATCTATCTATCTATCTATCTATCTATCTATCTATAACCCTTGTTGTGAAAAATGTGTGTGTGTGTGTGTGTGTGTAGCTGCACATATTAGCATGCTCCAGCTGTCCTGTATTTACCTGCAATCATCATTTTTGGCAGATTCTCTAACCAAATGCCCTTACTGAATCCTGACATCACTGAGGCTCACTCAATCTCTCCTTCACTTCAAACATCTTTAAAATTTGCAAATAATAATAAATATGCTTAAAGATGCAAAAGAAACATGCAAAATAAATAAAGAAACAAAGAAAAAAATTCTACTAAACTCTGTGTATGTATTCAGTATGTATGTCAGTATGTGTTTGTATGTATGTATATGTATTGTATGCATGTATATATGTCAGTATGGCTGTGTGTGTATGTGTATGTCAGTGTGTGTATATCTATGTGTGTCTGTCTGTGTGTATATGTATGTATTTGTATGTGTATATTAACAAGGGACAGGTGGGCATACCTGATAAAACAGTTGTTACCATTAGACTAGGAAAATTAATGGAAGTCAGGGTGCTCACTCCAAAAGCCCCATTTCCAAAAGGCTATACATATAATCATATAATACTAGAAGGAGGAGCACAACCAAATAAAATGCAAAAAAAATGTATTACACAAAGACACATGTATAACAGGTATCAACATAGATATCAAAGAATTAGAAATGCAGAAACATCTCTGTCCAATATGCAAACAATGATTGCAAGTAAAGGTAAAAAAATAGAGAAAAAAACAATTATAATCAAAATGATACAAATGGAGTGGTATAGTCATTTGTCTCAAGAAACAGTATTAGGATACCCGTATATACTCGTAAACAAAACAATACATACCAAAAGAACAAGAAATATGAGAAGAGGGTACAGATGTCAAATACAAAAATAGCCCCCAACGTTTTGGCGTTGTCCGCCTTTATCAAGGAAGCATTCTTTTGGTATTTATCTTTTTGTTTACCAGTGTATACAGGCAGGCCCGGACTGGCCATCGGGCAAACCGGGCAAATGCCCGGTGGGCCGCGATGGCCATGGGCCGAGGCCGGCAGGAAAGACCAAGAGATCTCCCCTGCCGGCCCATGCGCAGCAGCACCGGCCCCAAGATGGAGGTCTAACCCATCACGGGCCGGAGGGGAGATCGGGCAGTGAGCCGGTCTCCCTCGGCGCACGGCGACAGCTTCCTTTATCTTCTTCTTGCGAGCTCCGAGATTATCAGAGCGTTGCCATGGTAACCGGCGGCAACGCTCTGAAAAAACGGCGCTCGCGAGAGGGAGAGAGAGACTGAACAGACTGAATTACCTGCCGCTGGACCGCCAGGGATGTGTGTGTGGCTAGCCCCTCTCACTGGACCACCAGGTATGTGAATGCTCCCTCCCCCCCTGCAACGTTAAAAGGGGGAATAAATGGATTTTTTTTTTTTTTTTTTACTTTTTAATAATAATAATTTAAGGCCATATACACACAAACACATCACACACATACAAACACACTACACACACTGCACCCCTGCACTAACACTCACTGCACCACTAACACACAAACATTCGGCTCCCCTGCACTAACACACACTGCACTAACACACTGCAGTAACACTAAAACACACTGCACTAACACACTGCAGTAACACTAACACACACTGCACTAACACACTGCAGTAACACTAACACACACTGCACTAACACACACTGCACTAACACACACTGCAGTAACACAAACATACACTGCACTAACACACACTGCACTAACACACACTGCAGTAACACTAACACACACTGCACTAACACACACTTCACTAACACACACTGCACTAACACACACTGCAGTAACACAAACACACACTGCACTAACACACTGCAGTAACACAAACACACACTGCACTAACACACACTGCACTAACACACACTGCACTAACACACACTGTAGTAACACTAACACACACTGCACTAACACACACTGCACTAACACACACTGCAGTAACACACACTGCAGTAACACACTGCAGTAACACAAACACACACACTGCACTAACACACACTGCAGTAACACAAACACACACTGCACTAACACACACTGCAGTAACACGCAGTAACACACAAACACACACTGCACTAACACACAAACACACACTGCACTAACACACAAACACACTGCAGTAACACACAAACATACTGCTCCCCTGCACTAACACACAAACATACTGCTCCCCTGCACTAAAACACACTGCAGTAACACTAACACACACTGCACTAACACACTGCAGTAACACTAACACACACTGCACTAACACACTGCAGTAACACTAACACACACTGCACTAACACACACTGCACTAACACACACTGCAGTAACACAAACATACAATGCACTAACATACACTGCAGTAACACAAACACACACTGCACTAACACACTGCAGTAACACAAACACACACTGCACTAACACACACTGCACTAACACTAACACTAACACACACTGCACTAACACACACTGCACTAACACACACTGCACTAACACACACTGCAGTAACACAAACACACACACTGCACTAACACACACTGCAGTAACACAAACACACACTGCAGTAACACGCAGTAACACACAAACACACACTGCACTAACACACTGCACTAACACACAAACACACACTGCACTAACACACAAACACACACTGCACTAACACACAAACATACTGCTCCCCTGCACTAACACACAAACATACTGCTCCCCTGCACTAACACACACTGCACTAACACACAGACATACTGCTCCCCTGCACTAACACACTACACACACAGCACCCCCTGCACTAACACACAAACACACTGCATACACTCTATACCCCTACATACACACTACAGCCCCTGCATTAACACACAATACACACTCTATACCCCTATATTCACACTGCACCTCCTGCACTTACACACAAACACACTACACACACTCTATACCCCTTATATACACACTATTCCCCTGGCACTCACATACACACACTAAACACACTCTATACCCCATAAACCTACACTCCCTGCACTCTCATACGTTATACCCCTATAAACACACACATTACACCCCCTGCATGCACCCACACTAATTTATATCCCCTATAAATACATATTCTGCACCCCCTGGACACACACTACACCACCTATGCATACATTACCCCCCCTATACACATGTGCTCTATCGTTCCTATATGCATACACACACTAGAGCCCCTAGATACACTCACAAACACACAGTACAGCTCCTTACATGCACACACTCCACAGGCCCTATATAAATACACATACTTTACAACCCAGAGACACACACACTACAGCCCCTAGCCACATGCAGTACGCCACAAACAGACCCCTTCACATACACAATTGCTCTACACACATGCAACGTCCAAACATATACAACAACACAAGGAACATCCCCACACATGCACAACACTCTTTAACAGTCCGGTTCCTGTTTTGATCTCTGGTATCCCACTATTGAGGACACCAGAGACAAATTGCCAGCAAACGCAGCACAAACTCACCCCCCCCCCTCTCCCCCCCACAAAAACAACTCATGGCATTTATTTTAGCTCTGGAGGAGCGTCACATTAACATACTCATTTGGTGGGGGGGAAGGGGGTGTGCGTGTCAATGGTGGTGACATGACATGCCCCCTTTCTGGCCCCGCCCCTAATAGTGGGCTGCTCTGCCTTTAATTGCCCGGGCTGAATTTTTGTCCCAATCCGGCCCTGTATACAGGTATCATAATACTGTCAGAACTGCCACTAGAGGGATGTCCATTTTCTTAGAACACAAAAAGTGTTTTTAAACTACGCTGGATGTCCTCACGCTATAGGAAAGCATTGAATAATGCTTTTCTATGAGGAGGTATAATGTGCGAGTGAGGCCATTGCCGCACATGCGCATTAGGGCTCCCCGCTGACTGACGTCGGCGGGGGAGGAGAGTAGGCGGAGCCTGATCCAGCACCACTGAAGTGGTTTTAACCCCTTTAGCGACTTCAGATGGAGGGTGGTAGGGAGAGGGGCACTGAAACGGATATGTTTTCGTGGCACTGGAAAGTCCTTTTAATCACATTGATACCAATACTGATAATTATACGGAAACAATTTTTTTATTCTATGCCATGTTGCCTCTTAATACTTAGTTCCAGAACAGCTTAATCTAAATTCCACAAGAAACAGGGATGATGTCTAATTTATTTCACCAATTTTGTGTTAAATAGCTCTATAAGATGTGTGAATTGGAACATAACATTTGAAGTATTTTAGTTTGCATATTTACTTATTTTCTTTAGTTTATTTTTTGTTTTGTAGCAGAAATATAAAGTAAAAATATACACAGCATTTAAGTAATTATTATAACATACATGACTGTTCTTGGTTTTGAGTAAAATAAGCTTTGCACTTTTTTTATAATCAACCACATTTTTTGTTTGTTGTAGGTAACCTTATTAAAAAGGTTACTCCAAGCACCATGACCACACTGTTTTGAAGTGATCATTATGCTTTCGTTCTATATGTGCAGCATTCTGTATGTTCAGTGTATGCATCTCTGTACGTACAGAGATATAGCACATTGCTGCTGGAGGTGTAATGCCACATTGAGCAGACTTATTAGCCAGTCCAGAATGAGAGTTTTAGGCTGGCTACTGTTAATTTTGTGTATAAAAGGCTTCCGATTCAGTATGCATAGCATGCTGGTGACAGATGTCCAACTGTAGTAAGTCCCTCTCAAGTGCTGTCCAAACTGTGTTCTGAGGGATCCCTCCCACTGTAATAAGTGGGGGTGGTGGCACCAAAGACGGATCAGGGTGATGTGAAAAATTGGCATTGGCATGGTAAGTTTATCCTTTATTTTTATTTCATTTTATGGCAGAGGGGAAGGTGTAATAACCATTCCAGCAATGCTTTCTCCATAAATAAACAGCATTTAATTAAAACTGTTTTTTATTGGAGTAAACCTTTAATCTTATATATTTATATATTTTTTAGAATGTTTGCATATTTTACTTATAATAGGATAGCTCACCCACTCCAAAGCATTAGTTGTATTATTTGTTTTATGAACATACATGAAGTGTACAAACACTTGCCAAGAATATCAAGACATGCATGTTAATAAAAATAGTTTGCTCATTGTAATTATAATGTGCTTGTAGCAACAATGTTAGCTGTTTCTGAAATGAAGACCTACTTTGTGCCAAAATATAACATAACAAACATTCAGTGACATTAATTATACTATTAAAAAAAATAGGGGGATGTTTAGGACAATAGACATTTTTAAAAGTGAATGTACTATTGAGAACTCTCTGTATGCAGTCACATATTTGTTAAGTAAATTATAATGAAAATGCAATTCAATGCTTATGTTTAGACACTAATATTCTGAGATACAGCTAATTGGTATTTAGGCAAATATTTTCTTGATGTGTTGGTGCTATTTTAATAAGTTCAGCAACAGCATCTCACGTAGGGAAAAAAATATATATATACACATAAAAATGTGTGAAATTAGAAACTGTCAGTGATTATTTGTGAAACGGTGGGTGTGAATTGATAAATTGGTAATGAATATTGATTTTTTTGTATTGTTTATATTATATATTTGATAGACAAAAAGAGGTACTTTCGCTTAAATAAACTTAAATATGCCTATATTAACCTCTTAGGGACCAACAACAATCCCAGCCAAAATCATAATCATTTCCATTCCAGCACGAACTGTCCTATTTAATTGCCATATACTGTCCTAAGCACTAAAGCAACTTTAGCTTAATACATGAATTTTGGTGTTAATGGCCCACCAGACTCTTGGGTCTGGAACTCAGGTGTAGCAAAACAGAGATCCTTTACAAGCACATCCCACAAGTTACCCTGGAGGTGGAAACAGGTTATAGATGGGTCTATGATGACACGGGTGCTTTATGGAGTTGGATATCTAGGTGTCAAATCCAAAACGGCAAAGCAGAGAAGCAGGTTAAAGGCAGTCCGAATGTCAGGGCAAGTGGCAGGAGATGAAGTCATCATCGTCCTAGCTCCGTCTCTTAGCTCCCCTTACCATGTTCGTGCCCATGCTGACCTGGTTTCATGCATGGTGACTGCCATTTTGAGGATATGGAGTTTCTGCCGTGGATCCACTTGTTTATGGACTGCATGATGATGTGCCAAAGTCATGGAGACAAAGATCGCTGCCAGCCGACCTCGTGGATGCCGCAGATAGAGTGTGTCTCAATTCTCTGTCATTTAGTAGTTAAATCACTTTTATTTCTATTTATGCAGTCCTAGTCACACCTTCCCTGGCACTGACTCACACAGCCAACTTGATAAAAATGGTTTCATTTTTGATCAGATCTTTTAGAACAGTATGTTTACTTTAGAAGTTATTATCTCCTGCTCTGTTAATTGAAATTTAATAAACACATGAGACTCATGTAGGCTATTAACAGAGGAGGAGATAAGAAATTCAGAATTCAGAAATAAAGGAAGTTGAAAAATGAGATTTCTCTCTACATGAAGTGTGTAGGGAAGCTGTGTAAGTCACACACATGGAGGTGTAACTATTGTTGCACATAGAAAGTGATTTAACCCGTAAATGTGAGAAAATTAAGCAGGGAGACTGCAAGTGCATGATCTATACAACTAAACTACATAATTATGCTAGAGCTGTTTTGGTGCTTAGAGTGTACTTTTTTTGTCCTTAAAGGGAAATATTAACATATTATAGACAATAAACAAGTGAATATTAAGAGAATAAGTACATAATTTAAATTTTACAGGCAAGTGATATATTTTTTAACTGAATTTAAATGGATTGCCGGATCTGCTCCACCATGAAGAGACAATGCCTCAATGCATAGGTAAGGATAAATAACCTATATTCCAAAGTAAACATATGTTTGGAACACACAAGGGGAATTATCGCAGTAGTGATTTTTACTCTACTCCCTGTGTGTCCCAACCATATGTTTACTTTAGAGTAAAGGTAATTTATCTTTTATTTCTTCATTAAGAAGGAGATCCAGCAATCCATTTAAATTCAGTTTCTCTTTGCAGTTGCAGAACCTGTATGCCTCCTTTTTGTTGTTTCCAGTGTCTCGTTCATTAAGGCTATTTATTTTGTAACCCCTATCCTAATACTGTGTATCCATGATTAGCACTCTTGCAAATTACATTTGTTCATTGGAAATAAATTAATTTTCAAATATACCCATGTTGCAAAACTGTAGCTCAGAGTAGCTGCAGTAGTTGCTGAGTGGCAGACACAGACAAGCAAGTAGGTATGTACCTTCTGTCCACCTTCAAGGGCAGTTTCACGGTTATGTTATGTAAAAATAGGCAATATGGGTAAAATGCTGGCAATATTGATACAATTTGACAACAGGAGGCAATATAAACAGCAGGATTAACCATAAAGAATACCCAGGTCACAGCCTCTGCAATGTCTGATGATATACATTGTTTAACCCATTACCAACCTCGGACATATATATTTATATATTGTATGTAAATATGTTTACCATTTATTTTTAAATGAAAACAGCTCAATAAAATATCTTTAAAAAAAAAAAAATCATCCCCAGGTAGGGCCCAATGGGTAGCATATTTCATATATATGTAAAATAAGAAATGATGCATTTAAGGCAAAATAGCAATGTATAGGAGAATATGACAATATAAGAAAATGTGTACCCAGGGACATTGTAAAAAAAAAAATTAGAAAAATAAAGGGGGGGGGGGGTGGAATGTTGCAACATGGAGCAAAAAGTGCTAGATAAACAAAGAAATAATTCTGGAAAATGCAGCATGAGTAAAAATAACCATAGCATATGTCACATGGAGAGGATAGTGACATACATTACAGAAGATTGTTACAAGCATGAATGTGAGCATAAAGCCACTAAAGGGGACCAGGTGTGTTCCTCTTTAGTTTATGGTAGTGAGCATTCCATCTGTCCCAAGAATAAGCATTTCAGTGAAATTATGCTGTAGAATAGAATACATTTCCTCCAATTGCTAATCTATATATCAGCTGATGAGAGCAGTTGTAATGTCACTGCCTTAGAACTGAGAAACTTGCATTTTATTCCTGGCCATTTTTACCAGTAATTAATCATATGTTTAATATTAACATAAGTAAGAATTAAGGGTAGCTAATGTTTGGAGTACCTAATTTTACTGTAAGTGCTAAGGTAACTAAATACCAATATACAGATTTTTTTTTAAAGTAAATTGTATACAATATTAATAATATGTCATATAAATTGTCCAACTGTGTTACATTATCCCAATCCAGTCTGTCAGTATTGTACAACTCTCTCACATGATAGCAAATATGTTACCACATAGTGGTACAATAAAAATAAATGCCATTCTGGGGGGGTGGGGCCCGGCCGCCATGCTGACCGGTCGCATGCGGGAGAGACTCCTGCACAATCTGGCCCTTTGGACCGAAAAACATGGCACATCGCACCTAAAAGCCAGAAGTGCAGCACAGTGAATAGGCAGCTGTGGGCGCTACTGCCGACCCCAAGATCGTGAGTTTTGAGGCCTCTGAAGGCTGTGCGAAACTTTGGGGCCTGCGGCCTACATGGGAGGGGAGCAGGATGGACGGCCACCACCCTGTCTCCAACTCTAGCGGCCACATGACAGCACTGGGGCACTCCTCACGGGTTCTGTTCTCCCCCCTCCATGGACTGGTGGGGGTCATCCCGGTCCCCAATGGAGGAATCCGACACCACTGGGCCTCCCACGCTCTCGGAATCCCGAGCCCAAGCCTTGGCACCTAGAGACCGGTCCCCATGACCGCCTACGTGGATGCCCCTCACACCGCAGCCCAATGCATACAGAGAACATCTCACCCAGGCCTCTGCTGCTGGCCGCTGGAAGTGATAGAGCAGTGGACACAGGCTGAGGGCTCACATGGAGCCTAGGGCAAGTGACATGACACTCACAGGACGCCCCCAGATACAAGAACCCTGCTGACAGGCTGCGGTCGCATCCCTCAATGGAGCCAGCAGTGAGAGTGATCCGAGACCGGTTAATTGACGGGAATTACAAGCACGCATTTGACTGCCATCACAAAGTACAGTGCTCGGTGGACTGTGGGGCTTCATTATTGGGACTCCAGTGGTTTCATCCTTTTGGTAGCAGTTCCTAATACTAGCAATGTGCAGGGTTGTTGTCTTTGACCTGTTTAGTGCAGTACAAATGTTCTCTTGAGAACGCAAAGCCATACCACCCCAACCTTAATCAAAACTCCTACTGTATGCATGTCTAGCCTAGTCTTCTCTTTTACACACTACTAATGAATCATAGCCTGCTGCTCTACTAACTACAAATCACAATGGGATGTGTTTAATATGAACTAGCCTATCTGCCTATAATGTTGAAGCAATCTATTCCTATTACTTAAACATAACATTCATGCAAGTACTTAGAGCATGTATCCAATAAATAGTAGACAGAACATAATGCCTGCATGTAATCTTAGCTTGTACCTATTTTATCAAAAAATGTGCATTGCCTAGAAAATACCCTATCTGTTATCAATGCCAAGCAGCTCGAGGAATGCCGTTGGGGTACCTAGAGCCAGTTTGTAATCACTATCTGCACTGCAAAAATAAAAAATTGAAAAATTGAAAAAAATTAATAAATGCCATTCTTTTGAATTATTGTGGCATAAAGTTTTTAACTGGCATGTATCACCCCAGGGTAAAAAACAACCAAACTATACAAGGTAGCAAGTGACAGTAAGACAAATGTGTTTACAGTCTTTTGCCAGATGTTACTCATGTTCACAGAGATTTACTACATTAATTAGTTGTTGTAACAGTCTTTGTGTTATCTATACTATCTATTACATCTGTATAGGCTGTACACAAATTAAATATGAACTGCAACATTTACATTGAAATAGTTAAGCATGTTTATAGCCCGGGATTATACAGGAATTTCATAATTTTTCCAAATCACCTATTTTTGTATAAATTTTACAATTTTGATTTAATGTGCAAAAATGCAGAGTTTATTGAATAAAGATGTCAGTAAATATGATACTTTCATTATTGATATATAGTTTGTAGCAGCATATACAACATATTTTTTCAAGACACACTTAGCAATGTTTTATATGTTTTAAATCATAATGTGAAGTATGAATCAAGTCATTAAAATTAAGCAAACTGTACATATGTGCAATGACAAACATGATGACTTTCCAATTAGTAGACTTGTGCATGGATGGAAAATTTGGCTTGCCTGAATTGGTTTGTCCAAAATTAAAAATTAGTCGGGTGAGCCGAATTTTCTTCATGCTATGGTTCAGTTCTCCCAAATTTAATTTGCATATTTTAATTTTGAATGAAATTTGAACTAACTATTTTGATTTTTAACTTTACATTCATTGCTGGCAAGTGCTGGGTTAAGAATGCATGTGACCTTGTTATTCATCAAAAAAGGAAGGAAATAAAAGCAAATGGACCAATGAGACCGTGTGACCCCCACATTAGTATAAGGAGGCTCTAATATTGATAATCAGGTGGTGATCAGCTTGGTGGAGGCTCTAATATTGATAACAAGGCTGACCTAGTGTTCCCCAAGCCACAACCCATGAGCAACCCACCCTCAACAAAAAACATACCTCCCCCACCATGATAATAATGAAGGGGCCCAATAATATAACTGTAAAAAAATGTTTTATTTACCATCACATGTCTTCACTCTTTTTCAATCTTTTTTTCCTTAGCTCTTAAGGAGTACAAAGACAAATATATAATGTCCTGACACTACTATTAAAATTAAAAGGAAAATTGATCACAAAGAAAACAAAATGTGACACCACAAAAATGAATCAATATTGATTCATTGAGGGATCCACACAACTACACAATCTCAGTCAAATGGCTCTGACTGATTGGCTTGCTTTAAAAGGATATAAGAAGATCAATTAAAAAGCTTTAAGAAGAAAGAAGACATCTGATGGTAAGTATAACTTTTTACAGATAGTAGATTAATTGGCCACTCAGGGTGAGGGTGGTAGGTAGGTTTGTTTTATTTGGAGGGGTTGCTAGTTGCTTGCGGAACCCTTGTAACCCTTATGGGTGGAGATCATTTTTTGTGAGGTAGACAATGGCATGCCCTTCACTCCTTCTTGTATCCTTGATTTTAGCCCCCACCTGCCACTTACGGGTGAGGACATGGGGGGACACTAGATGCCCACACAGTTATTCAATGCTTTCCTATGGGGATTCCAGCAATGCTGGAGGTCCTCATGCATAGTGTGAGGATGTCCAGCGTCGTTTAGATGACCAAAAGTCGTCTAAGAACCCAGAAGTAGCTGTCTGGTCACGTGAATGAGCATGTGATGTCACAACGTTGACGCACACGCATGTTCTGGGATTAGAGGCTAAGCTCTGACCAATCACAACCCAAGGAGGGGTATTTAAACCCCTGAATTTCCCTAGCTCATTGCCCTGTCGTGGTTTCTGTTCCTGGTTCCTGAGAGTGCGTTTTCTTGCCCTTGTTATTGATATTCACAGTATTCTGACTTTGGCTATTCCTGACTATTCTGATCTCTGGTTTCCCTGACTTGGCTTTCTTATCAATCTTGTGTATCTCTGACTTCCTTGACCTTGGCTTTTCCTTGACCATTCTCTGTCTTTCAACTTATTAATCCGGCCATTCTAAGAACCGGTTTATGTTCTGTCTATTTTTCTATTATATGTAGATGTTACATAGTTTTGCGTGTTGGATCACATTAGTAGTTGTGATAGCATCTTACTAACAATCCCTATATCTGTGCCTTAACCAAATGCAGTTTTTTTTTAAAATCCAAGCTAATTAAAACTTACCTTAGATCCTCTATGACCGGTGATAGACTAACGACATGGGAGCTAAACAGCACATTGATGAATTTGCAAAGACAAAAGCAAGTAAAAACATTTTTGAGCCATTTCATGTTCAATCATTTTTATAAACAGGTATATTATACACAGGGTGGGCCAATGTTCACAGTAGGATTTGACATATAAATTACTTGCTAGTAGTTCTTTTTTTTTGTTGTTGCAGGTACATATTATAACTGAGTCTTGGAAAATTAGTCATGGGTAATTTCACAAAGAAACAATGAGTAAAAAAATAGTGGAATTTAATTTTCAAAATGACAGGCCCACTATTTTGATGCAAAGAGCTTACCGCAGTTCATTTCAATGCAAGCCACCACGTTCACCTAATTACTTCATGTGTGGATATCTGAAGGAACATGTGTACATGAAAAAATCCATTTAGATTTGAGCAGCTCGAGGAAAATATTCATACAGAAATTCAAGTGCTAGAGCTTCAAACATTAACTATTGCCATGAACAATGCATTCCAAAGAGCCCGACTTTGCGAGATGGCAAATGGAGCAAATTTAAAAGATGTCATCTGCCATACCTAGTCAAGCAAATCTCATTGTTGAAATTGGTTCATTAATAAAAAAGTGATAGACTCCTCAAAACATACTCTAAATATTGGCCTGCACTGTACATTTGTACATTTGTATATTATACTAGGCTTGTGCATTCAGTTTCAAATGAATCACAATTCATCCAATTTTTGGGTATTTAGCCATATTAATGATTCATGAAACAAACAAAACAAGGTAAAATGAGCCATTTTGTTGTTTCATGATTCAAAGGTCACACATGGCATTATAAATTTCCCTTTATTTTTTTTAATTTTTTTCAATTTATGCTTTATTGAAATTTTTCTCAGAAAACATAAAACATAATCATAAACAGGGGTACAGAAAGAAGAAGGGGGTGGGGAAAGTGCTTCTGGGTTCGATATTCACTCCAACATTTCATATTTAAGCAAAATGTCAACAATTTTGGCTACGCAGAGCCTTCTCATTGGTCCTGGTGCCTGAAACAGTTTACAGTAGTGCAGTTTCAACCACTGGTGTCCTGACAGTCGGTGTTCACATTAGCCTTCTATACATAAGCTGACTATCGACATTGTTGGCTATGCAAAGCCTATTTAGCGGTCATAATACCCTTGTCTTGTCAATCAGTTCTCCTGTCGTATAGCCTTGTTCTTATGCCGTTTGGGCTTGTGTGTTAGGAAGCGGGGTCCATTTGTCCCCTTCCCATTGTATACAATTCCCAATTTTGTTTGGCCTCTATAAGATGAGTTGGGGCTGTATAGTTTGTCGTGAGCTTGGTTTCATACGTTAAGTTCAGAGAGATCTGAGACAGGAGCTCGGTTTGTTTAGGGCAAATGGTCTGTTTCCAAGCCCGTGCTATCAATGTATTTGCAGCTATCAGTATGTGAAACAGGAGTGTCTTTTGTGCTTTGTTGAGCGCATCTGGAATCATGAAAAGCAGTCCAGTCTCCGGCTGCAGCGCTATATTCGTGTGTAAGGCATCATTAATAAGCCCCCCCACCTTCTCCCAGTATCCCTTTATCTTTGGGCACGTCCACCATATATGGTACATACTACCCCCCTCTTCACTGCACCTCCAGCACAGTTTCGATGTATTTGGATAGATATTCGCTAACCTGGTCGGCACCACGTACCATCTATACTGGATTTTTCTCATCAGCTCCACATGTGAGGAACATCGTGACCTTCCCTTGTGTGCCACAAAAGCTTTTTGCCATTGATCATCTGTAAATTGTTTGTGTATGTCCTTGTGCCAGTCCTCTCTAAACTTATCAAGTGCATCGTTGGGTGGGCTATCATTTAGGGTTGCGTAAAGTATGGATAACAGTTTTTTTGGCATGTTGCCTGTTTCGCTTATTTTATACAGCAGTTTTAGGGGTTAGGAGGAAGTTCTACTTATATTGTTTTCCAACAGAGATTTTATTTGGAGGTATGAGAATAATGTGCTATTTGGCAGATTGTATTCTTGTCGCAAGTCAGCATATTGTTTGGTTTTGCCCTCACAGATTAGTTGGCTTACTCTGGAGCATCCAGCTTGCATCCACGGGCGAATGTTCAAAGTGGGGTTTACTATGGACAGACTCTGCATCGGTGTCTGCGGTGCCCATTCGCTAACGTGTCCCATTGTTCGTGTTGTGGAGTCCCATACATCCAGCAGTAGCGCTGTTGTCGGGAGTACGTGTAAGGGTTTTGGTCTCAACTTATGTGGTACCCAAAACAGGTATTTTATGCCTTTGTGGCATCCCTCAGCAGATTCTATCTCCTCCCATTGTGGTCTTTCCCCTTTTGTCTGTGTTTCATGTGTTTGTAAGGCTACTGATAGTATGGCAGCCCTATAGTACATGTGTACATTCGGGAGACTCAGGCCTCCATGTTTCAGCGGTTTGCTCAGGAGTTTTGTGGCTACTCTGGGTTTCTTGTTTGCCCATATAAATCTCGTGATTATCTGTTGTAGTTTATTAAGGTACGAGTTCGGGAGGAATATCTGCAAAGTGCGTAACAGGTATTGGTACTTGGGTAGTAGCATCATTTTTATAGCCACCATTCTGCCTATCCAGGACAGGAATTTGCCCTCCCAGCTTTTCAATGTGTCCCCTATCTCCCGTAGTAGCCTGCCATAGTTTAACTCTAATAATTGCGCAGTGTTTTGGGATCCTCAGTCCTAGGAATGTAAGATAATCCTCTCTCCAATCAAACTGAAAGCCTTCTTTAAGTTGTGTCAGTATTTTAGTGGGTATTCCCATCCCCATAGATTGTGTTTTATTAAGGTTGAGTTTGTAGTAAGAATGTTCCCCATATGTGTTGATTTCGTTGAGAAGATTGGGTAGTGAGACGAGGTTGTGGTTGTGTGAGCGTCAGAATTACTTCATCAGCTTTGTATTCCGTATTTCCTATTTGTATGCCATGTATATTTGTATTAGCTCTGATTTTGCTAGCTAAGGGTTCTAGGGCCAGAATGTAAAGCAGTGGCGACAAGGGGCAGCCCTGTCGGGTGCCGTTTGTTAGGTGGAAGGGCTCTGACAGGAAGCCTGAGTTGAGGACTTGTGCTGTAGGTGCGCTGTATAGTGTTTCCACCACTGCTGTGAATTCCTGTGGTATCCCAAACTTTGTCAATGTTGCCTTGAGAAATCCCCAGTGCAGCCTGTCAAAGGCCTTCTCCGCATCCAAGGATACGAAGAGGCCGCCCGGTCCGAGTGTCTGAAGTTTGTGCAGCAGGTTTAATATTTTCCTTGTGCTATCGGATCCCTGTCTTCCCTTTACAAATCCTACCTGATCGCTGTGTATGATGTGTGGTATGATCTGCCCTAATCTCGTTGCATACAGTTTCGCAAAGATTTTCGCATCAGTGTTTAGCAATGATATGGGTCTGAAGTTTTGTGGGACCGTAGCGGGTTTGTTGGGTTTCGGTAGTGTGACTATATGGGCTAGCGACATGGCTTGCGGGAGCGACTTCGTGGCTGTTGCATAATTGAAGGACGTGGCTAAATGAGGTGCTAGTGTCTCGCTGAATGTTCTGTAGTACAGGTTTGTTAGACCATTTGGTCCAGGTGATTTGCCGGTAGGTAGCGTTTTAATAATAGTTATAATTTCTTGGGCAACTATCGGTTTAATTAGGTCTGCTTTTTGTGGTGTCGTGAGTTCTGGTAGAGTAATCTGTGCTAGGTAATCTTGGATACTCGATTCTGTGGGTTGGACAGTGTTGCTGTCTTCTTTTAAGTTGTATAGGTTATGGTAGTATTTGGCGAACACATCGCTTATGTCTTTGGGTTTGGTGGCTTTCCTTCCCTTGTTGTCTAGTAGGTGAGCTATTTTTTGGTTCGCTTGTTTCTTTTTGAGGTGGGACGCTAGTAGTTTGCTCGCTTTGTTTCCTTGCATGAAATGCATTATTTTTTGTTTCATCATAGGTGCATGCGTTTGTTCTAGGGCCTGTTGGTGTATTAGTCTGGATACGGTCACTATTTTTTGTTTAAGTTCTGCATTTGGATGTAATTGGTTTTGGGAGTTAAGGTCATATAGTTCTTTTTTCCATTCACTAAGTTTGGTGTGGGTGATATTTTTGATGTACGCTGCTCTCCTGATCAACAGACCCCTAATCACCGACTTGTGTGCCTGCCATAATGTCATTGGTGTTACTTCCCCATTGTTGTTAGTCATGAAGTATGAGTCTATATCATTTTTGAGATCTTTAATAAAGGTTCTGTCCTGTAGTAACAAGTTATTTAGCTTCCATGGGCTACGGTGTTTAAAGTCGTATGTGTTTTTCATATCTAGTATTACTGGTGCATGATCTGACCATGCGATCTGTTGTATGTCGCAAGCCTGTATTTGGTCCAGATGTGAGCCTGATATGAGGAATCCATCTATTCTGGAGTAGGAATTGTGGACAGCGGAAAAATGTGTAAATTGCTTGGTCTCCGGGTGTGTAATTCTCCACGTGTCGTAGAGATGGTGTTCGTGTAGGAGTTTCTGTATGCTTTTACACTGTCTTGATAGCGGCCGATGCCTACGACGGTGTTGTGGCAGTGTGGTGTCTAATTTAGGGTCCAGTATGTGATTAAAGTCTCCGCAGATCACCGTAATGCCCTGTTGTAGTTTGTTACGTTTGTTTAGTACGCTATGTAGAAAGTTCCTCTGGTTGGTGTTAGGTGCATATACGCTCACTAATGTGTATTGCATATCGTTTATCGTTCAAGTTACTATGACATATCTGCCCCCCTTGTCCACGTCGTGGGTGTGTGGTATGAAGCTAACGTGTTTGCTTATAAGGATGGAAGTCCCTTTGGATTTGTATGGTGATGTGGAGTGGTATTGGTGTGGGAAATTTGCCGTTAGTATCTGCGGGTGGTCGTTACGCCTAAAATGCGTCTCTTGTAGACACAGTATATCAATGTCTAATGACTTAACATCTCTGCTAAGTAGGTGTCTTTTCGTGGGGTTATTAAGTCCCCGCACATTGTAAGTACAGATCTTCACGGTGGTTTCCTATAGTGTTTTGTTGTGCGGTATTCTGTCTGTTCTATTCTGATGACAGCCAACACTCCTTCCCAGCTTTTCGAGCCGAGTGATGGTGTCTGTTGGGCTTGGAGCTGCAGTCTCCCGTGCACTGTGTGTGCCAGCATTGTGACCCTGCAAGGTTTCAAGTTTCCTAATGTTAGAAATTTCTGTGTTGGATGTCCCAGTGTGGCCTCTACTGCCTGGTGGTTGCTGTTGCTATGAACATGTAAAACGGTGTGTGAATGAACCCAATAAGGAAATAGAAAATAAAACTTAACAACTCTAACGTAAGTATATACATCAGTGAACATTGCCATAAGTGGGGCTAGGCACTGCATCTTCGTGCTTTGGGGTTGAAGCTAAGCTTCACGTCCTGTACCTTCTCCGTCCCTTAACCTCAGTCAAGTCGTCGTGGTCTTTTGCAAGCGGTAAGGAGTGTCGTCAGTCAGCGTTTACGTGCGTTTGGATAGTTGTGGAGAGCGTCTCTGTATGTTTGGTCATCTAGGAGGGCCTGGGTTTATCTATCATGTCATCGGTGCTTTCCAGCTTGTCTGCCAGTATTTTGTACCGTAATGATCCAGTCCCACAGTATTGGCTTCCAATTGTCCCTATTAATAAAACAGTTTTAAGCAGGCCTCCTCATTTGTGCCTCACCATACAATTGTCCTTCGTTTAAAGAGTGCCTGTGTATTAGTCCCTTGTTTGTCTATGGTTTTTTTTTTTTTTTTTTTACATTATATTAATTTACCCAAACTTGGCCGTCTCCCAACTTGAGCATTTCCATTCAGAGGGCATCTCCAAGTTGTATGTATCTAGCTGGTGGTCAGTTCTGGCGTTTCTTTGATTTCTTCCAGTCCGGGGAAAGTCTAGTGACGTTCCTTCCTTCATGTGTGGTGTCAGGTAAGGTGATATCCCAGGTTTTGAGAAGTTTGTACCCCTCCTCCGGTGTTTTCACAACTGTTGTCTTCCCTTTCCTGGTTATGAGGAGCTTTGTCGGATATCCCCAGCGGTATGGGAGATGGCTGTTTCTCAGTGATTGTGTGATGTCTTTAAACTCTCTCCGGCGTTTCAGTGTGTAGTTGGAAATGTCTGCGTACATTGTTATGCTTTTGTACTCCTCCGGCATGGATTTCTTCGTTCTGTTAGCATTGAGTGCTGCATCCTTAGCGTGGAAATAATGCATGCGGAGCAGCACATCCCGTGGGATGTCAGGCGGTAGGAAGCTCGGTTTTACCGTGCGATGTATCCTGTCGATCAGGAGCATCTCCTGGGGCCAGTCAGGTAGGAGGTATTTTAGGAGCCCTGTAATGTAGGCCACAAGGTCCGGTGTACTTACAGTTTCTGCAACACCGCGTATGCGCAGGTTATTCCTGCGGGCCCTGTCTTCCATGTCCGCAAGCTTAACGTCTTGCTCCTCAATCCTGGTGATTAGGCCGTCTATAGTATCCGCCATGGTATTATGGGCCGTTTCATATTCCGCCATTTTGTCTTCTAGGTGCGAGGTTCTTGTGCCCAGCTCGCGTAGATCTTTATGGATGTCTTTCATTGCTGTATCAAGTTTGGTGAGTATCTTATCGGACATCTCCTCCAACAGTGCCTTCATTGTGTCCTGTGTTAAGGCGGGTGCTTGATCCGCCGCCTGTTCCTCATGCTCCACATTATCAGCGTCGCCATCTTGGGCCTGCTCATGTGTCTGCGTAATCTTTTGCTGGCTGGCTCTGGAGGCGAAAAAGCTAGCCTTCTCTGACCTGTCAGTGGTCCTTTTCCCCTTAGGTTGTGACATCTCTGCTTTTTAGCCGTGTAATTTTAATTTTTTCCAGCTTAATTGCTCATCCGAGGTTGATTGGGAACGGAGCTGCTAGTGCATGCGACTGCTCAGTTCTCCAGTCAGAACACGCCCCCCTCCCTTTATTTTTTAAACAGTTGCACTGTGCAATTTGCAATCAAGGTTTTGTGCCTTGTGTTTTTTGTGTATTTTTTTCTTCACTTTTCTAGGTGCACATATTGAAAACAATGGCCTACTTTAAATGACATCCTGACACTTTATTATTCGGGACTGCATAGCTGCGCCTTAATGTGTTGGCACTTTGATGTGAAAATTAATATTTATAAATTTAATTTGTTTTCTAGTGTGTTATTATTAACACAGTATTAGTTATATTTAATACTTGTGAGAAAAATATATTATTTAAAAGCATGTTTTCCATATTCAGAGCACTGTAGTGGTTATGGTGCTTTGACTATTCCTTAAAAAATGGGATAACATGAACAAGTTGGTAGTATTGGTAGTAAAAAGACAGAAAAGTAAGTGAATAAAATCCCTCACTCCCAAAAAAACTCAAATTAAATAAGCATGGATATACTGGTTTTCATCATACTTATCTCAATTCAATAGGTGCAATAACAGGGTTACCTTCTCGGTGCTGGAATCCTACCAATAATCAAATGATATTTTACACAGGACAAGTTTGTTGATCTGCACTCATAGGAAATCCCCAAAGATAAATCAGGATAAAATTGTAGATATTAAAAAATGCACTTTTATTGTAGTGAAATAAGAAAATACATATGGCAAGATACTGGAACAGCAGTCCTCATGTGAGAAAGAAAAAAGGTTGTGAGTTAACAAAATATAAAAAGTCCAAAACCTGAGCATGGGACCACCCGCAGCTGCTGTACATGGGAGAGACCACCAAAGAAGCAGACCCTAAAGAAAGATTAGAGAAGCCCTGGACATGTTTCACACCACTCCTGCTGCTTTCTCAACATGCATGTTGAAGCCCTGGACACGTGCATGTTGATAAAGCACTCGGAGCTGCGGGTGGTCCCATGCTCAGGTTTTGGACTTTTTATACTTAGTTCACTCCCAACTTTTTTCATTCTCACATGCTTGGACCAATACAGCATACATGAGGACTGCTGTTCTAGTATCTTGCCACGTGTATTTTCTTTTTTGACTACAATAATTTTTTTTTCTACAATTTTATCCTGATGCATTTCTGGGGAGTCACTATGAGTGCGGATCATAAAAAAAAAAAAAAGATGACTGACATATATATTTTAGTAGAATTTGGTCAAATTGTAAAAAACTGTTTGCTGAAATGGAACCAAAGAAGAAATGTATACGTATAAGAAAACAACATAAAATATTTGTTTAAAGGCTACAAGTGAAATCTAGACACGTGGCATTATTTGTTTCAGAGGTCATTGTTCTCGGTTTGTCTTATGTCAATGATGACATACCCTATACTTTAGGATACATTTGGAGTTTTAAGTGCAAAATCAAGTTCATCGAACAGGGTATAATTTTCATAATAGACACGCTAACCTTCATGGTGACAGATGTCATCAGGCATACTCATTTGAGACACATTCTAAACTCTTTCTAAACTCTTTCTATGTGACAGTTTATGGAGGAGCAGAGCCCAAACCTTTATCTTTTTCAGCCTTGTTGATTTGTGTGACCTCTATGCCCCCCTCTTGACTTATTCAAATTTGTGCTCTCTCCTTCTAGCTTCTACTCTTTCCATTAAGTATCCTACTCTGTCAATCTAATGATCCTTAGTCCCTCTAGTTTTATATTTTTCTCTGATATCTTTAGAAAATATTATACCTTTACCCGTACAATAATTCAAAAATCTCACAAGTACTTCTCTTAAATTCAACAAAAGCAAAAATAAAGTTGACACTCTTGACTGCTTCTGTTCAAATTATAAAGCTTATTGTACAAAATCTTTATGTGTAAAAGCCAAAGGATTGTTCATAAATTTTGCATTGCTGGCAGAGTCAGACCTTTGCCGTTCTGTCAGAAAGCAGGTTACAAATTACTCGAGAATTTGTGATGAGTTAGCAGAATCCATAATCTTAACTAGTTTTCTAAAAGTTAATCTGTCTTTTTTAAAGAAGAAGAAAACAAGTAAAATGCAAGCTATAAATTAGGCCAGGAGCCAATTTAAATTATGATCCATGTATTTAGTTATTTCTCTTGACAATTTATCACAATGTGAATTAGATGTGTGCTAACTGTTTATTATTTTTTTTTTAAACTGCTGTGGCTCACATAAATAGTTGCAAAGGCTGTAATGTTAAGTTGAGCCAATAAATCAGATTTGTTTTATAAAGTGATTATTAAACTCTTCTGTAACAGAGTTCTATTTTTTTTCAATATAAGTGATGTCTCTATTTGAAGTATTAGAGTTTAATTTGTGAGCTTACCAATGTTTCTCCTATACACATACCCAATCTACCATAAACACTTTTCCCTTTGTGTTCCTTTTTTACAGTTATCATTGTTCTTCTTGTTCGCCTTCTGTTTCTAGAAGAATCCACTCGCAAACCCCCCCAACACTCTATATGACAAAAAGGGCCATTTCACGCATGGCAGTGTGGGTGTGGCCATGGGTGTGACTGTTCTGAGAAATTTTAGGAGACTTCCTAATAACAATGTATGCAGTTAAAATGTAATTTAAAGCATTAACAGTGTATCTTAGTTACACAGACTGATTTCTAAACACATTTATTGTAGTTTAAAGACACATTACTGTATGCATTATTGCTGTGGAGCTCTGTTATACATTCAGATACACAAGCAATATACAACTTCTATAAAAGAGGGACTTAAGGATAGAAAAGAGGGGCATAGGTAGTTGGGCCCACAATGTGGACTGTCCCTCATGAATATATGCACTAATGACATATATAATTAGGTGTCTTTTAACAGAATTAGGGAAATGTATGCACTATATAAACCACCTAAAATCACAATACACCTTAGGTCCTAATTGTTTTTATTTTGTGTAATAATATATATCCTTTAGTGTTTTAATAATATTTTGCAAATACCTTTTCTATAATTTTACATATCATGTTTATCAAACTTATAAGATAAATATAAAAAAGTATATAAAAATGTAGTGAAAAAAATAACAATTTAAAAAGAGTACATGTGAAAATAGAGCAAACCTGTTGATAAAAATGAGACGGGTAAATTGGTCTAATGATTTTATGTTTGTTGGAACATAAACTTATAAAATAAATATACAAATATATATAAAAAAAATTTAGTAATATAAATTATAGACAAAATGTTTTATAAATGTCGAGAAAATAATTACCAATTTAAAAAGAGTACATGGGAAAATAGAGCAAAACTGTTGCAAAAAATGAGACGGGTAAATTGGTCTAATGATTTTATGTTTGTTGGAAAAGATGAATCGCTATAATATAACTATAATGCAAAAGCAATCACACGACACCTTGTTCTGTGCCACATGGGAAATAAACTACATGAAGGCAATAAGGAAAAATACCTTTAGTTCAATAAAGTTGTTTTTTTGTTTCAGAATTCAGATTTTTTTTTAATGAAACTGTTGCTTAAATGGACAGTAATGCACATTTTTCATAATTATTTTTTTTGTTAACATTAAGAACAGTCAGAATTTTAACAACATCGTTTTGCATTATTATTATCAGAATTGCTTAAAAGAATTTGCTAGTGTTTATCTCCCCTTCAAATAAACTGTTTTATAGAAATAAAAATAAATATAAAAAATTGTATCTATTGTTACTTTATTGTATGAACAAATGGAGATTTTGCTTGGTACATATTGTAACAGGATTGGTTGTAGATTGCAATTGAATTTTACATTTTAGGCTAGATTGTCTGCATAATACCAATATCCTAACTCATCAATCTTTCCAGCAAACACCCACTACGCCTGGGCGGTATCATTGACTTGAATACACATCAGCCCCAATACATACAATCTAAATCAAATTAATCTTTCCAGCAGGCCTAATTGGACCTAAAACCTACATTTACCTTTGTAAACATACATTTTTCTTAATTTAGTGTTTTAAAGCAACACTCTGTGACAGAAGTCCCTGTAACCATGGCTTGTGGAAAGGCTTGGAGACCAGCTTCTTGCCTACAGATTATGGACCCTTACCAAGATCAAAAGATCAAAAAGGCTATTGGCACTGTTGAAAGAAGGTAAGAAGGTATGGGGGCCCTGGGTGCTTATTTTACCTCTTAGCTGAATGGAATCTGAACCTGGACCCATTCTCACACAAAGCACCTGTGATGATAATATTCCATATGTATTAAGCATGATTGATTGATCACTATTTCACACAGAATTGACACAGAATTGCATCACACCTAGGACTAAGGATAACGTTTAACCGGACCTTAGAATGGCCTGGACTTAACATATACAAGAATAGTCAGAATACTTGCCAAGGTTGGGGATAGAGAATCAGCACAGCGATGAGAAAAAGCCAAAAGTCAAGTATACCAGAAATCAGGAAAGTCAGAACGAAGCCAAAGTCAAATACCCAAAAAATCAAGATCAGGAATGCACTCTCGGATTACCATCAGACAGAAACCACGACAGGGCATGAGAGAATGTAAAAAGTAGTTTCAATAACCCTCCTGTTATTCTGTATGGCTATAACCGGCTTTTGACCCCAAAACGTGCACGTGCGTGACATTACACGCATGCCGACATCATCATCAACGTGGGCGGCCATGGGGCTATAGATCTGCAGTGGCTGGCGTCCCTAGACGTGCTGAGTTTATCAGGTATCCGGGCGCATGGTTGCAGATGGGCGCAACTATTCCTGTCAGGATGGTAAATACCATCATAAACATTTCTATGTGCGGATGGATCTGTTACATTACCGCCCACCTGAAGACCGCACACTGGGCGGGCAGAACCCGGTTTGAGAGGAAACTTGGCGTTGAAAGAGCAAACCTTATGGCCAGCACGGATATCAGAAGCAGGAACCAAAGAACGGTTGGCAGGTCCATAACCCCTCCAATCAACCAGGCATTGCAACGAGCCACGAGAGAACCTGGAATCAATAATGGAGGAGATCTCGTACTCCTCCTTACCGGAAACAACCAAAGGAGGAGGGGGAATCACCGGGACTGTATATTCACTGCAAATGAGCGGTTTGAGTAAAGATATATGAAACTAATTAGGAATGCGTAAGGATGCAGAAAGGGCCAGGGAATAAGAAACAGGGTTAATTCTCTTTAGGACATTGTAAGGACCAAGACACCTAGGAACAAATTTCATGCTAGGAACTTTTAATCTAATGTTGCATGATGATAACCAAACCTGGTCCCCACCTGGTAAACTGGGTCGGCACACCACCGTTTATCAGCATGGGACTTAAAGTGAGCAGTCACAGTTTCAAGAGCGGAGTGAACCGTAGTCCAAGTATCATGCATAGAGGTAAGGTGGTCATCCAGAGCAGGGATAGCTGTGTCAGAAAACACATCAGGGAGAACAGTAGCATGGCGAACGGTATTGACAAAGAAAGGACTGTGCCCAGATGTGTCATAGGTATCGTTTTTCCTGTCAAATTTGGCTCAAGGCAACAAATCAGCCCAGTTAGACTAAGTACTGTTCACAAAGCAACGTAAATAAAGATCAAGCGATTGGTTAGTCCTCTCAGCCGCACCATTGGTCTGGGGATGGTAAACAGAGGAAAAAAATAATGCCCAACTGCTTAGTGAATGCCCTCCAGAAACTTGACAGAAATTGGGAACCCCTATCAGACACAACATTTTGAGGGATCCCATGAAGCCTGACAATGTCGTGTATAAATATGGAAATCAGATTCTGAGAAGATGGCAATTTTTTGAGTGGAATGAAATGTGCCATTTTGGAAAAATGGTCAGTTACCATAATGATGGCAGTATAACCATTAGAACTAGATAGGTCAACAATGAAATCCATAGATAGATGAGACCATGGGACACTGGGTATAGGAAGTGGATGTAACAATCCACACGGGAGTGTGTGTGGAACCTTAGAGATTGCACAAACAGAACAGGCTTCCACATAATCCTTAATATCTCTTCTGAGTGACTCCCACCAAAATTATCTGGAAATAGCGGATACAGTCCTATTAAAACCTGGATGTCCAGCAGTTACATTGTCGTGGAATATTTTCAACACCTCTTTCCTGTCATGTAATGGAATAAACAATTTATCTAGAGGTTTATTGCAAGGTGCCTGGGACTGAGCCACTATGATAGCACAAAGCAATGGCGATGATAAGCAAAGGACAGTGGATGCTATGATACACTCAGGAGGAACAATAGGTGACATCGCTTGTTCTAGTTCTTACTCTTGATCAAATTGCCTAGATAAAGTATCAGTTTTAACATTTTTAGGGCCTTTCGTGATCATGACTGACCTGATCAACCATAAAGATTACTTAATGCGCATGACATATACATGCTGGGCTGCACTGATAAGAAACTTATAAAAGATGGAGAAACTTGGCACTCGGTTTGGAGAAATACCTACCTGTAATATGAACATGTGTTTCTGGTCTTTGCTGTTTCCCAGTAGAGAGGGTCCCTCCAAGTCTGACTGCCGGAGTTCCCCCAGTCGTGTGCAGCGGAGTGACAACTACGTTTCTCTAATGGTGATGTATACTTAAGCTGATATCTAGATACTAAGCTGTTTGATGTGAATGCATTCAGTAACTTAAATGATAATACCACTTATATTGTATTGGGTCCCTTTATGGACAATAAAGTGTGATGGGAATTCTTATATTGAACTTGGTATCTGTGTGATTTCACTTTCCTATAGTTCAAGATACTCATCCCGAATTGGGTTTTGTGCCCACCAACATCGCTTTAAACCTTATTAGGTATTGATTATTACTTTTTGGATATGGTACTTCATGAATTTAATGATTGGTCACAACAGCACCTGGCCAGGAAATACCCTTAATCGCTATGGAACTATTCAATGGTTCAGAACTGTGCCACAATTCAGAGTATCTTTGATTGGGTGTCACCAATTGCAGCAATCTTTGGATAGGATTTTGGGAAGGTGTGGAGGCATCTGCAGATTCCAAGGAATTGGGGGTGCTAGCTTCCTACGAACTCTGGGAACTTTTTGAAACAAGACCGGGAGCAACCATGAAACTGCATGGAACTCTGTGACAGATCGGAGAATAACTGCAACTGGGTGAAACTTTAAAGTATTGTCACTTAGGCTGAGTATCTCACATCTGTGTGCTTTTTGGACAGATGGTGGTTCAGGGTATAAGCTTTCTAGGGCTGTCTGATTTGTGTAGCTACTTTATTGGAAAAAAAAGAGTATATAAGCTCAGATTATTTTAAGCGATGTTTCTAAAGGACACAGCAGTGGGGAAATAGCATTAACCTTGGACTGCTCTCCTTAACTCTTATCAACCCAGACAGAGCAATGCTGGGGAGGGGATTGGATTGTGCTATATTAGATTGTATGAATCACGCCCTGCTGGGTGAATCTTTATCTGAGGGGGTATAAATATATGTGGTGTGTGTTCCATAAAGCTCTTCTGTTTTACCCCAACATTCTAGGTTAATGGTATGGGGGAAAGGACTTAAACATCATAAAGCGTAAAAAGTGATAAAGTGAACGTGATAAAATGGATATTATATCATCATACTATCCTTCATAATGTTCATATATAAAATGCAAAACTTGAAAAAAGGCCTCCATGGAGTTAAAAGGCAACATTGATTGCCAAAGGAAAATCTTAAAAGGATCCTTTATTGAAAATTGAAAAAAAATATAAAGAAAAGAAAAAATAACATCTTTTTAATGTGTTCATCTTAATTTCGCACATAATAATAGGTACCCACAAATGATTAAGTGTGAGTTTCACACAAAAGATTATTTATTTAAAAAAAATAAAAATAAAAAAAGACTATTAACTTGGAAACTCACCACATAGTTACTGTAGATAAAAGTACAAATGCAAGCTCCAATCAAATCTTGACTTTTTCATAAAGGAATTTAGAGATTTGTATGCATATGTGCAAAAGGCAATTGTGAGCTTTTGTTGCTTTTCCTAACATTTTGCAGAAATCTTTTGACCAAGCTTGAAAAGAGACAATACATATGCAAAGAGTTACACAAATCTTAAGGTTTTGTTTCTTTTGTTTCTGTCTGTGATTTTTGCCTAGAGCTATAGTTCAAGCAGGAGATCTTGCTCTCCTGGAAAGTATGACTTTATTCTATACTGCTTAAATCCAGAATAAGACATTGTTATACATTGTTCCCACACAACTGATAAAAAAATATAAACTCAGTGAGGACCTGGCTTAGACAATTACCCTGTTAAATAATAAACACACACTTAAATATATATATTTGTATATATGTATATGTACATATTTAAACTGAATGATATAGATGTAAAGACAGACAGACTTAAGGAGTCAGAAATAAAGATTGTTTGAGAAAGATAGACAGAGACAAGAGCAGATGGAGACTAACAGATAGATTGAGACAGGCAGATTGAGAGTGAGAAGCAGGTGGATTAATAATTTGGGAAATATGTGCAGATGGAGAGACACAGGCAGTTTGAGAATGACAAGCAAGCAGACATAAACAGATAAACAGAGGCATTTGCAAACAAGCAAGAATAGAGTGTATCTACTATCTATGTAGATATAGAAAGAGAGCCAGAGAGAGAGAAACAGATAGAAAGAAAGAAAGTAAGAAAGAAAGAAAGAAAGAAAGAAAGAAAGGAAGGAAGAAGGAAAGAAAAGGCACTGATGAGAAATACAGACAGGAAACATTACAAGACAATGGGTAAATGAGAGACAAATGCAAGATGGATGCAAATGCAACAATGTGAAAAATAATTTAAAGGAACATTGCAATCACTTAGAGCACTAACACTTGCTGTAGTTCTTTAAATTTTAATTGCCAGTATCTTTCGGATCATTTTATAAAATTGAGAAATCAACCCTTAGTGATATCTTCTGTCAGAATCAAGATAAGCCAGGAAGGTTATACAATATATTCAACTATGGTGCACAAACATAATAATGGAATTCATACTAGTGATGTCCCGAACAGTTCGCCGGGAACCATTCGCCAGCGAACATAGCGTGTTCGGTCCGCCTCCTATTCGTCATTATTGAGTAAACTTTGACCCTGTACCTCACAGTCAGCAGACACATTCCAGCCAATCAGCAGCAGACCCTCCCTCCCAGACCCTCCCACCTCCATGACGAATAGGGGCGGACCGAACAACCACTATGTTCGCTGGCGAACGGTTCCTGGCAAATTGTTCGGGACATCACTAATTCATACCAATTAAATAGCGTTTTATCTAGACTTGCAATTGGCTATAAAACCATTTTAACAGACAGAATAGATCAATATGCTACAACCATAAATCAAACTAGTTAGCATTATACAAATGAACCTATATTCGAGTAGAGAGCTCACAATTTCCTTGCTCTAAGGTGATCAGGTCCTCAGGTTTGGATGCGCAACCATCCTAAACAGGACCAGACAGAGTTTTTAACACAAAGAATGTGACACTGTTGCACTTGCCTCTCATATATTTTACAATGAGTTGCAATACAGATCATTGATAAATGTATGATTGACTGGTCACACGTGTGATATGTTCGCAGGACTTCTAATGGAGACAAAAATGGAAATATTGACAGTAGCTGCAGAAAATAGTTCTGGAGCTACTGCTAGCTACTTTTTTTTACATGCTCCAAATACTGAGCAATAAATATTAAATTTGATGTGTATCTTCTAAATGGATTTAAAAAAAATCATTTTTCATATGGTATAAGTTTCTCCTGTATCTTTAAGCCAGTCTCTTTTGAAGCAATGGATGTCTGGAAGAGGCAAAGTGAGATCAGAGGCTTGGACGAATTAAACAGAGATAAGTGGGAAGGCCATTACTCATGCAGACCTTATGTAATTGGATATGGTGTATCTGGTCATTTCTTTATTTAAATAGCATCTTAGAGCTTGACCACTCTAGACTGATTTTTGATAGAAATTTGACATTGATTTTAGATCTAGATAACAAAGTAGGCAAACTGGTTATGAAGGTAACCTAATGGTCATGATTGCAGTGGGGGCACATGGATGGGTCAGCCACGACTCTAAAAAAGTGAGTGACAGCTATACTAACCATATGACTATTTAACTACAAATAAAACTGAAGAGTAAGCAACATATATTTAAAGAGCAGCATGGGAGCCTAATTTTAAGTAATGCATGAAAATAAGATAACAAACGTTTAACAAATAGCTTGGGAGCCTACTTTACGCATGAAAATAAGATAACGATTTAACAGGAAGAAAATATTTTGAAAATATTCCAGTAGGGAAACTTGAAACAAAAAAGTTATATTTCTTATTGTATCCTACCAAATAACAGTAAATAACAAAAGTGAGACAGATTTGTTGTATCATATAACTTCCTTAAAATATTGTTATTTTAGAAAAAGACGCCGTAAATGATCTATCAATCTCTTCAGTATGATTAAATATTCATTGACTTTTCCATTGCCAGCTATTACCCTGAAATAAAAAGAAGTTTAATACTGGGATCATGCTGAGCTACATAATAATTGTAGCATATGTAAGATGGCTCATATACCTTGTGAAGTTACTGCAAAGTGGTTTCTTTATCATTCTTGTCTCCAATCCTTGCAAGCAGCAATGCAATTTATTCCACATTGTGTACTAAACTTTTGAGGAAAAAAAATATTATTGTACATTATTATTTTCTCATTAAAATGTGACTTTATGTTTTCCTTTCAGGAGACAATATATATATATATATAAAAAAATATGACTTGGATCATTATAATATACTATTTCTCAGTACATAGATTTTACAGAGACCGTTGTCTTGTAAAATGACTCTGTTAAATTGGAGTTTAGAAATGTTTTGCCATTTAATAAGCAATTGTATCTTTGCAATATTTTTGATTATCTAGTTAATAGATTCTTCAGAACGTTCTGTTTATTACATTGATATGTTTTCCCGTTACATAAAACGAACTTGTAATCAGTTTGCACTTTTAACCTGGCCAAAATAGTTATTATAGAGTAAAAAAATATTTTACTCCTGTTGATATACTTGGGAAAATATAGCATGTATTTTTTAAATGGTATACAAATAACAGGAATGAACCCTCCATTTCAATCTATTAGTGCATTAGACACAGTGAATCCCAATATTATCTACACAAAATTGCAATAAGAGTACACTTGAGTATTAATATAATAGTACTGTATATGTGCAAAGCACTGTTTAATGTTTTTTTGTTGTTGTTTTTTTATATTTGTATTTGGTACTCAAGTGGTACAAAGGTAATTACAGTTCCATACAAATATAATATACAGTCAAGTTACTTTTGGTTTAGTGTGGAAAAGTCACATGCGTTGAGTACATGCATGAGGTAGGGGTAAACAGAAATGAAACATAATGAGGCATAATAAAAGGGCATGGTAGACCTCAGTTTGTTATATTAACCATTCGTGATATTGTCTTAGCTGACATAGATATTGTGAAATACAATGTTTTTTTCGTGAATACATATATTGTCATTTTCAACTGTATGTGATGCCATGTAGCCAAGAGAACTGTGTGCCCCATGCCTTAACCTTCCATGAAACTGTCTAGGCCTTTCAGCTGTCAAGTTGCCATGTGGGCCGAATCTCCCTAAACCTGGTACAGTTATTGAGCGAGGATGCAGTTAGTTCCTCCATCCTCCTAATCTCCTCAACTTTGCCTTTTCATTCTGTTATGGAGGGCACTTAAAGAGATCTACAATGTAATTGATACAGTTGGCCTTTGAGTGTGCCTTTGGCAAAAGTTAAGCGCCAGTTTGAATCTTGGGTCAGTGCTGTGTGTGCAAAGGTTGCCGTGTTAAAAAAGAGTATCGCCGCCGCCCCTGATCTTAGATTCTGTGTAGTTGCTGTAAAAGCCAGAGGGGATTCGGCAGTCTCGAATCACTGGGGCCGTATGGCCTTTAAGGTGCGTTTCTTGGATAAATACTAGAGTTGCTTTGGCTGCGTAAAATTCCCTTAGGGCACGAGAGCTCTTTTCTGGAACATTCAGCTTCTTATCATTAATGGATTATTTTGATTTTATACATCTATGTGTTGAGGTATGCATTAGAGTGTCAGCTAGTTTGCATGTGACATGAGTGAGAAAAAATAAAGGGGGAACCAAAGGGCCCGTGTGGGCCAACAAAAACTAGGTACAGAAAAATTTTGTGAAAGCATATATGACGTCGGTATTGATGTGCTTAAAGCCAAGTGCATATTATGCTGGAACAGTAAACAGTAAATCTCCTTAGAGATGTGCAAGACTCCACGGAATTCAAGGTAATCTTGTATAACATAGAAGTTTCACAGCGTTGAGTATTACATGAGCATGCTCATGCGCACTGAGCCATCCAAAAACACACATACAGTGTCAATGCATCAGACCTTATAGACCCAATGCTCCAGGTACCTACCACAGTGGTCATGGGGCTCCCAAAAATGTTGGGTGGGCCCCCGGCATAGCGCAGCGGCCCAGAGCCCATTTCCCTCCCCGGTCCCCCCAGGTTGTCAGCAGCAGTGCACGACACCTCTGGGACCAAATAGTGACCTACCGAAGGCAGCCTGCAGCACAAAGGACAAGCATCGATGACCACAACACCACATCTTTGTAAAATCTGAGCCCTGTCCCGAGTTCAGGTCCCAGTGAACCGAGGAATAGTGATGTACCGAACTGTTCGCTGGCGAATAGTTCCTGGCGAACATAGCGTGTTCGCATTCGCCACGGCGGGCGAACACATGCGCGGTTCGATCCGCCCCCTATTCGTCATCATTGAGTAAACTTTGACCCTGTGCCTCACGGTCAGCAGACACATTCCAGCAAATTAGCAGCAGACCCTCCCTTCCAGACCCTCCCACCTCCTGTACAGCATCCATTTTAGATTCATTCTGAAGCTGCATTCTTAGATAGAGGAGGGAAAGTGTAGCTGCTGCTCATTTGATAGGGAAATGGAAAGCTAGGCTAGGGTATTCAGTGTCCTCTACAGTCTAGAAAGCCCTTTTTAGGGCTAGAACATCAGTCTGCTTTTTTTTTTTCCTGTGCAATGTAATTGCAGTTGCCTGCCTGCCAGCTTCTGTGTCAGGCTCACAGTGGATACTGTGCCCACTTGCCCAGAGCCACCACTCATATTTGATGTCACAATAGCTTGCATTTAAAAAACAATTTTTTTTTCACTGTAATAGATTGAATAGCAGTTAGTTGTCTGCAAGCGTCTGGGTGTCAGCCCTTCAGCGTGTACTCTGTCAACTTCTGCTAGTCCACTTTGCCACTCATATCTGGTGTCACAATAGCGTGCCTTTAAAAAGAAAAAAGTTTTCACTGTAAGCTAATAGCAGTCAGTGTCCTTCAAGCGGGTGTCAGGCCTTCAACATGTACTTTGCCAACCTCTGTCAGTGTACTTTGCCACTCATATCTGGTGTCACAATAGCGTGCCTTTAAAAAGAAAAACAGTTTTTCACTGTAAGCTAATAGAAGTCCTTCAAGCGGGTGTCAGGCCTTCAGCATGTATTCTGCCAACCTCTGCCAGTCCACTTTGCCACTCATATCTGGTGTCACAATAGCGTGCCTTTAAAAAGAAAAAAGTTTTTCACTGTAAGCTAATAGCAGTCAGTGTCCTTCAAGTGGGTGTCAGGCCTTCAGTGTGTACTCTGCCAACCTATGCCAGTCCACTTTGCCACTCATATCTGGTGTCACAATAGCCTGCCTTTAAAAAGAAAGTTTTTCACTGTAAGCTAATAGCAGTCAGTGTCCTTCAAGCGGGTGTCAGGCCTTCAGCGTGTACTCTGACAACTTCTGCAGGTCCACTTTGCCACTCATATCTGGTGTCACAAAAGCGTGCCTTTAAAAAGAAAAAACGTTTTTCACTGTAAGCTAGTAGCAGTCAGTGTCCTTCAAGCGGGTGTCAGGCCTTCAGCGTGTACTCTGCCAACCTCTGCCAGTCCACTTTGCCACTCATATCTGGTGTCACAATAGCGTGCCTTTAAAAAGAAAAAAAAAATTCACTGTAAGCTAATAGCAGTCAGTGTCCTTCAAGCGGGTGTGTCAGGCCTTCAACGTGTACTCTGCCAACCTCTGCCAGTCCACTTTGCCACTCATATCTGGTGTCAAAATAGTTTGCTTTTAAAAAGAAAAAAAGTTTTTCACTGTAAGCTAATAGCAGTCAGTGTCCTTCAAGCTGGTGTCAGGCCTTCAGCGTGTACTCTGCCAACCTGTGCCAGTCAACTTTGTCACTCATATCTGGTGTCACAATAGCGTGCCTTTAAAAAGAAAAAAAGTTTTTCACTGTAAGCTAATAGCAGTCAGTGTCCTTCAAGCGGGTGTGTCAGGCCTTCAACGTGTACTCTGCCAACCTCTGCCAGTCCACTTTGCCACTCATATCTGGTGTCAAAATAGTTTGCTTTTAAAAAGAAAAAAAGTTTTTCACTGTAAGCTAATAGCAGTCAGTGTCCTTCAAGCTGGTGTCAGGCCTTCAGCGTGTACTCTGCCAACCTGTGCCAGTCAACTTTGTCACTCATATCTGGTGTCACAATAGCGTGCCTTTAAAAAGAAAAAAAGTTTTTCACTGTAAGCTAATAGCAGTCAGTGTCCTTCAAGCGGGTGTGTCAGGCCTTCAGCGTGTACTCTGCCAACCTCTGCAAGTGCACATTGCCACTCATATCTGGTGTCACAGTAGCTTGCATACATAGTACCACTAATCCAAAAAAAAAGGACAGGCAGAGGAAGGCCACCCCGCAGGGGCCGTCGTGGTCATGGTGCTTTGATTCCCTATTGCCCTAGAATAATGCCCAATTTTCAGAGGCCATGTACCCTGAACTTGAAAAGTTCTGAGGACATAGTTGACTGGCTAACACAGGACACCCAATCTTCTACAGCTTCCGCTCGGAACCTTGACGCACCATCCTCCTCCAGCTTAGCTTCGGGCACCTCTCAAGATACCACTCACCCGCCTGCCGGCACCACCAACACTAGCACCACAGCCGCTTCACTTTATCTGTCAGAGGAGTTATTTACACATCCGTTTGAAGAAATGAGTAATGCGCACCCATTATTGCCAGAGGATGTAGATAACAGGGATATGTCTCAGTCAGGCAGCATTACACACATGGACGTACGGTGTGATGATGATGATGTTGTACCCGCTGCTGCTTCCTTTGCTGAGTTGTCAGATACAAGTGAAGCGGTTGATGATGACGATGCGTCCATGGATGTCACGTGGGTGCCCGCTCGGCAAGAAGAAGAACAGGGCGAAAGTTCAGATGGGGAGACAGAGATGAGGAGGAGACGAGTTGGAAGCAGGGGCTGGTCATGGCAAGGAGCTAGTGGCACAGTCAGACAGCATGCATCGGCACCTGGGGTCAGCCCGACAGCACGCCAATCAATGCATGCTGTGTCCACCACCAGAATGCCATCATTGCAGAGCTCAGCAGTGTGGCATTTGTTTTGCGTGTCTGCCTCTGACAACAGCGATGCCATTTGCAACCTGTGCCAAAAGAAACTGAGTCGTGGGAAGTCCAACACCCACCTAGGTACAACTGCTTTGCGTAGGCACATGATCGCACATCACAAATGCCTATGGGATCATCACATGAGTACAAGCAGCACACAAACTCAAAGCCGCCATCCTCCTCCTGGTCCAGCATCTTCAGCCACGTAAACCACTGCTGTCCTCCTTGCCCCCTCTCAACCATCCGCCACTCCGTCTCTCACCTTGAGCAATTCCCACTCATCTGCCCACAGTCAGGTGTCTGTCAAGGACATGTTTAAACGTAAGAAGCCAATGTCAGAAAGTCACCCCCTTGCCCAGCGTCTGACAGCTGGCTTGTCTGAACTATTAGGCCGCCAGCTTTTACCATACAAGCTGTCACGTTCTGTTCCTGGTTGCGGATCATTCTGGTAATGGCTTCTGGTATCCAGTACTCCTTTTGCTATTCTTGTTTAATATTTCTTGGTTTTTGGGTTTCTATTCTGTGTCTGGTTTTCTTTATGCTGGGATTTCTGGGTTCATTCCTATAGTTCGTCCCTGGATTTCCCAGTCTCCAGGTTTCCTTTAAATGTTTGTTTTATGTGCCACACCCTTATGTTTCCAGCTTTCATTATGTGTTGGAGTTCCTGCAGGCAGCGGCTCAAAGCTTCTGTCTTTTCTTGCAGGTAAGTGCTAGATATGTGTTCTTATTCTGTGGTTGTTTTAGCATACATTAGGCAGTGTAGGACCTGCCAGATATGGGGTACATTGGCGTTGTTGGCAGGCTTATGCAATGTATGATCATATAGTGTGACTAAACCCCCATGATTTCCATATGTAGTTCTTAGTTATTTCTCCTCTTGTTTTGCCTATGTTATCTTGTCATGTCTTAGTTTGTATATACCTGTCCATGTTCAGCCCTGTCCCGTCATGCCCATGTTTAGTTAATGTTCCTTTATGTATTGTGTCATGTTCTGTGTTTAGCTTCCTATCCTTCTCTGGTTCTGGGTTCTACTAGTTATGTCTTGTTTTCATGTTTGGTGCCTGTTCTAGCTTTGTCTTGTTTCTAGTACTGGATACACCCTTGCTGCAGAGCCTCCCTATACAGCTCCTGGGAGGTCTGCTTATTTCCTAGCTCCTAGTTCCTTGGATCCGCAAAAGCTGAATCAGGGTTCTGGTTGTGGCTGCACAAACGCTGGTGCTCAACACCAGGGGGCGTGCGGTTACCCTGCACCAGACCCTGCTAATCCACCTCCACGCTGAAGACTCCCACTTCATCAGGCATTATGGGTCCCGGTCCATGCCCCGCCACCTGGACACTGTGTCTGGGTTCCGGGCACCGGACTACCACCCTGACACAAGCTGGTGGAGTCTGAGGCGTTCCGAAAATTTGTGGCTATTGGGATACTGCAGTGGAAGGTACCCGGCCGAAATTTCTTTGCACAAAAGGCAATCCCAACCTGTACTCAATTGTGCAGAAGGAAGTAATGGCGTGTCTGGCACACAGTGTTTGGGCAAGGGTCCATCTGACCACATATACCTGGTCTGCAAAGCATGGTCAGGGCAGGTATATCACCTACACTGCGCATTGGGTAAACCTGCTGACGGCTGCCAAGTATGGAATGCGTGGCTCTGCAGAGGAGTTGGTGACACCGCCACGACTTTCAGGCAGGCCTGCTGACACCTCCTCTACTCCTCCCACTCCTTCCTCTTCCATAACCTCCTCGGCTGATTCCATCTTGCTCCACATCAACGGCACCCCCCCAGCTCCCCAGGTACTATTCCACATCCTGGATATGGCAGTGTCATGCCGTCTTGGGTTTGACTTGCTTGAAAGCAGAGAGTCACACCGGACACGCACTCCTGTCTGCCCTGAACGCACAGGTGGAAAAGTGGCTGACTCCGCAGCAACTGGATATCGGCAAAGTGGTTTGTGACAATGGAACAAATTTGTTGGCGGCATTGAAGTTGGGCAAGTTGACACATGTGCCGTGCGTGACACATGTGTGTAATCTGATCGTACAACGCTTTGTGCATAAGTACACAGGCTTACAGGACATCTTGAAGCAGGCCAGGAAGGTGTGTGGCCATTTCAGGTGTTCCTACACGGCCATGGCGCACTTTGCAGATATCCAGCGGCGAAACAACATGCCAGTGAGGCGCTTGATTTGCGACAGCCTGACACGTTGGAATTCAACACTCCTAATGTTCGACCGCCTGCTCCAACAAGAAAAAGCCGTTAATGAATTTGTATGACCGGAGTGCTAGGACAGCCTCTGGGGAGCTGGGGATTTTTTTGCCACGTTACTGGACGCTCATGTGCAATGCCTGTAGGCTCAAGCGTCCTTTTGAGGAGGTGACAAACCTAGTCAGTCGCACCGAAGGCACCATCAGTGACATCATACCATTTGTTTTCTTCCTGGAGCGTGTCCTGCGAAGAGTGCTGGATCAGGCCGTAGATGAGCGTGAAGAGGAAGAGGAAGAGTTGTGGTCACCATCACCACCAGAAACAGCCTTATCAGCATCGCTTGCTGGACCTGCGGCAATGCTGGAAGAGGATTGTGAGGAAGAGGAGTCAGAGGAGGAATGTGGCTTTGAGGAGGAGGAGTAAGACCAACCACAACAGGCATCCCAGTGTGCTCGTTGTCACCTATCTGGTACCCGTGGTGTTGTACGTGGCTGGGGGGAAGAACATACCTTCATTGAGATCACTGAGGAGGAGGAACGGGAAATGAGTAGCTCGGCATCCAACCTTGTGCAAATGGGGTCTTTCATGCTGTTGTGCCTGTTGAGGGACCCTCGTATAAAAAGGCTGAAGGAGAACGACCTGTACTGGGTGTCTACGCTACTAGACCCCCGGTATAAGCAGAAAGTGGCTGAAATGTTACCAAATTACAACAAGTCGGAAAGGATGCAGCATTTGCAAATAAAAAGTATGCTTTACACAACGTATAAGGGTGATGTCACAGCACAACGGGCATCTAACAGGGGAAGAGGTGAAAGTCATCCTCCTCTTCCTACGACCACGCCAGCAAGGACAGGACGCTTTAAAGACGTGTTGTTGATGGAGGACATGCAGAGCTTTTTAAGTCCTACGCATCGCCACAGCCCTTCGGGTTACATAGAAACATAGAAACATAGAATGTGACGGCAGATAAGAACCATTCGGCCCATCTAGTCTGCCCAGTTTTCTAAATACTTTCATTAGTCCCTGGCCTTATCTTATAGTTAGGATAGCCTTATGCCTATCCCACGCATGCTTAAACTCCTTTACTGTGTTAACCTCTACCACTTCAGCTGGAAGGCTATTCCATGCATCCACTACCCTCTCAGTAAAGTAATACTTCCTGATATTATTTTTAAACCTTTGTCCCTCTAATTTAAGACTATGTCCTCTTGTTGTGGTAGTTTTTCTTCTTTTAAATATAGTCTCCTCCTTTACTGTGTTGATTCCCTTTATGTATTTAAATGTTTCTATCATATCCCCCCTGTCTCGTCTTTCCTCCATGCTATACATGTTAAGATCCTTTAACCTTTCCTGGTAAGTTTTATCCTGCAATCCATGAACCAGTTTAGTAGCCCTTCTTTGAACTCTCTCTAAGGTATCAATATCCTTCTGAAGATAGGGTCTCCAGTACTGTGTACAGTACTCCAAGTGAGGTCTCACCAGTGTTCTGTACAATGGCATGAGCACTTCCCTCTTTCTACTGCTAATACCTCTCCCTATACAACCAAGCATTCTGCTAGCATTTCCTGCTGCTCTATTACATTGTCTGCCTACCTTTAAGTCATCAGAAATAATCACCCCTAAATCCCTTTCCTCAGATGTTGAGGTTAGGACTCTATCAAATATTCTGTACTCTGCCCTTGGGTTTTTACGTCCAAGATGCATTATCTTGCACTTATCCACATTAAATGTCAGTTGCCACAACTCTGACCATTTTTCTAGTCTACCTAAATCATTTTCCATTTGGCTTATCCCTCCTGGAACATCAACCCTGTTACATATCTTAGTATCATCCGCAAAAAGACACACCTTACCATCAAGACCTTCTGCAATATCTCTAATAAAAATATTAAAGAGAATGGGTCCAAGTACAGATCCCTGAGGTACCCCACTGGTGACAAGCCCAAGCTTCGAATATACTCCATTGACTACAACCCTCTGTTGCCTGTCACTCAGCCACTGCCTTACCCATTCAACAATATTGGAATCCAAACTCAAAGATTGTAGTTTGTTGATAAGCCTTCTATGTGCAACAGTGTCAAAAGCCTTACTGAAATCGAGGTAAGCAATGTCTACTGCACCACCCTGATCTATAATTTTAGTTACCCAATCAAAAAAATCAATAAGATTAGTTTGGCATGATCTCCCTGAAGTAAACCCATGTTGTCTCTGATCTTGAAATCCATGTGTTTTTAGATGTTCAACAATCCTATCCTTTAACATGGTTTCCATCACTTTCCCCACTACTGAAGTTAGGCTTACTGGCCTATAGTTGCCCGACTCCTCCCTATTACCTTTCTTGTGAATGGGCACAACATTCGCTAACTTCCAATCTTCTGGGACTACTCCTGTTATCAATGATTGGTTAAATAAATCTGTTAATGGTTTTGCTAGTACACCACTAAGCTCTTTTAATAGCTTTGGGTGTATTCCATCAGGTCCCATTGACTTATTTGTCTTTACTTTTGACAGTTGAAATAGAACCTCTTCCTCTGTAAACTCACGTGTAATAAATGACTCATTTATCCTTTTTCTTAACTGAGGTCCCTTTCCTTCATTTTCATCTGTAAATACCGAACAAAAATATTCATTGAGGCAGTCAGCTAGACCTTTATCCTCATCTACATACCTTCCTTCTTTTGTTTTTAATCTAACTAATCCTTGTTTTACTTTTCTTTTCTCATTTATGTATCTAAAAAAGGTTTTGTCCCCCTTTTTTACTGACTGTGCTATTTTCTCTTCTGTGTGTGATTTGGAAGCTCTTATAACTTGCTTCCACCCTCAGAGAACGACTCAACCGACAGGTAGCAGACTACCTCGCCTTAACTGCAAAAAACAAGTTATTTTCTCATTTGGGATTGCATCATATTACTTTGCTTATGGATGACTATTGCAGGGCTTAAAACTTCAAATATTTTTTATTTTTATATGCAATTGATATTTATGAATGTAGTGTGAGATACTAAAATTGTAGTTGAATTTTCATATTGTACAATGTCAAAAATGTAGAAAAAATCATTATTGCATGTTGTCAATGAAAATGTTAAAATTAACAACAATGCTGTTTTAAATCAGCTATGCATTCTCATAATGATATTTTAGATTACAAAACAGTATTGCTTAAATATAATTTTCCTTTAGCTGTATTATGTACTTAAGTGAGTTTCTTTAATGTATTTTCATTTGAATAACTAGTAAATGAGCAGATATTAAAAGAGAGTGCATTGTTTAGAAATTTAGATCAGTAAATATACATTTACAATAAACTTTAATTAAATGTCACATTGAAAGAAAATGAAAAGCTATATTGTAATGATGACATTGTCATAAATTATATTCATTTTCATTATTCTTTCATTTATTCATATAATTGTATCAATACATACTTTACTGCCTTTTCTACAAATTTAATATTTATCCGACATGGTTTTTAATAGGATTTTACAAATCAATCTAATGTTTATATCTTTTTGTATTTTTTCATTTTGACATTTAAATGAGTTAATCCTATTCTCTGATACTAGACTTGATTAACTCATTAATCTGCAGTTTATCGGTTACCAAGAAGCCTTTAAATAGTTTAGAATGATTATTGGTTAAAGCTCAATGGGTACCGATAAATATTGGTCCACATATCAAAACTGTTACCTATATTTTACATTGAAAATGTTGGGTTCAGGAAATGAATTCCATGTATCTGCACATAATCCCCGATAAATGGCCTCATTAAATTTAACACATAAAAGTAGTTGATAAAACCTTATTTTTACTATTGACAGAAGCATATAATTAAAGTTGTCATTCTCTATTATGATCACATCTGCAATACTTGAGTGGAGGCATGTCTACTAAATTTAAAGACTGGGTACCTGTTGTTGCATTAATAAAGTACAGAGGGGACCTGGCACAGGTTCCACCCTCCCCCAAAACAAAGGCATCAGTTAGTGGCGGAAAATTAAATAATAGGGGACTGTTATTAAAGCTCACTGTCCACCTCTTTACCTTACCAATATGCAACAGGTGGGGATATTAGTTAAATAATAAATAGTTGACACATACTTTCTCCTCCCAGCCTCCATTCATGAGAAACAGTTGGGGGACTGTTATTAAAATACACTATGTGACTTAGTTCACTGTCCACCTTCCTGCCCCACCCACAAACAATAGGTATAGGCTATTCATTTAATAAATGTTAGATGAGGAATAGATGTACTTTGATAATACAGCCTCCCTCTGGGAGTGTCCTAGCATGTTCCCCCTCACAGATAGCCAAAATAAAGAAGAAATACATTTTGGGGATACTCCCGTTACTGAGATCAGTGAAGATAAACTCGCTCTTGGATGCCTCCCCTTAGATGTTACCTTCAGCTAACCTCTGCAGCTTGGACATTGACTCTACTCCTCTATCCCTTGCTCTAATGGCATCCGACACATCGGTCACTTCCTTGAACAAAGGGGTGAGCACTATACCTCACACACTATATTTTGTCTTGAACCCCTCGAGTATGTACTCACACACAACTATTTCACCTTCAAAAATAGATTTTACCATCAGATAAGAGGCAATGTGATGGGGACAGCTTGTGCCCCATCATATGCCAATCTCTACCTAGGATGGTGGGAGGTGAACCTGATCCATCTTTAAGTAATTTCCAAGTATCTTCCTCTCATCTTCCTATGGAGTCGATATATAGACAACGTCCTTATTGTGTGGCAAGGTAACCTCGAGGAGTTCAATGACTTTGTTAAGATTCTTAACAATAATGATGAGAACTTAAGATTCACTAGTGAATTTGGCGGTTCTAGCCTTAATTTCTTGGACTTGACAATCTCCATTACAGATGGAAATACCATACATACCACCCTATACAAAAAAAAATTCAGCTTCTAACAACCTCTTAAAGTGGGGCAATTCCACCCAACACCCCTGAAGCAGGGTATCCCAATGGGTGGAAATAAAAATAGGGTGAGATAGAACTGCAGTACCATTGATTAATTTAACACCAAAGCAAGGGACTGTAGAAGTCATTTTAGGGAAAAAGCATACCCTAATAAATGCCTGAGACGCGTTTATAAGAGGGCTCTGGAGTCTTCTGTTTGATACTTGAAATATTAATAATGTTAATATTAATCACTTCTGTATCCCTAGATTTTATGGACACATATACCTGCCATTATTATATTACTACTATATCGGTCTGTTGACTTTGAGCAAAGGACTTTTACATTGTTAATATATTCTACACTTACATCATTGAGATATCTAATAAGAGCCCAACATTTATGTAGACAAACTACCCTAGATGCCTTTAAACCCTTAGGAGTTAATCTGGCTGTACCAACATTTCCAAATGCTGAAGGGTTAATCCATATCCGATACACAGGCTGTTTCAAATGCCTGTGGTCCATTTCGGGCCACTTTCCCCTCCTACCTCTGATGAGATGACAGCCTGTTGGCCACTGGACGGTAATGCCTTGTAGCTACCTCCCACCTGACGTTGCGGCACCGGATTGGCCGCCTGACATAGTTTAGGGGGCGGGTCTCTACCTTTTAAATACCCGGCGGGCTCTTATAGATACCAATGCTCTTGACAAAGGTGCAACATAGTGCCAAAACGTGCATCGAGCGAAGACGCTGTCATTAGGCTATTTCTTTTAATTATTTCACGGGTTTCTATGGAGCATTACTAACAACACTTTAGATCTTTTCCGTAACAGCTATTTTACTATAGGACAAGCCTAGTGCCTTCTTTGGAACGTTTAATACTAGGCTTGGATATTGGGGTATTGACCTAATTTATGTTACAAATTGCCCTTACAGCTACAATTGTATCTAAAGTTATTTAACTCTGTGTACTTGAATAGCTACAGGAGCAACTGCTTTGGAATTCGGATACTTGTCTAGCAGCTATATATAGGACATATCAGGCAGGCTTGATAGATCCCCCTTTTTAAAGAACTTGCACACATTTTTGTATCACTGTTTTCTGTTTTAAGTGTCTAACATATAATATTGAATAAAGATTTTTTAACAATTGTAATTTCTTACCCTTATTATTGAGTTGTTTACCAACTGTATGGGTAAACTTTTGGCAGGTTTTTGAGAGTTGGTACCTGCCAAAAGTTTAATATATACCCGCTTTAAGGAATTTCTTTCTCTTTCCATAATTTGATAATACAGCCTCCCCTTGGGGGTGTCCTAGCATGTTCCCTCTCACAAGATAGCCAAAATAAAGAAGAAATACATTTTGGGGATACTCCTGTTATTGAGACCAGTGAAGTTACACTCACTCTTGGGTGCCTCCCCCTAGATGCCTGGAAGCCTTCCAATGGTTCTTCCTGCTCTGGAATACTGATACCTCTTTCCAAGATATTTATAAAGACTCTGGGTATTGTATAAAATGCTGCTTTATTTTTGTAAAATAAGTAAATAAAACTAAAATATAAGATAAAACAAAAAAATCCAACATGTTTCAAATGGACTTCTTTTCTGAGTCCCTGAAGAAGTCTAATTGGTGGACGAAACATATTGGACTGTTTTGTTTTATCTTAAATTTTAGTTTCATTCATTATTTTACGAAAATAAAACAGCACTTTATACCATACCTTGAGCCCTGATAATCATCTTGGAAAGATGTCTTCCAGAACAGAAAGAACAATTGGAAGGCCCCCCAGGCATCTAAGGGGAGGCACCCAAGAATCAGTTTATCTTCATTGATCTCAATCACAGGAGTATCTACAAAATGTATATCTTCTATATCCGTGACATAGTGTTACTTATTCAATTTTAAAAACCCATCCACCATCTATCTATGGGTGCTGTGGGGGCCTATAGTGAAAAGAATACCATCCTACTGTTAAGTATGGTGGTGGCTCACTGATGTTTTGGGTGTGTGTGAGCTCTAAATTGATGCCAAGAAAAATGCAGCATGTTATCAGAAAATACTGGCAGACAATTTGCATTCTTCTGGGACGCTCTTAGACATTCCAGCATCACAATGAACTTAAGCACAAGGCCAAGTTGACCCTCCAGCATTTACAGCAGAAAAAGATGAAGGGTCTAGGGTGGCCATCACTGTCTCTTGACCTTAATATCATCGAGCCACTCTGGGGAGATGTCAAATGTGTGGTTCATGCAAGATGACCAAACACATTTCATGACCTGGAAGAATTTTGCCAAGACAAATGGGCAGCTATACTGCCTGCAAGAATTAGGGGCCTCATAGACGGCTATTAAAAAAGACTGCACACTGTTATTGATGCTAAAGTGGGCAATACACAGTATTAAGAACTAGGAGTATGCAGACTTTTGAGCAGGGGTCATTTCAGTTTATTTGTTGCCATGTTTTGTTTTATGATTGTGCCATTCTGTTATAACCTACAGTTAAGTATGAATTCCATAAGAAATAAAAGAAATGTGTTTTGCTTGCTCACTCATGTTTTTCCCAATTCTCATAGGGTATGAAAACCTTTGAGCACAACAATTTATATATACTAGTTGTGCAATGTAATGCCCAGCTGAACATATGCAATTGAATTGCATATGTTCATAGTTTGATGATTTGGTGTCATCCTGGATAGACTATAATATAGACAGCTTCAAATAATTCAGATGCTCATTTGCAAAATCTGGATATTAATAGTTTAAGAATTATTTAAGTCATGTTTTATTGTTGAAAGCTCAGCTTATCTGACCAAGACTAGGTACAGAACCAAAAGAGAGTGCACATTCACAAATTCTGATGTTCTGAGACAATTTCAGAAGTTCAAATTGTTTATGGTCTTCTGATCAAAGAAGACAACTTTCAAGCAAAGGTTAAGCTATAAGAAAAAAAGCAATGTACTTAGAATATATAACAAACAAATACACACAGGCGCTGTGATACATAAAAACATTTTTATTATTTTTTTTTAGTAGTAATAATAAAATAATAATAATAGTGATAATGAAGAGCAAACATTTTTTTAAAAGTCATAAAACATAGAAGCTTTTGTCTTAACCTGCTATCTCAAGATCTGTTCATATGCTTATGAAACACAAAAAGGATTGCGAGCAATAAAATGTTTTCAACCTCATTACCTAAAGCATAAGTATACTAGAGGGTACGGGAACTCATTCAAATGAATATTGCTTTACGGACCAAGTTTGGACATTACAACACAATTCTTTTTACATGGTTTACTGGGAAGTTCAATTCAGATAACATGGTCTTGGCTGGGTAAAAATCTTGGTAAGTGATTAATTTAATCGCCTTAGAAGTGAAGAAGACATTTATACATTTATTCTGTCATCTAAACCAATATTACCAAAAGGTCAGGAGAAGTTGGATATGATTCACTTCCAAAGAATATTTTCAAAAGTGTTACATTTAGAATCGTTTTTGTTAACTTCGCTTAAATGTTACTGAATTTATTCTGATAAAGTTAACGTATATTAGAGCATACAATATGTAGAATTGTAGACTGTCTAGAAGGTGCTGATCAAACAAGTTTTACATTTATAGTGTTAGAATTTAAGAGCTTGTGCTTGAATTGTGAAGGAATAAAAAAAGGTCATATCAAGGTGAAAGCTGATGCTGTTATCTTTACATTTCTTAAAGCATGGGTAGGATCTTTTAATTCTACAATTCTACAATTTGCAATTATTGAACTAAAAGAATCACCAGTGCATCTGTACCAATTAAGAATAGAATAGAAACAGACCGGACTCTCCTGAACCATGTGCTGGAAGGGACACGGGTGATTCATTCATGTAGAAAAACAAGATTTCAAACACATGGCATAAAAATATAAGAAAATGCAGTTCTTGACCTGTAAGATGATGTGCAGCTATAAATAGGATATTCAGAAGTATATTCATTCAAATAATCATATAATGAGTACATGAGTACAATGAGTACAGTTATCATACTGTATTGCATTTGATTATATATATATATATATATGCAATTTTCTGGCATTCTAGATTTCCTTTTTATTGCCTGAGTGAAATCCACTGCTTATTGATATATCTCTAACAAAACTGGCACACTCACAGGTCTTTAAAGGGACACTATACTCACCAAAATAACTACAGCATATTGTATTTGTTCTGGTGAATATAATCATTCCCTTCAGGCTTTTTGGAGTAAACATTCTATTTTCAGAGAAAATAGTGTGTTTATATTACAGCCTAGGGATACCTTCAGTGGCCACTCCTCCGATGGCTACAAGAGGTGCTTGCTGGGTGCTTCATTCAGTGTCTCCACTCTCTGCATGGAGACACTTTCCTTGAGAAATACATTGATTCAAATGCATCTCTATGAGGAGTTTCTGATTGACCAGGGCTGTGTTTGGTTTGTGCTGGCTCTGTCCTGGATGTGCCTTCTTGACAGTCTCAGTCAATCCAATGCTTTCCAATGGGAAAGCATTGTGATTAGCTTTTGATCAATACTTCTGATGATGTCAGCCAAGCAGGTAGATCAGGGACAGAGCCAGCAGCAGCAGACTGGAATAAAAGATTTAACTATATTTAGGGGGGCAAAGGGGCCAGGGGAGCTAGAAGGTGTTTTTAATACTATAGTTCAGGAATACATGTTTGTGTTCCTGACCCTATAGTGTTCCTTTTTTTGTGGAAATAAACTACATCAAAACAAATTTACATTTCAGTCCCACATCAACATTTATCAAGCTTTACTGTTAAGTGAAGTGAATTCAAATATTGCACGTACATTTCATATACACAACTCTCATCTAGGTTGCTGTAGAGCTTCAAGATCACCAGTGATGTAAAAAAAGACTTACTGTGTGTCCTTACAAAACTGGACATTGTATACAATCAGCTCTATGTCAGATTGTACATTGATTATCAAAAATATAGCTACGCCATACTTTTACAAACAATATATATTTCACTGTGATTCCTCACTAGGCAGAGTAGAAGGGTAAGATCCACGATTCCCATAGAGTCAAGTAGTAAGTGATGAAAATTTGATAATAGTGACATTATATCCCCATCCACTAAAAAATATTATATGGTCTTAATATCCGACCCATAGAACTAAGTGTAATTGGAAATGACCATTGATACAAAAATATACGTAACATGCCATGTATTTACACTACACACACAAAATTATTACTTATAGGGTCACATTCAAGTTGAACGTATAAACAGAGCCTTAAAGGACAACTATATCAAAATATAGGAAGACGATTATATGCTCAACCTATCTACCTATTTTGTAAAACTTAAAACTGAACCTCGATTATCATAATAGAAAGGCTTTTAGGATCCCATCCTTTAAATCCTCCTTGTTGTAGTATTCTGCTCATTCTTGAGGCATACTTATTTCATGGATGTTATTACTATATTATCATGAATGGTCCAATTATATCCTGTTTACATGTGGTATATCGTGACACTACAATTGTACTACAGGAGAGGAACTCAGCTGGCCATATTATGTTTGATTATCTAAACAGCATTTCAGCCATCATTAGAGATTAGCTACTGGGACATAAATCACTGAGATGTGAATCATGTCTAGATGACACAGTGTCCTTAATTATCTATTATATAGGTAGCTTGTATTATGTGGTATATCAACTATATGATGCTTCAGTTATACTCTGAGATAGGATTGTTGGACACACTGGCATCTACCTCTTCCCCCTCCCCCCCTCCTATCCTCTCTTCTACATTTATTGCTGGGGGGGGGGGCTCTCTTTTGGGGTTAATGGACAGCCTTCCTATATATTTTTTATATTATATCAGTATTGTTTATCACAAAGGCAAAGAACCAAAACTCAGCATAAGTACATAATTGTAGGTATACTGATGTCATTTATCTGAAGCGCTATAAAGGCGACACACAATAATTATGTAGTCTTGATAACATAATAGCTAGCCCTGGTCATGGTGATATGATAGTCAGACTACATATGAAGATGAACCCCAGAGTAAGTATAATAATAACACACTGAATGTGGATAATAATGATAAATCTTGGAAGAAGAGGGTCCAAACTTCGGACTCTAGGAATGAAACTACCACATATGATACTGTTAAATTATGTGAGGAACATATTGGTACCCTTAATTTAGGATCATACTGCTTTAAATAGTGGACTGAAGGTCCAGATATAGACCTGTATCATATGTGTTACAAAACAGCAATGAAAGGTAATATGTAACTATGAGATGGTGGTCTAATGTTAATTGTATATTACCTGTTAATTGTATATTACCTGCTCTGATTAGAACGGACATGAAGGATGGATTATACACAAGACACTCCCACAGTAGTAGGATGAATATGGGTGAGGAAGAGCAGAGGAGAAGGATCAGTGTCTGCATGCAGAGGGAGGAGATACTGAATGTTTGGATGCATTTTAGAACACCATGACCAAGGAAGGGTCTCTAACAGCTATCTGAGGAGTGGCCAGTGAAGTTATCACTAGGCTGTAATGTAGACACTGCATTTTCTCTGAAAAGACAGTGTTTACAGCAAAAAGCCTGAAGGTAATGATTCTACTCTTTCCCTTTGATTAGAATAGGTTAAATACACCCTTTGTATAATCCCTGTTAGACACCTGATTGAATAAAGTCAAGAGATACAAATGGAAGGATTACAACTGGAGAGTCCAGGTGCTGGGCATCATTGTGTGAGAAGATAATTATTGTAACACAAGTCACAGCTATATTTTGGTTACTTAGTTTCATTTACTGTATCTATCTAAGTACTATCAGCTGCTACTACTCTGATATCACGAGATTTTATTTATATTTATGAGACCAATTTTAAATGTTGTACATTTATCACAAATGAAGGGTTATGCTCTTCTAGTCCTATTGCTGGATTTTATTGGTTTTGGAGATTTAAAGGAACACTCCAGTGCCAGGAAAACAAATAGTTTTCCTGGCACTGCAGTTCCCCTCTCCCTCCCACCACCCATCCCATGTTGCTGAAGGGGTGAAAACCCCTTCAGTGACCTACCTGAGACCCCCCCAATGTCCCTTGGCGGTGTTTTCGGGTCCGTCCATGCTCCTACCCTGCCAACGTCATTCGGTGGGGGAGACCGATCGCGCATGCGTGGCCGCCGGCGGGGGAGACCTAATGCGCATGCACGGCAATGCCACGCACACGCATTAGACCTCCCATACGAAAGCATTGAAAATGCTTTCCTATGGGGATTTGAGCGACGCTGGAGATCCTCACATAGCGTGAGGAAGTCCAGCGATGCTCTAGCACAGAAAACCTGTGCTAGAAATCAGGAAGTGCCCTCTAGTGGCTGTCTAGTAGATAGCCACTAGAAGAGGAGTTAACCCTGCAATGTAATTATTGCAGTTTATGAAAACTGCAATAATTACACTTGCAGGGTTAAGGGTAACGTGAGTTGGCACCCAGACCACTCCAATGGGCAGAAGTGGTCTGGGTGTCTGAAGTGTCCCTTTACCTATGTGCATGTGAGTGTGCATGAGGAGCACCTCTAATTTGTTTTAACTACTGTTTAAATACAATTACATGCTGTCAATTTACAAAGGATTGGGTTGAGGGACAAGTGCAAACAACTTTTTTCTTTACGGCAAATTCTGATTTAATGTGTCATTGAAATTTATTTGGGTGGCTTCTAAAATCACATTCATGGCTTTTTTGTATCATGTTTACATTCTCTTAACAATGCTTGGACCTTTTGAATTATTTTTCAATGTTATTCTTTTTTAGTTTTGTTTTTCTCTAACACTTACTATGTAATAGTCTCCATTCTTTGTTTGATGCATACAATCATTTTTCTATTTGTACATTTTAGTACATAATCACTTTTTTGCCAGTACTATTTATTATTTTAGGCTGTTCCTGTACATTTTCACATCTCAAACAACCATGAATCTGACACAGATAGCAAAGCACCCAGAGCTCTATCAGCAGTTCCATTGTCCTTTGCAACAGCCGGATTTAAAAACTTACCCAGCAAAGCACCCATAGCTCAATCAGGTGTTCCACTGTGTAACGGATCCCCTATACTCAAGCTGAGGAAATCCATGCAGAATCTACCAATATCCAAGTGTAGCAGAAGGTGTAGTGAATTATAGCTCCCAATCCCCCAAACATGAGCCAAGACTTAATGAAGGGGTAACACGATCTGTTTAATGTTGGCCACAGTTTGGCATTTTGCAGGTCCTTCAGCAAGGGATACTCCCACATGGACCTTGTGGAGGACTGGAACACAATTTACAGTAACTAATCAAAGTACAATACAATGTGAAACACTCCCACAGAAACAGTAAAATCCATCCTCTCTATCCTGGAGATAATTGGGTTAAGTGGCCATAGTAAACTTAATTATCTCCAGGTACAACAAATATATCCAATTTATAACTGTAACAAAACACATTAAAATACATAACTCATATTTCACATAACTGAACCCCCACATTCGACATATCCCCAGGTAGCTTGGATCTGAGCGCTCAATATATCCGAACAGCGCTCAGATCCCATGAACACAGTTGAATCACCATGGAGTTTTCACCGACCATTCGACAGAAATCTGTCCAGCATTAGTTCCATGGCTTTTAGCTATCAGGGTCAGTCTAGTTCATGGGTTATGAATGTACTGAATAACGTGGCGTTCGTATAAACTGAAACAAAGAGATGGAAGTTTGGAGGTCCCAGCGGTGTTCGTTTGAAAAAGTGACCGAAAACAGTTCCACGCGGTCTATGACCAAACACCGATGGGCGTTCGACAGTTTAAGATGGCCGCCGTCACGTGTTCGTTCATACGAATGACGACCACCCAGCCAGTCGCCAATTAGTTGCGGTTAACAACAGCTTCTGGGAGGTTAACAGAACATTGCGTATGGTCTGGCTGTTCGTTTATTTGGTACAATAAAATCTAATAAATAGGGCAGAAATGCGCGAACGGCATCCGAACAAAGGGCACCGATAGCCCCAAAACAGGGGTTTTGTCACATAGCTCCCCCCTAGTTCCATGGGACGGCATACCCGCCTAGATGACCGAGAAGTAGTTGGCAGAGCGTCCAGTTCTGTTTGGCGAGACAACCTATCCGCATTGGCATTCTGTTTTGAGGCATCTGTATGGGCGAGAAATCTTTTAGTATGATCAGATGCCGCTAATACAGGTGCCTCGCTGAGGGCCGTTTTTAACTTTTGGAAGGAGTCCACACACTCTCGCGACCATACAACCTTTCTGGGTAGGGACATTTTTGTGAGATCAGTGAGGGGCTTCGCTATAGTACTAGAATCCTGTACAAACTTCCGGTAATAGCCGGCGGTCCCTAAAAATGCCATAACTTGGGTTTTGGTGCAGGGCTGGGTCCACTGGGTTATGGCCTCCAATTTGGTGGGTTCGGGCCTCTGCTTCCCAGAGCCCACTCAGTGGCCTAAGTACTGCACTTCTGCCATCCCTACATGACATTTGTCCGGGTTTAATGTTAGACCAGTGGTTTGAATACTTTTAAGCACTACAGACATGTGCTCCAGGTGAGCTTCCCATGTGCAACTGAATATGGCAAAATCATCCAGATATGCACATGCAAAGCTCTGAAATCCCTCTAAGAGCCGATCAGCCATCCACTGAAAGGTAGCTAGGGCATTCTTCATCCCAAATGGCATAACTTTAAACTGGTACAGGCCAAATGGGGTGACGAATGCCGACTTAGCCTTATCCTCAGGCTCCAAAGGGATTTGCCAATATCCCTTGCACAGATCTATAGTGGTCAAATAATTCCCATTTGCCATCCAGTCCAACAATTCATCCACCCTGGGCATGGGATAGGCATCTGTAACTGACCGGTCGTTGAGCCTCCGGTAATCGACGCAAAAACGGGTCGTACCGTCCCGCTTAGGCACCAACACTACCGGGAACTCCCAAGGACTCTGGGAGGGTTCTATCACCCCTAAGGCTAGAATGTCCAAAATTTATTTGTGCATACTCTCCCTAACGGCCTCAGGAATGCGATATGGCTGCTGCCGGAGGGGTACCTGACATGGGGTCTCCACTCCATGGACTGCCAACGTTGTGTACCCTTGTATGGCAGAGAACATATTGCTAAATTCCCCTAGCAATTTGGAGGCCTGCTGTCTTTCCTCCGGATTTAAGTTGTCCCCTAAACTAACATGCTCTATTCTGTCTGGATTGGCGGGTAGTATGTCTGGCAGTGGGATACCCTCACTATCTTCGCCGACTGGAGCGCATACGGCGGATATCTCCTCCACTCTTTCTAAATAGTGCTTGAGCATGTTGACGTGAAAGGATCTCCTGATCCGTTCATTGGAACAGCTCACTACCACGTAAGTGGTAGGCTACCTTGTAGGGACCCTGCCAGGAGGCCTGCAATTTGTCAGTTTTAGTGGGTCTCAAAACTAAAACTTTGTGTCCTGGCTCTAATACAGGATCTCTCGCTCCCCTGTCGTTCCAATGTTTCTCACCCTTTTGGGCCCTCTGCAAGTTTTCTCAAACCATGTCTGTCAGGACTTGCAGCCGGTCCCTTAGCTCAAGAATGTAGGGCACGATAGGGGTTCCTGTGTCTCCCACATCTCCCTCCCAATGTTCCCGCACTAGGTCCAGGGGTCCCCGTACTCTTCTCCCATACAGTATTTAGAAGGGAGAGAAGCCGGTTGACTCCCGAGGCACTTCCCGGTACGAAAAACAGCAAATAGGGAAGAAAGGCTTCCCAATTACGAAAGGCCTCTGTGAAGGTCTTTAGCATCTGTTTAAGAGTGCCTTTAAATCGTTCACAAAGTCCGTTCATCTGAGGGTGATAAGAGGAGCTCAGGATAGGTTTTACCCCGCAGCTCTGCCATAGCTGTTGGGTAACAGCCACGTGAACTGTGTCCCCTGATCCGACACAATCTCCCAGGGAAATCCTACTCTAGTAAAGACTTGTACTAGAGCCTCTACCACTATCTCAGCCTGAACATTAGAGAGGGCCACTGCCTAGTGGCATAGTCTACGATAGTGAGGATATACCTCTTGCCCGACGAGCTGGGCTTACAAAGGGGTCCCACTAGGTCCACCGCTACTTGATAGAAGGGTTCTCCTATTATGGGGAGGGGTCGGAGTTTGGCCTTGGGGTGGTCATCTCTTTTCCCTATGCATTGGCATACCTAACAGGTTCTACAGTAATCGTATATGTCCTGTGTAACTCCGGGTCAAAAGAACGTCTGTGTCACCCGGTATAATAATCCCTTTTCCCACTGAAACCGTGCCTGACCTACGTCTACCTCTGGCTTATCTACTGCTCTTCTGTAACCCCCTAAAGTGGGATCCTCCCTTTGTTCCCTTTCAAAATCTTGGGGGGGGGGGGGTCCCAGTAAGGAGTGGAGCTTATGGCCAGGGTTGGGGTATCGGTTCCTACCTGAAGCTCCTGCGAGTGTGTGGTTTCCATTGCTCGAGTCTGTAGGTGGGTTGTCACAGGAAAAGCTCCTTCCTGGGCTGGTGGGACAAACTGTGAGGTCAAACATACTAAGTCATTCCCCAGGAGTACTTCAGGTGGCAGGTCTGGCATAATCCCTACTTCCAGGGATTGGCTCCAGTGCCCCAGTCAATATGGACCTGTGGGTAGCTTGTGGATGGCCCCCCCGGCTACTCAGACAACCACTGTGCGTCCAGTGTGTTGGGATGGCTTGACCAGGTGTGGTTGTACCAGGATGATGGTGGCTCCGCTTTCTCTCAGGCCTCTTGCCCATTTAGGTGGACGGTTTGGCGATGATGCGCCCTGTTGTCACCCGCTGCCTGTACTGGATTACTTCATGCAGTACAGACCATTGTAAGGTGGTGTCTGGAGTGGAATAGGATAAATAACCCCCTTGGGTTTCTTTACTGTAGTCCTCCTGGACGCAATGTGCTGCGGCTCTAGTCGGTGGTGCTGGTTGTTGCCCCCCATGGGCTGAGATGCGCTGCGGGCAGTTGGGCTTCATGTACCTAATTTTGTTGCACCCAAAGCACATAGGTGGTGGCTTTCAGTATCCTGGATTGCTTGGTGCAGCGTGGGAGGTAGTTGGTCTAGCTGGCATCGTGGGTGTTGTGGTGTAGGTAGAAGGATGAGGTACCATAGGTGTTCAGTTGCTCTCTATTTATTTTATTATTTTCAATGTATATATTTCCTTGTCTTTGTAACTACCGCCTGTGCTAGTCATACTTTGCATATCCCTGGCACATTGCTTATTTTATCACCTTTGTCTTTGTCCATTATGTTAAAAGTCCATTAGTTTAACCAGCTCAGGCCCATATATCTTTCTTGTTATTTGTTTAATGTTTTTATTTCCCTACATGAATACCTTTGTCTTATCTCTGTAATTTTCAATCTTTCCCTTTGTTTTTGCTTAAATTACCCTTAAATCAAATGTCCATAGATGCATCTCCCCCATCCCTTAGCCCATCTGACCCTAATATATATCTGTCTCCCACAGCCTGATTTTAAAACTTACCCAGACCAGCAAAGCACCCAGAGCTCAATCAGCTGTTCCACTGCCCTTTGTAATAGGTTGCCTTTGGAATTTGCATGCCCTTTTGCGTAAAGTGCGACTAAAAGGGACACACCTGCCCTGGGTAACAGGTGACCTCATTCAAATGTACCAGTTTAGAGATTCACTGTGGTCAAAGTTCAAGCGTACTGGCTCCATGAATGATCACTGTACTTACAGACAATGGAGAAATCCATGCACAAAACAAACAAAAATGGCAAAGGCCCAATCATGCTGTGAAAATTTGAACAACAACCTATCAAACCCAAGAAACTTCTGGAAAATCATAAATAGCATACAAACCCCCACAATCCACTTCCAACCCTCCACTGTCAAATGGACAACCAAATACTGCAACACCCCCTAGAAATAGCAAATGCCTTTAATAATTATTTTTTTTGGATGTGCTATCACCCTGGTTGCTAAGATAACAAATGACACTCATTTTCAGACCGCAAATAAAGATCAGGCCCTGACAAATCTTCAAAATCCTCATATAGAGAAATTCAATTTTAGACCTGTGCCTTTTAGTGTCGTTAATAAACATCTTAATAATTTAAAAATGAATAACCAGTGTGGACCAAGTGAAATACAAGCAATGTTGCTGAAGCTCAGGGTACCAGCAATTGCTAAATCTGTCACTACCCATATCAATGAATCCCTGGAGTCAGGATACATACTCAAAGTTTGGAAGACTGCAAAAGTTGTACCTATCCATAAAAGTGGTGACAATACTTTGGTATGTAACGCCTTATATCATTGCTCCCAGTATTATCACAATTCTTGGAAAAATGCGATCACACGCAACTATGTGAATATTATAAATGGTCAAATTATCTGACCCCTGATCAATCAGGCTTTCGTCCAAATCACTCAACTTCAACTGCCATCTTAAAAGTTTGCAATGACATCCAAATTAGCATGGAACTTGGAGACTTAACTGGAGCTATTTTCCTTGATTTTGCCAAGGCCCTTGACACAGTAGACCATGGCATTCTTTTGCAAAAACTTAAAATCTCAGGTATTGGTGATCGTCCGCTAACCTGGTTTTGATTGTATGTTTCAGATCGATTGCAATATGTGGCCATTTCTGATAGCGTTTCCATCCCTCTTCCAGTCCTGTGTGGTGTTCCGCAAGGCTCCATTCTCGACCCTCTGCTATTCACATTATTTATAAATGATCTGAATAACGTCTGCAAATCCTCAATTCTACACATGTATGCAGACGACACTGTAATCTACGCTAGTAAACCCAAGCTACCGCAGCTTGAGGCTGTGCTCCAAAACCAATTCACAGAGGTAGAAAAGTGGATAGCGGATAACAAACTCTTCCTAAACACTGAAAAGACTGTTATGATGATCTTTTGGAACTGTACCTAAATTACGTAAACTACAAAATCAACAACTGTGTCTCAGAACAAATTCAAATAGCACACTGACAGCAGTCTGCTCTTTTAAATATCTAGGTATGTTGCTAGACCCCAATCTATCCTTTGGCCTTCATCTCTTAAAAAGGTGCCCTGTACAGAAACAAATCCTGCCTAAGCCCTACAGTAAGGAAACAGTGCAACAAATGCTAATGCCGGTCATTGATTATGGGGATGTAGTGTATGCACCCCCCACCGCAAACCCTGCTTAATAAACTTAATACGTTATATAATTTGTTCTGCTACTTTGTACTAGAATGTAATTATTTTACCCACCACTGTGACATGTTAAAAGAGCTAAACTGGCTGTCGCTGGAATCCCGACACACTCTTCATCTTTCTAGCCTTGAGCATAAGAGCATTTCTGGGAAGCTCCCACCCTACCTGAGTTGAATGCTCTCCCCAGCTGTTCCCACCTCCTATAACCTCCTATCCAGTACAAGCATGATTTTTAGCCTAACACAATACAAAAATAAAGTGGCCCAATCATCAATTATGGAATAACCTCAGGGACAGTCAAATCTTCATTCAATCTAAAATCTTTTAAAAGATCTATGGCAACACACCTAACTATAGAATGCACCTGTCATGGTTGAATATATTTATCACCAGTTATGTGTTAAATTGATATATGTGTGTATGTATATATATATATATATATATATATATATATAGTTTGTATATTATATTTTTGTAATATTGTATCCTATTGTAACAATGCAATGTTTTGTGTACCCTTGAAAACAAGAGAAATCTCAATGTATCCGTCCTGGCAAAATGATTTATAAATAAATAAATACATTTTGAGTTATATGACTTTTAAATTAAAATGCCTTGTGTAAATGTTTAGTTTTATATCTATTTTCATATATAAACATATGATGGAAATTAAATAGCTATTTTCTTATGATAAGTAATGTTTTGAAGAAATGCATGATTAAACATTAGAATGATATTTTATATCTTGACATTTAAAGTCTGTGTTAATAGCATCTAATGCTATGTTCTGACAGTGCTAAGTGACCATCTGTTTTAGAAAATTAAACTTTATTTAATTAAATTAGTTTGAAAAATAAACTTTGTTCTCCATGGAGATAAAATCCCATTAATAAGTTTAATGTATTTTAAAGGACCATTAGTAATCTATTGTATAATTCATTATTATTACTAATTTGTATATGCCAACATATACATAATATTTCAATTAAATTTAATGGCTTTAATTATTATAAACAGAGTTCCTGTGGTGTCCGTATCTGGCCAATACAAACAGATTTAACTGTTTATAGACACGTTGTAATTTAATTATAAGAAATAAGTAAATCATTATTTATAATAATAATGTCAAAGATATATGTGTAATCATAGAATATTTCGTTAGGAATAAGAGTTACTGTTAAAGCATGCTAAAGAGAAACATCACAAAGTGGACCCAGGACATACTTGAAAACGAGACAAATCTCAATGTATCTTTCCTGGTAAAATATTTTATAAATAAAAATAAATAAATAAGTAAAGTAGAACTTTTACAATTGTTAAATCCACACTATAGTCATCAGAAGGACTACAGCGTATTGTATTTGTTCTGGTGTGTCTACATTCAGTCCTTTCAGGCAGTAAACACTGTCTTTTCAGAGAAAATGCAGTGTTTACATTTCATCTCAGGGAAAACTCCAGTGGCCAGAAAAAGCATCTATTTTGGACATAGGACCACGTGTAAGCCCGGTCAGAACTTTAACACGGTGGCGTTTTTATGTGGGCTTACTGTATATTTTTATGGTGTTTAAGGGAATTTTCATGTTTTATGTTTTTTTTTTTCCTGGGAATAGAGATCTTGGGAGGGGCTTGCATTGTATTGTGTGGAGACCCCCGGCGGGAGCTGTGTATAAAAGCAGGCAACTTGGCCATAATAAAGCAGTTCCCTTTCACCCTTCACTCAGTCTGGGCTAGTGTTTGGGTGTATCAGCTATACTCTCTGATGGAGAGCATAATCACTTGAAGCTCTACCCAGGACCCTGTTTCAGGATGAGAAGTGATGTGGAGAGCAAAGCTGCGGCAGCTAGGGGCTGAAGTACTCCTGTGTCCCAGATGAGAGCTAGGAAGCGAGCTTGATGGATGTATCCAGTCGGGGTGCCAGGCAGTCCATCACATTTACTTTTCACTCTTTCAGTTTCAATATTTAGCTTATTGGCAATAGATATCAAGAAGGACATTAGTAAATGTGTTGTTGAGTTTGCTGAACCTGGGTTTTAGGACTGTGGAAGGAGAGTCACAGAGTTATTCACAAAACTATGAAATGTCAAAAATTCTAAGTGAATTTCAACTGTTACAACAAAAATGTCCCCCTATTCAGCTACATTTAAAGTTGAGATATTTTTTTTTCATTCTGACAATTTAGTTGAGTGAGTAATTTTGCTCTTAAACTATAATATTTAAAATATACCAGCAAGTACAAAGGCCTTAGCTAACATGTCATATTTACCTGTATAATCAACCACCAAATATCACATACCCCACCGATTCCCATAATAAGCCTTAAGGAGGTGCCTTACAGATGCATATATGTATTGAACTTACCTAATATTTCAAAGACACGCTTTGGAGAGTTTTCCTCTCTTCCTCAAGTCTGTAGCAATATTGATCAATCTGTTTACCACTTAAAAAAACTGATGGTAGAGTGTGCCTGAAAGTGAAAGGTGCAAATTGATTGAGAATAGCCAGAAAAAGTAACTAAACAATAAAAAGGTTTGTTAACCCCTTAACACCATTATGGCATTCTAGGCCGCCCCCATTTTAATGGGCTTTAAAGCCTTTGCGTCGGCATAGAACGCCATTAAGGCTTAAGCCCCCAGGAGCTTCGCGGTATTTACCTCTGGCGTGACCTCTCCGGGAGGACTGCCGGACAGCCCAGGTAACCCTCCCACGGCAAATCAGGCCCCTGGAGGCCATGTGATATATAAATAAATCAAATAAAGGTGAAGCAGGAGTACTGAAAAAGAACTATATAAGACACATAAGCACTCTTTCATTGTTTCTTTTACTGGCTCTGCTTCTTCTCCCCAACTCCTCTCTGTTGGTGTTCCCAAGGTTCAGTCCTTGGTCCCCTACTGTTCTCCATCTATACTGCCTCCCTTGGTAAACTCATTAGCTCCTTAGGCTTCCAATATCATTTCTATGCAGATGACACGCAAATATATCTGTCCTCTCCTGATCTCTCCCCAACCCTCTTGACTAGTGTCTCTGACTGCCTCTCTGCTATTTCTAACTGGATGGCTGCCCACTTTCTTAAACTCAACTTGACCAAAACTGAAATTCTGGTCTTTCCACCCTCAAGTGTTGCTACTCCTGTGTCTGTCTCCCTCTATGTCAACGGTGCTAACATCAGCTCCACCACGCAGGCTCGCTGCCTAGGTGCTCTCTTTGACTCCGACCTCTCCTTCACACCTCATGTTCAGTCTATTGCCAAATCCTGCCTCTTCCATCTCAAAAATATTACGCGCATCCGACTCTCCTTAACGCCAGATGCGAGTAAGGTGCTGGTCCATTCCACTGTCCTTTCTCGCCTTGACTACTGTAATCCGCTTCTCAGTGGTCTTACGTGCTCCCAACTTGCGCCATTACAGTCCATAATGAATGCAGCGTCGAGGCTCATCTACCTGTCTGCCCGCACCGCCCACACCTCACCCTTCTGTCAGTCCCTACAATGGCTTCCTGTAAGATATAGGGCTCAATTTGAAATTCTGGTTCTTGCTTTCAAATCTCTACATAACGCTGCTCCCACCTATCTATCCTCCCTAATACACAAGTATGTCCCGTCTAAGCCCTTACGCTCTGCTAAAGACTTACGTATATCTTACTCCCACCTGTGGTGCTCGCCTTCAAGACTTCTTTAGGGATGCACAGTTCCTGTGGAACTCACTTCCCTCCTCTGTTAGATGTTCACCCAGTCTCCACTCCTTCAAAAAATCATTAAAATGCCACTTCTTCATAAAAGCGTATCAATTAAACTGTTAATAGCTCATACACTGTACACCAAGCATGTCAAACTAAAAGTCTAGCACGGGCCACATAAACAAGGTTTAAGATTATGTGGTCCGCAAAAAAAAAACTACTTACATTTTCATAGAAATATAGGTTTATTTTGAAAAGTACAGTACATTAAAAAAACAGCATCCCCCTCTACTAAACCACAGCACCCACCCCCTCTACTAAATCCCAGACTACCCCATGTACTAAATCCCAGTACTCCCCTCTAGCCAACAAGCATACTCCACTAGCCAGTATGCGACTCTGGAGTTTGGTCTCTGGTATACCCCAAATGGTGCCGTCCGCATCCTGTGCCAAATCTGATCCTCCCGCTACTTCTTGAAACCCTGTGAAGGTGGAACACGTCGATGTCGCGTAAGAATGTGATGTGGCGTTGCGTGGCTCCATGCACCTCTAGGGACTCCACTGTCCAGTCACAGCCAATGCAACACTGACACACACACACTCACTGAAAGACACACTCACTGACAGACACACACACTCACTGACAGACACACACAGACACTGAAAGACACACACACTTACTGACAGACACTCACTCACAGACAGACAGACACACTCACTGACTGACACACACTCACTGATAGACAGACACACAAACATACACAGAAAAACACACTCACTGACAGACACACACAGACACTGACAGACACACACTCACTGACAGACAGCCACTCACTGACAGACACACAGAGAGACACACTCACTGACAGATACAGACACACATACACACTCATTGACAGAGACACACACACACAGACACACACTGACACACGCAGAGACACATACTGACAGGCACACACTCACTGACAGACACACAGAGAGATACACTCACTGACAGATACAGACACACACACACTCACTGACAGGCACACACTCACTGACAGACAGACAGGCACACACTCACTGACAGACAGACAGACACACACACACTGACAGACACATACACACACTGACTGACACACAGACATACACACTCATTGACAGACACACACACACTCATTGACAGACACACACACACTCATTGACAGACACACACACACACTCACAGACAGACACTCATATACAGACACTCACAGACAGACAGACACAAACAGGCAGACATACACACACTCACTGACAGACACAGACACACACATACACACTCACTAATGGACACACAGACACTCACTGACAGACACAGAAACACACACATACACACTCACTGACAGACACACAGACACACACACACAGACACACACACTCACTGACACACACACACAGACACATACTCACTGATAGGCACACACACACTGAAAGACACACACACATTTACACATTCTTGCACACACATAATTTTCTTAATTGCTCCCTACCTTTGAGAGCTGATGTGGGGCCTCTCCCTGGGGTCCAGTAGGGATCTTCTATCTGCTCCTCACTTCGCACGCAGTTTAGTGATGCCGGCTGGGTGCAGGTATTTGACATCATATTCCGGCACCCAGCTTCACTACAGACTCTCCTCCTCTGGCCAGGTAAATGTTAGCAGAATATGCACTTGTAATGTGGGGAAAGCAGGTGCCTACTCTGCTATAACACTAAGCATGTACTCACGGCTCGCAGGGCCACAAAGATGTCCAATTATATATAAACACACACTATTATTTCCTTTGTATGTATAATATATTATAATTAAAGCATTTTATAACATATTATACATTTATAATGAATATATATGATTTCATTATAAGTGTATTTTGAGATATATGGGTATATATCTCAGAGTACACTTATAATGAAATCATATATATGCAATATATATGTATATTATATTATAAAATTCTTTAATTATTTTATAATATATTATACACATATAATATATGTATAACATATTTTTTTTATTTTGTTTTACTTTTTAGCAGCCTGGGGGACTGCCTGACAGCTCAGAGAGTCCCCCTGCTGGCAGCCCCTAGAGTCCTATTGCAGCGATGTGATCATGGTGATTGCATGGCCCTGGAGGGCCAGGGTGGCCGGAGCTGCTGCAGGGGGACTGCTGGGGTCTCCGGCAAGCCTATCCATTTGTGATCGCCGCGGATCGCCTGTCCAGGTAAGTCCAGGGCTACTATTTGCCACGGACATACTAGATACGTCTGTGGTCCTTAACGACCGTTTTTTGTCGGACATACCCAGTACGTCAAGGAGATATACATAGATTGAAATTATGTGTGTATATATATATATATATATATATATATACACACATGTGTGCATTTTGATATAAATATATATATATATATATATATATATATATATATTTGTGTTCAGGGCATTCTCATATGATATAGAATAAGATGGTTGTAGCGATGTAGCTTTAGGAATAATCGGTTGAGGTGTGCCGAAACCGACGTACGCTGTAGGCCGGTAAAAAGTGGGCTTACATAGAGGAAATATGAACAATGGGAGTGGAGGGTGGGGCTATTCGTCTGACCCACAAAGGTAAGCAGGGAAAGGGGGGAGTCCCTTTTGTAGGTCTATAGCCCCTCCCACAACTTCAGGCCATGCCTTCCAATTTGTGTTCGGGGCATTCTCATATGATATAGAATAAGATGGTTGTAGCGATGTAGCTTCAGGAATAATCAGTTGAGGTGTGCCGAAACCGACGTATGCTGTAGGCCGGTAAAAAGTGGGCAAAAAGAGAAATATTAATGCAAAACATTATACAGGATCATAGTGCATTTGTTAACCATCAGGTAGACATTATAATGAAAGCTTCCTAATTCCTGAATCGGCGGTGGTATGTAAGTCGCATAAGCCTATGATTCCGAGCGGCCCCGTGTCTTTAACGTGTGCGGGGATATCTTGGCTATATAGTGCATGAACTTCCCTGTGTTTTGGGAAGTAGAAATACGTATAGTGTTCAATGTCCGTGAGATAAAGTTTAACCGTGTTGTGCGAGAATTTTTAACTTAAGGTGGCAAAAAGAAGTGAATGCCATAAATGGTGAAACCTCAAACCAGCTATCCAAGTCATGGTCCAACATGAAACGTATTGTATAAGTGGAAACCCTGTAGCAAGCATGTTGAGTGCTGGTGGACAAGGCCAGTTTAGTCAGAGCCCGGTTATGTTGGCGAGGTTCATGTAATCCATGACCTTGACCATAAATGACCCCCTGCCATGGCGGCTGTCATGTCAGCTGCCACAGTAGTTTACCATTACGTGTGGTTAGGTCTGCCGTGGCTTGGTTGTCTAGGGACAGCCCCTGATCATCATGCGGGAGTGTGTAAAAAGCAAAGTGGTCTGAGATGAAAGCGCAGCCTGCGGTATGATGCGCATGGCAAATTTTAAGTAACCTGGCAGGGATTGTAGTTCCATGCGGTTGCGAGTACCAAGCAGGAGTTGGTAATTGGTGTTGTTGCGACTGTTCCTATTTCTTACGTGGTAACTTGTTGGCAAGGATGCCAAGTCAAGTTGTATGCCCAGGAATGTAACGATAGTGTCTGGGTCTTCTGTGACCTTAGGGAATACTGGGACCCCCAAGTGTTCAGACATACAAATGGCTTCCTTGAAGCTTCTAGAGGGAAAGGCGTTTGTTCCCTTTGACCAACAAGAAATCATCTCGGGAGTGTATGACTGTGGGGCATCTGGATATGTTTAACCACAACCCGCAAATAGTTCTACGAATATATTTAAGATTGTGGCTGCTCTTGACCCGAAAGGTAAGCAGGAGAAGAAATATATGACTGCTGCCCGTAAATGCCCTGTAAGTGCCAGTGTAGGGTGGATGATGGCAGTCGGAAATGTGTTGTGATGTCAGTTTTACTTAACCAGGCTTCCCCCGCTGCTTGAGTGATAGCTGTAATGGTATGAAACAATGGTGGCATACTGTAATGAAGACTCCTCAGAAGGGTATGAGGGAGTTGAGACTTGGGGTAGCCGAGGTGTGAGGTGCAGATAAGTCTATGATCAGTTACAGTGTGAGGGAAGATTCCCTGTGACAATCCCAATGGGATTGCGCCACGCAGTAAATGGTGTAGATCGGAGAGGCCCAGATAGAAATCTTTCTGCCATTCTTGGGCCATGAGTGTAATGCCAGCTGTTGTGATGACTGCAAGTTAGGGCATTCTAGATTTCCCCAAAAGTATATGGCAATACCTGTCCGGAAGGCCTTTAAAATCGGAGATTAGGAAATCAACTAAATGTCTGGAAGGGGGAGGAGTTAGAAAGTACTGGAAATGCATAATGTTTACAGACGTGAAGTAATGTTCAGGGTACATTTATTGGGACACATGGTTTCATGTGCCCTGACATATTGGGAACATATCTGCCACAGTCTGCATGCACTGAAACTACTTGTGCCTACAAAGAGAATGAGATGACCCAATGTGTCTCTGGTAGTTCTGAGGTGCTATTCGTCTGACCCACAAAGGTAAGCAGGGAAAGGGGGGAGTCCCTTTTGTAGGTCTATAGCCCCTCCCACAACTTCAGGCCATGCCTTCCAATATATATATTTACATATATATATATATATATATATATATATATATACAGGGCTGCCATCAGAAATTTTGGGGCCCCTGACAAAGCACAAGGTCTGCCCCCCCCCCCCACCGACCCCTCCCTCCCGGGCCCGCCCACGCCCTACCTAGTCCGCTGACAATGATGCGGGACTGAATGTGGTGTGTATAGTGTAAGTGAATTAGAATGTGTGTAATGGATGTAGTGTTTGTGTGTATTAGATACTGTTTGTGCAGTGAATGCAGTGTGTGTTAGTGTAGCAGATGCAGTGTGTATAGTGAACGCAGAGTGTGTTTGAGTAGTGGATGTAGTGTGTGTACAGTGATGTGGTGTGTGTTTGTGTAGTGGATGTAGTGTTTGTATGTACTAGATGAAATGTGTTTAGTGGATGCAGTGTCTGTAGTTGATGTAGTGTGTGTATTAGACGCAGTGTCTGTGTATAGTGAATGCAGAGTGTTTCAATTTGTGGTGGATGTAGTGTGTGTACTGTGAATACAGGATGTTTGTGTAGTGGATGCTGTGTGTACAGTTAATGCAGAGTGTGTGTCGTATAGTGAATCCAGAGTGTGTGCATAGTTTAGTGAATGCAGAGTGTGTGTTAGTGTGTAATAAATGCAGAGTGTGTGTTAGGGTGTAGTGAATGCAGAGTGTGTCAGTGTAATGAATGTAGTGTGTGTGTAAATTTGTAGTGAATGCAGAGTGTGTGTTAATGTGTAGTGAATGCAGAGAGTGTCTTAGTGTAGTGAATGCAGAGAGTGTCTTAGTGTAGTGAATGCAGAGAGTGTGTTAGTGTAGTGAATGCAGAGAGTGTGTTAATGTGTAGTGAATGCAGAGAGTGTGTTAATGTGTAGTGAATGCAGAGAGTGTGTTAGTGTAGTGAATGCAGAGAGTGTGTTAATGTGTAGTGAATGCAGAGAGTGTCTTAGTGTAGTGAATGCAGAGAGTGTGTTAGTGTAGTGAATGCAGAGAGTGTGTTAATGTGTAGTGAATGCAGAGAGTGTGTTAATGTGTAGTGAATGCAGAGAGTGTCTTAGTGTAGTGAATGCAGAGAGTGTCTTAGTGTAGTGAATGCAGAGAGTGTGTTAATGTGTAGTGAATGCAGAGAGTGTGTTAATGTGTAGTGAATGCAGAGAGTGTCTTAGTGTAGTGAATGCAGAGAGTGTGTTAATGTGTAGTGAATGCAGAGAGTGTGTTAGTGTGTAGCGGATGCAGAGTCTGTGTTAGTGTAGTGAATGCAGAGAGTGTGTTAGTGTGTAGCGGATGCACAGTGTGTGTTAGTGTAGTGAATGCAGAGTGTGTTAGTGTGTAGCGGATGCAGAGTGTGTGTTAGTGTAGTGAATGCAGAGTGTGGTAATGTGTAGCGAATGCAGAGTGTGTGTCAGTATAGTGGATGCAGTGAGTGTGTTAGTGTGTAGTGTATGCAGAGTGCATGTTGTATTAGTGAATGCAGTGTGTGTATTGTATTAGTGTATGCACTGTGTGTGTTAGTGTATGCAGTGTGTGTTGTATTAGTGTATGCAGTGTGTGTTTGTGTATGCAGTGTGTGTTGTGTCAGTGTATGCAGAGTGTGTTGTGTTAGTGTATGCAGTGTGTGTTGTGTTAGTGTATGCAGTGTGTTGTGTTAGTGTATGCAGTGTGTTGTGTCAGTGTATGCAGAGTGTGTGTTGTGTCAGTGTATGCAGTGTGTGTGTGTGTTGTGTCAGTGTATGCGGTGTGTGTGTGTGTTGTGTTAGTGTATGCGGTGTGTGTGTTGTGTTAGTGTATGCGGTGTGTGTTGTGTCAGTGTATGCGGTGTGTGTGTTGTGTTAGTGTATGCGGTGTGTGTGTTGTGTCAGTGTATGCGGTGTGTGTGTTGTGTTAGTGTATGCGGTGTGTGTGTTGTGTTAGTGTATGCGGTGTGTGTGTTGTGTCAGTGTATGCAGAGTGTGTGTTGTGTTAGTGTATGCGGTGAGTGTGTTGTGTCAATGTATGCAAAGTGTGGGTTGTGTAAGTGTATGCAGTGTGTGTTGTGTCAGTGTATGCAGAGTGTGTGTTGTGTCAGTGTATGCAGAGTGTGTGTTGTGTCAGTGTATGCAGAGTGTGTGTTGTGTCAGTGTATGCAGAGTGTGTGTTGTGTTAGTGTATGCAGTGTGTGTTGTGTTGGTATATGCAGTGTGTGTGTGTTGTGTTAGTGTATGTAGTGTGTGTGTGTGTTGTGTCAGTGTATGCAGTGTGTGTGTGTGTTGTGTCAGTGTATGCAGTGTGTGTGTGTGTGTGTGTGTTGTGTCAGTGTATGCAGTGTGTGTGTTTTGTCAGTGTATGTAGTGTGTGTGTGTGTTATGTCAGTGTATGTAGTGTGTGTGTGTGTGTTGTGTCAGTGTATGTAGTGTGTGTGTGTGTTGTGTCAGTGTATGTAGTGTGTGTGTGTGTTGTGTCAGTGTATGTAGTGTGTGTGTGTAAATTTGCAATGAGGAGGGGGAGGGGGGTCATTTTAACATTATTTAAAAAAAAAAAAAAAATTAATTAATTAAATTGTTTCTCCCCCTCCCTGCTTACCTGTGTCTAGGGAGGGGGGAGATTCCATCCCCGGTTGTCCGGTGGCATGGTGGGGCCCCCCGGCTCCCTGTTACCGCAGAGGGGGCCCAGGCCTCCAGCTTCTCCTCTTCTCTCCTCCAATAACTCTCGCGAGACCCGCGGAGCGTTGCCATGGCAACCGGGTCTCGCGAGAGTTATTAGCAGGGAGGAGAAGAGAAGAGGCTGGAGGCCTGGGCCCCCTCTGCTGTAACAGGGAGCCGGGGGCCCGCGGCTGCACACATAGATCGCGATATTCGCGATCTATGTGTGCAGAGAGGGAAAGTGGGGCCCAGGACTGCCAGAGCAGTCCGGGCCCCCCAGGGCCGCCGGGCCCGTGACAACTGTCACGGTTGTCACCCCCTGATGGCGGCCCTGTATATATATATATATATATATATATATATATATATATATATATATATATATATAGCAAAAACAAATGAGCTGCACTCACAATCCTTCCTAGAAGAGTTTTCTTTATTCCAACATATAGATGCAGATCAACGTTTCAGTGCTCTTAGGGACTTTCCTCGGGATCAAATATTTGATCCTGAGGAAAGTCCCTAAGAGGACTGAAAGGTCAAAGATACAAACAAAGCAAAAGAATGTGCAACACAGTTTATTATTGTCATGTAAAAATGAAACTCCAAATCCTTTAAAAAAAAACATACACAGTAAAAAGATGGTGTTTAAATGCTTGAAAAAGCACGCTGAGTACGGACGGAACGCGCGGATGAGCTAGAAGCCTTTCATCTTATCTTTCCAGGCAAACTCTTTCGGCGGTAATATGCTCTATCATTCCTCCGTTTGAACCTGCAGCATTGCGGCTAGTGGATAGTCTCTGAACTTCTACTGCACCGACGGAGTGGTAATACTTTTAACACACTGCTTATCTGCCACATATTCTGGACTTTGTTGGGATTTCTTGATGGAAAGTACGATTTAAACACCATCATTTTACTGTGCATGAGTTTTTTAAATTATTTGGAGTGTTTTTTTTTACATGACATCAATAAACTGTTGCACCTTCTTTGCTTTGTTTGTATCTTTGAAGATATGTTACTGTGATCACTGTTATTGGATACAAAGTTTACACAGAATACTCCCAATTTCCTGAACCACCCCTGTGGAGGTGGAAATCATCCACATTTATCTCAATACCCAGCTTCCCCACAAATACTTATTTGGGGCTACTGCACGGCACTGACATTTATTTACTTTTGGACATTCTATTACATAGGTTTGCGGAATAACCTTCTATGTCTGGAGGACTAATTTTTATCTTTGAGCTTTTAACATTTGGTGTCATACAGACGATTTAATTTTATATTGTGCTTTTTTGTTCTATTTTTTGTATACTTTTTTTTATCTTGCCAAAAAATATAAAATTTGTACCATTACGTTTGATAACAGACAGATCTGTTAATCAAGGTGCTGAGTGTGTGCCAAAGACTGATTACAGCCCTTTTGGGAGAGAAACTGGAATATAAAAAAACAGATTAACATAAATGATTACTTCCTGTGTTATAAACATGTACTTGAGCATTTTAAACTAAAAAATATGTTTTGTTTAAGAATTGTTTCTCTATAAGTTTTTTTATTCAAAAAACGTATTTATACGTGGTGAAATATCAAACATTAGTATAATTTTAAATTGACAAATGTGTTACTTCAATAAATACGTAAGCACAACCCATAGAGCAATTTACTTCCCAAACAAGCCATTCTACTGTGAAAACACTAATTAAAATCAAAAGCATTTTGTGATACTTTAGCTCAGTTTATTAAATTCATGTCAGTATAAAAATAATCTGTTCTCTTTAAACCCTTTCAATACTTAATTTGGAAGAGAATAAAACAAATCTCGGTAATAACATTAAGCCTCACCTACTGTTATTTGTTCTGATAAATGATTAATCATGTTGCACGCCAAAGTACTTAGACATTGCGAGACTGAATGGATACATTTCCTGTCAAATACAGTTGATATGAAGGTCAATTAAGATTTAACATCATGACATTGGTTAGTGTTTAGTGAAAGTCAAACCTGTAACATTGCCAAAGTAATAACTCAACTTTATGCATACGTTTTATAATATATAATAATACTAATACTCTTTACCAAATGGTTTAGTTTAAATTCAGATTTTATATTGTACATCTTTTACTGTCATGTGTAAGTATATATATATATATACACATATATATATATATATATATATATATATATCTTTTTTTATACAGACATCTTTTTTTATATACAGGGTCTTTTTCTATATACATTGTTAAATGTATTTTTTATATTTTGTTATGTCTATCAAAAAGTTTTTTTGTATATCACAATAAGTGCATCTACTGTACAGTGTATTTTATACTGTTTGGATCTTTAATATATAAATATATTTTTTACATACACTGAACAAAATTATAAACACAACACTTTTGTTTTTGCCCACATTTTTCATGAACTGAACTCAAAGATCTAAGACTTTTTCTATGTACACAAAGGCCTATTTCTCTCAAATATTGTTCACAAATCTGTCTAAATCTGTGTTAGTGAGCACTTCTTTGCCAAGATAATCCATCCACTTCACAGGTGTGGCATATCAAGATGCTTATTAGACAGCATGAGCATTGCACAGTTGTGCCTTAGGCTGGCCACAATAAAAGATCACTCTAAAATGTGCAGACATTTAAAATGTGTAAATTTATATTAATTGTTTTATAGATATATCCATTATTACTTTTATGTCATATCTGCACATTTGCATATCTTTTTATACATATTTTACATTTCTATTTATTTTCATTTATATTGTGGTCATTTTGACATTTATCATATTATAAAATATAATTTTCTATGTGCTAATGTTTATTCTTATTAGCAGATATATATGTATTTTATTTCTTTTGTGCAATATTTATTTATTTTTCTGTTTCTTCAGTTTGTTTTCTTTGTAATATGGACTATTTGCCCTTAAAAATAATGGACTCTGCTATCATGCTACCCACAAAAAAGAGACTGGCTCTAATATTTATAAGACCTGTATTTACCTGAGGCTGGCATGGAAACTGGGTGGTTCGCCACCGAACGTGGCGCCACATAAAGTATGGCAGTGATGCCATGTTCGGGTAGTGTGTTCCACAGAGGCACAGAGGAAGTAAGGTCATAAAAAGAATCTGGAAGTGACGTTACAGCCGCACATGGCAAAACTGGAAATTAGACACGTGATCTAAATTGAAAATGGTATATAAACTATAGACTGTGAGCTAAACACCAGTACTGAACAAAGGTTGTTAAGCAAAACGTATTTGCTGCTATTGAATATTTGCACATACACTTTTTTCCTGATCCAGGGTTACTATTTAGTGGTGAGTAGGACTTGTATTTGGATTATAATTTATCTATATGTATGTATTCTTCCACCACCATTCTAGTCCAGTACCTAGAGATCTTATTGTTTTTATGAGTTCTCTTTATATGTATTTAGAATAAAATAGCATTATTTGACATACATCTGTAGTCCTGTTTTCTGACATTGGAGAGTGGATTTTGCAACCAGTATTGGCACCTTTGAAACTTTTATACAGAGCCTGATACGGCTCTGGGTCAAATGACTGGAATTCCAACCATAACATTAAAGGGATCCTATTGTGCCAGGAAACAAACCCGTTTTCCTGACACTACAGGCTCTTGGAGTGCCCCCTCCTTCAGGGCCCCCCTCCCTCAGCGCTAAAGGGGTTAAAAACCCTTCAACCCCTTACCTTAATCCAGCACTGGGCTCCCTCGGTGCTGGTGACCTCTCCTCCCCTGCTGACATCAGCTCCGAATGGAGCAGAATGCGCATGTGCGGCCAGCATTACTTTCCTATGGGGATCTTATTTGATGCTGGACATCCAGCGTCAAATAAGTGAGATTTACTCAGTGTAAAGGGAGACCGCCACTAGAGGCTGGATTACCCCTGCAGTGTATGTTTTCAGCTGCAGGGTTGAAACTAGGGGGACCTGGAACCCAGACCACTTCATTGAGCTGAGGTGGTCTGGGTGCCTATAATGGTCCTTCAAGGCATTATATGTTTTTACGTTCACACTATGTTGTTATTTTTTTATTTTGTTTTAGGTACCTTTTTTTATCATTACTTTGGTACCAGTATCCATATGACCCAATTTATGGCTGTATAAATTATGTTATATAAATGCTACATTTTCTCAGTGTGGTATTAGGGTTCTTACGCACTGATATATAGTTTTGTATTTTTATGTAAGTTTTTACTGTTAGGGAATCACTTTTTATATCTTCTAACACACTGTTTGGGCACTTTTTGTTTATTATATTGTTTTTGAAGCACCATCACACTTATTATTTGTTATTGTAGTTATATAAAATTTCCCAAGGTATAATGTTTTTCTATTGAGTGTGGGTGTTAAAAAGTTGTTGGCCTGAAGAGAGGGAAACAGATCATCATTACAGTGAATGAGAATAATTGATGACCACTGATATTTTTTTTTTACGGAAACATCTTTAATAAATGTAATTTTACCAGCTACCCATTTCATCTTCTTAAATGCACATGTGAGATTGAATATATCACCACTCTCAGATAGCATGATGTTTGAATTACCTGTGAAACATCAACAATTTGTATTAAATACAGCTGATATTATGCTTAGTATGTTGCAAGTTACTGGTGTATTATATATTATTTGGATTTCCACATGTAGATGAGAAATACTAAAGATCCAGATTATTTTTGTGGCATATGAAGGAAGACAATCCTCGGATACTTTTTTCTGCAATAACTTGTATCACATTAACTGTAATTTGAAAATCTAATATTGCACAACTTTTTGCTATATCAAAATGTACTGGGAATCACCTTCACTTATTTCTATGTAAGATTTTTATGTTTTGTGTTGTAATAAATTTGAATACTATTTTTATTTGGTTTTTTCTCATCTCCATTTTTTCTTGAGACAAAATTCGGGATCCACCAACCTGTGCAGATTTATTTGAGCCAGTGATGAACAGGCTCAACAAAATGTGAGTGTAATAAAAAAAATAGTTGCATTGTTATTGAGACAGTGGTCTTGTGCACACTGCATTGCCCTATGTGAATTACTATTTTTACAGTGCTATCTGGAAAATAATTCCTACATGGTATTTATATATTTTTGCACTTGGAAATTTACTGATTCACTTTGCACTTGCCCAGTGCCACCACTCATATCTGGTGTCACAATAGCTTGCATTAAAAAAAATAAAAATAAAAAATAAACTTCTTTGACTGTGAAATAATAGCAGTCAGTTTCCTTCACGCGTGTGCGTTTCAGGGCCTGCCAGGGCACAGTGTCACACCAGTGCAACTCATATCTGGTGTAACAGTAGTGTACATAAAAAAAAAAAACTAGAAATTTGACTGTGAAATAATAGCAGTCAGTTTCCTTCACACGTGTGCTTTTCTGGGCCTGCCAGGGCACAGTGTCACACCAGTGCAACTCATATCTGGTGTAACAGTAGTGTACATTTAAAAAAAAAAAACACTTTTTTGACTGTGACATAATAGCAGTCAGTTTCCTTCACGCGTGTGCGTTTGACGGCCTACCAGGGCACAGTGTCACACCATTGCAACTCATATCTGGTGTAACAGTAGTGTACATTTAAAAAAAACAAACACTTTTTTGACTGTGACATAATAGCAGTCAGTTTCCTTCACACTTGTGCGTTTCAGGGCCTGCCAGGGCACAGTGTCACACCAGTGCAACTCATATCTGTTGTAACAGTAGTGTACATTAAAAAAAAAAAAACTAGAAATTTGACTGTGAAATAATAGCAGTCAGTTTCCTTCTCACGTGTGCATTTCAGGGCCTGCCAGGGCACAGTGTCACACCAGTGCAACTCATATCTGGTGTAACAGTAGTGTACATTTAAAAAAAACCTAGAGGGGGCGTGTCTGGCTTCCGGTGTGGCTGGACGCATGGCTTAGGAGCTCCGTCGGCTATACAACCTGAAAGCTACAATCCAAGCATTTATATCACTTAATCCACAGAAAAATATGAAATCTGTGTACCCTGTACCCAGGAGAACTGCGAGATGTCACCTCCCAAGCAACTCAAACTACAAGACTCGATGAAAATGAGAAAAAAAGATCGCCGTAAAGCAAACCAAGATGGCGACAGAGATTTGGAAGACTTATCAGAGGGCCTTTCCGACCCAGAATCTATACCCTCCAAATACTCTGACTCCCCTGTTACAGAAAGAAGCCTTCACAAAATGCTACAAGACCTGAGAGCCACAATAAAAGCGGATTTTCAGCGCATTGATGGTGATCTCAGGCGAGAAATGCAAGTGTGGGCGAAAGAACAAGTCACCTTGAAAACAAAACGGCGGAACTATGCAAGGCTCATAATGAAGTTGTGGATAAACTTCAAAATCTGACAGAAGAAAACACTGCTTTAAAAATGAAACTGGCTGATGTGGAGGACAGATCGAGGAGACAAAATATACGCTTTAGAGGAATCCCTGAGGATATCTCCAACGATGCCCTTCCAGCCTACATTTTGTCCCTCTGCAATTCACTAGTTCCCAATTTGCCTGACTCCGCCTGGGCGTATGATAGAATGCATAGACTCCCCAACCCGGCCCGGCTGACAAGCGACACTCCGAGAAACGTGATCGTTAAATTTCACTACTACTCCCACAAGCAATCCTTGCTATCAGCTGCACGAAAAACCCCAGTGCTTCCAGATCCGCATGCGAAAATTGCTTTGTTCGCGGACCTCTCAGCAACTACTATGGCAAGGCATAAAGAATTCTTTACTATCACTAAGACTTTGCGCAATCACAACGTGGCCTACAAATGGGGCTACCCAACCAAGCTGATAGTGTGGCGACAAGGCAAGACACATGTGATAGCTGAACCCGAAGAAGGCATGAAACTACTATCCGAATGGAATCTCTGGCATGACACAGGCAATCATCAAGACACCACTACTGAAGCATCACCGAAAAAGATCTCGGCGGAGTGGCAGATGGCTGGTGCTCAAAATAAGAAATAATAGACTTTCACGTTTAGACCTAGTCTTGGCCGTGTTGGCGGTATGGGTATGAATTCTCACCAATGCTATGTATTAAGTATTCTCTGTATTCTAGGTTCTGCTCGATTGACCTCACCACCTTTACTCAGATGCAAAGAAATTTCCTTTCTAATATTGCTAGGTCGGGGTTAATCCCTCTCGCGGCATGTATACCATGCACACCGACAAAGGATTCTTCCCGACCCCCTACATTGTTAATTGAGGTCTCATTTTCTGTGCAATGTTCCCAGCTTTTGCCATCTATCCCGGTATTTGGTTGGTCCACCCTAGAGACACATAACCTTGTACGGATGGGATACCCCTTCCAATGCAAGGTTTTCCTACTTCGCATAAGCATGTCTTACACCGGCTCAACATTCCAGTCACTAGGGCCGCCAAGTAAAGCAGTGAATAGAACTCACCGAACATCATGCATTGTCTTGTAATCCATCTATATGTTCAAAGTCGGCATAACCTACCAATTTGTTGAGCAGAATGTTCTCATGGTGATGTTAAGTAACAATCAACAAGTGAACTGGCCTCTAAACCCTTTGTAACCTAGCATACATTTCTGCCGTAACCCTACTTATCACCACCAAGACTAACATTATCCTAACTTCAGTTTCCTAACGCTAATTACTTGAGCTACAAGACATCGCTCCATGTAGTATGGCATATCACTACTTTGCATAAGAATGGAATGTCTAATGGCCGACAACATGTTTCCTCTCGATGCCACATACTAATTATTGGCCACTACATCATACTTATTCTTAACTTCGAGACACACATGGTAGGTGTTATATACGTGAACTTCACACCCCCTACACATACTATGATCAGCACGTTATGCACGCATGCAATCATAGGGTGTTATATACACGACCCATATTGCTCAACATTTCCGTGGATATACTAGTTACGAAGTTCCATTCACTACCACACACAATGTCCTTAAATTGAACTTCTATGGCATCTATACCCCGTTATAATCTTAGCTTAACATTCATACTCACAGTAATGGCTCCAATAATAGATCCCTTATTAATGTCAATTAAGGTAAATACAGTTTGGTAATTACTTAATGTTGATAACCGATTAAGTTTCTGTTTTAATATTGTTTTCTTACTTATCGTTTTTGGAACTATGTTTCTGGTGAATGTTGCACTCATATTACATGTGCTATTCTATGCGCTAATCCTTACCCAACAACTCTAAAAAAAGAGTATACCCCACAATAAGCTACACCTTGAGACCCCCTGAGACACACACTTGCCGCACAACTCTCATGCCCACAAGCCAACAAAATAACTTCCACCACCTTTCCGCGTAAATTTTAATTTACATCCAAACTTTTAAATTTGGAAATCATTTCACTAGACTCTGTAGAGTTCAGGTGCCTCTGTTGCTTAAAGTTGATAAACTCGAATCACACAAGCTGCAATTAATGTTCATGGCAGTTTCGCACTCACTTGAGTGCCTAATCTAAACACTACAGTATATCTTTCTCATGTTCATAGAAGCATTTATAATTGACTGCCCTGATACTCTCCCTAACCTTTGCACAATCCTTCACTCCACCACCGCTTTTATCAGGTTAATGGAGCTCTGCCACCCCCCCCCCCCCAGTCACCACTTAAGATACCCTAGTGTTCTTAATATGGCCACATCACGTTTTCCACTCAAGGAAAATTATTGTGTATATAGTTACCATGTTAATGTTGTTACCCCTCCCCTCTTCCCCCCCAGCATTCAACCCAGGCGCCAAGAATTACCTCCTGGGAGCCACGACTCAATCCCTCACATAATCCTCCGGATCTCAGCATGGAGTATCCTCACCTCATTCGGTATAGTCCGAGGTTTCAGCACATTCTCTTTACTAGAGAGCGATCACACTTTACATTTGCACGTCGTAAATACCTATCACAATAAATAATACAATGAAAATCCTATCCCTCAATGTAAAAGGTCTGAACAGTCCATATAAAAGGAGACAAGTGTTAAAAGACATGCATGATGCCGATGCTGCCATAGTATGCCTCCAAGAAACCCACTTTTGTAAAAACAACCCGCCCCAACTGAGATCATCTAAATACCCTATAGCGTACCATGCATATGTACCAAATAAATCCAAAGGTGTAGCTATCTTATTCAATGCGGACTGGGTATTCACCCCCACCAGACAATATGCTGACCCAACTGGTAGATTACTAATCCTAATCGGTGAACTTAATGGAATCCAGGTAACGATCTCATCCCTTTACGCTCCAAACGACGCCCAATTTTCATTTCTCAATAAGGCTATTAAAAAAATATCTACCCTAAAACAAGGTCATGTTATAATATGCGGAGACTGTAATTGCCCTCTAGACCCCTCATTGGACATACAGCGCATCAACAATCAAAAGCCTAAGAAACTCACTGTTCATAACAGCAAATTGTTCTCCAATCTTATTTTCTCGCATGATCTTTGACGCCTGGAGAAACCTATTCCCTACAACCAAAGACTTTACATATTTCTCCCCGGTTCACTTAACATATACACGAATAGACTTATGTCTACTTGACAAATCAACTTTGCCCCATCTCTTGGATCAAACCATAGGTCAACGGACATGGTCCTACCATGCTCCGATAACTATCACAATAGCAGTGCCCTACCCTGCAAAAGGTCGCGGCACCTGGCGATTAAATGAATCCATTCTGGATTCACCTGAAAGTTTACGTAAAATTACCCTTGAGTTACAAGATTATTTTGCCACTAACACTACGAGCGACACTTCCACAGAAACACAATGGTTGGCGCATAAAGTCGTTATTAGAGGAGCATTTATAAAAATAGGTTCAACTAAAAAGAAAATAGCCCGCACCTTAAATGAATCGCTTCACCAACAACTTGTATTATTGGAAAGCTCAAATAAATCGTCCCCATCCCATACCACAACAAAACAAATCGCGTTACTACGTGAACAAATACTAAACCTTAAAGTTGAGGAATTCACTATCAAAGCGACAAAACTTCAACAAAAATACTACAATCTGAACAATAAGGCCGGCAAACTGTTAGCCAACCAGCTAAAATCCAAATATCTTCAGACAAAAATACCGTACATTCTCTCCAAATCAAACACTAAACTATTCAACCCCACAGATATAGTCAACGAACTGTCATCATTGTATAACGATCTATACAATTTAGCTAAAAATGACGACACATATACTCCGATTGATCAAGATATACTGTCTTTTTTGCAAAATATATCACTTCCACAGGTTACACCACAACAAAATTATAATTTGACCACTCCATTTACAGAACATGAAGTGGCTACAGCCATCAGGTCCCTACCCAAACATAAAGCCCCGGGCCCAGATGGACTTTCCAATTATTACTATATTAAGATGGAACCTCAACTTACCCCGCATATTACAAAACTTTTTAATACAATACAGAAAACAGGCAGCTTTCCGAAGGAAATGCTAGAAGCGTACATTATCACCCTGCCCAAACCGAACAAACCACCTACGTCTTGCAGCAATTTAAGGCCAATATCTCTGCTAAACGCAGATGTGAAATTATATGCAAAACTTATAGCTAACAGATTAAAATCTTTACTACCAAACCTGGTCTCCGAAGAACAAGCGGGCTTCATACCAGGCAAACAGGTGGGGGATAATACCAGATTCTGCATTGACTTAGTAGATTGGGCTACTCGCCATCACCAATCCGGAGTCCTAATGGGCCTTGACGCAGAAAAGGCCTTTGATCGCCTCAATTGGTCTTACATGAAGGCCACTCTGAAAACCTTTGGTTTTTCAGATCTCTTCCTCACGAGCATATTGGCCCTTTACTCTTCGCCCTCAGCAAAAGTCTTTAATGCGGGCTTCTCATCCACTAGCTTCAACATTTCCAATGGAACGAGGCAAGGTTGTCCCTTATCCCCATTGATATTCATTCTTTGCCTGGAGCCACTTATTCGCTTAATCAAAAAAGATCCCTTACTCCCGGGTCTCAACACCCCCGCAGGAGAGAAAAAACTCGCTATATTTGCGGATGATATTATACTCTTTCTAGGGCACCCATCCTCCTCCATACCCCACCTCCTAAGTGCTCTCAAAGCATATGGCATGGTCTCATTTTACAAAAACAACATCAATAAAACTCAAATACTTCCCCTGAATTTAGACCATCAAACTATAGATACTTTGAAGTCACAATTCCTCTTCGATTGGCGCAAAACCTCCATTACCTACCTGGGCATTAAATAAACCCAATCCAAATCGCAAACCATAAAAGAAAACCATGAAGCAGTCCTAACCAAAATATCAACTCAATTAAAATCGTGGGATAATTTGAACACCTCTTGGATAGGCAGAATAAATTTGATCAAAATGATGGCACTACCTCATATACTTTACCTATTTCGTACACTTCCCATCTCCATCCCGAATTCCATCCTTACCAGATTTCAAACCGTGATCAACGCACATATTTGGCGAAGAAAACCTCCAAGAGTCACATTCCGTTCCTTATGGCGCCCCATCCATCAAGGAGGCTTAAGTGTCCCCAATATTAGCAACTACTACAAGGCCTCTTCATTGGCACAAAGCTTGGGCATCATGACAGGGAAAACTAACCCAATCTGGCTTAAACTAGAACAAGCTTGAGGAGAATTCCAATCCCTGACCGACATATTGTGGTCAAAGGTAAATCACACCTCCTCATCCCTACTCCCTAGCACGAAATTTCTTCTGCGCTCCTGGAATTCATGGAGCGCAACACTTTGTCCCAAAGAAGAATTACTCTACCTTGCTCCATTGAAAGCTCTTATAGCCATTTCACCAGACCTATCCATACAACACTGGCCTTTACACGGTCTAACCCATGTATATTCTCTATATGACTCCAAAGGCCTTCGTACTTTTCCTGACTTACAGACCTCTCACAACCTACCACATCGAGATATTTTCCTCTACCGCTGATATCTCACACTTAGATCTATCGTCACTTAGCATGATAGGTCATAACTGCTATATGTCTGCCAGATCCCGTCTCCCAAAGAAATTTCTAAATCTATGCTATTTAGCACACTCAGCAGACCACACATCTGTTAAGCTTCCTTACATGCTACGATGGGAACAAGACTTGGGAGCAGAATTTCCTATAAAAGATTGGCTAGCGGCTATATCATTTACTAAAAGGTCCACAAAATGCGTCACTCTATGGGAAGCATATTTCAAAGTTTTGATGAGGTGGTACCTATTTCCCAGTAGATTGAATAAAATTTACCCTGACACCACCTGTTGGAGATGTAACAAGGAAAAAGGCTCAATCCTACACATTTTTTGGGAGTGCCCGAAACTTCGAACCTTTTGGTACTATGTGAAGAATGTTATATGCTCACTATATAGCATGCGGTTGTCCTTAAGCCCAGCAGGATGCTTACTCCACCGTTTACCTGAATTACTCTGTACCCCCTTAAAAGTAGCGATTATTAATATCTTAATAGCAGCCAAACTCTGCATTGTAACTCACTGGAAAAGCAACAATGCCCCCTCCCTTCAAGAACTTCTCATCAGAGTTAACACCGTTTACTGTCACGAAAGGGAATGGGCCAAGAGAGGTAACATATCCAAATTCAATGAACAATGGGAAAACTGGGATTCCACTTACGAACAATTTGTTAAACTGATGTGATACTCTATAATAAACAGATTATGTCTTATATCTGAACGTTATAAATACAGGTGGCTTCCTAATTCACCTTATCTCCCCCCCCTCCCTTATTCTATCCACATGTTACACCATATTTCCCTACCCTTATTCCCTCGTTCACCCACACAACATCACTTAATTGAAGATGCTTGCAGCTCAGCACTAACTATGTGTACAACCTTCTAGAATATTGAAAATGTCTTCCATCCATATCATAGATAGCAAGGCATTTAAACGTTTATCAGTAGTTCACTCCAAGTTGGCTGATTCCCCATAAACTCCTCACAAACGAATGAGCATCCTAACGTCACCAGGGCACTAGTATACAGTGTTCCACATCATGTGCACAACGAGATCTTACGACAGGCAAATTCTAGACCAACAGGAAGTAGGCTGCCGCTTCATTGTAGCCTACGCTACCTCTACAGCAGCTCACTTTATCACAACGAATAAACCACCCATATAGAAATACCACATCCTCTAGACTTGAACCTCACACTATAGTCTAACTCATAAGACGTTGAGGGTTGCTGCCATCTACACTTTATTTCTAATTGGTTACTGTTGCGATCTCCCACCACACAAGACGCATTACGAGGTCGCACAGGCACGATTTTACTATGTTTACTATGTTATACACCTTATATCGTTCATTACAGATAATGTACTTTTGTGACACATGACTGCTGATATACTACTTACAGAAGACGCACGAGTATACTTCCATAAAAATTCACACATATAGCCCATAACACTGCTCATTATTCTATGTGTGTTGCTACAATGTGGCTACAAGATGCCTTTGCAAACATATGTATATGTTCTATACCAATACAGGTTAATTGGGCCTTATTTACATCGCACTTATCACCATAGCATGCCATGCAATCCACGTATTGTAATCTGTGTATTCTAATGACTATTGATATACTATTTCCAGTGACGCACAACATGCTCCCATATGCTCCATTATACATGTTTTAACTTGCTTGCTGTTGAAATGCGATCAAAATATGCCTCTGAATTTATTTGAATTTATTTAAATTTATTTGAATTTGTTCTGATTTATTCGAATTCATTTGTATATATTCTGTATAACTGTAAAATAATGCTGTCCTGCGATGTATATATGTGTCTGTAAATATGTATATATTGCATCTTCACCCCATTCCCTTCTTCCTTTCTGTATCCCCATTGTCAGTTATTTTGAAAAAATTTCAATAAAAATCCAAACATTGAAAAAACAAACAAAAAAAAAACCTAGAAATTTGACTGTGAAATAATAGCAGTCAGTTTCCTTCACACGTGTGCGTTTCACGGCCTGCCAGGGCACAGTGTCACACCAGTGCAACTCATATCTGGTGTAACAGTAGTGTACATTTAAAAAAAAAAAAATACAATTTTGACTGTAATAGATTGAATAGCAGTTAGTTGTCTGCAAGCGAGTGTGTCAGGCCTATAGCGTCTACTCTGTCAACTTCTGCCAGTGCACAGTGCCACTCATATCTGTTCTCACAGTAGCTTGCCCGCATAGTACCACTAATCGAAAAAAAAATGACAGGCAGAGGCAGGCCACCCCTCAGGGGCCGTCGTGGTCGTGGTGCTGTGATTCCCTTTGGCCCTAGAATAATGCCCAGTGTTCAGAGGCCACGTACCCTGAACTCGAAAAGTTCTGAGGACATAGTTGACTGGCTAACACAGGGCACCCAATCTTCTACAGCTTCCGCTCTGAACCTTGACGCACCATCCTCCTCCAGCTTAGCTTCGGGCACCTCTCAAGTTACCACTCGCCCGCCTGCCGCCACCACCAACACTAGCACCACAGCCGCCTCACTTGATCTGTCAGAGGAGTTATTTTCTCATCAGTTGGAAGAAATGAGTGATGCGCAAGCATTATTGCCAGAGGATGTAGATAACAGGGATATGTCTCAGTCAGGCAGCATTACACACATGGACGTACGGTAACAGGGATTAAACTTATAGGAATATTACTACTTAACACACCTTATAATAACGCAGAGAGAGGCAACGCAGAGAGAGGAGTCTGTAGAAGAGGAGTCAGAGGAGGAAGGTGGCTTTGAGGAGGTGGAAGACCAAACACAGCAGGCGTCCCAGGGGGCTTGTTGTCACCTTTCGGGGACCCTTGGTGTTGTACGTGGCTGGGTGGAGGAAGAGACCTTCAATGACATCAGTGAGGACAAGGAACGGGACATGGCTAGCTTGGTATCCAACCTTGTGCAAATGGGGAGTTTGCGGTTGTGCAAATGGTCTGTTTGCGGTGCGTTAAACGGGGAGTTTTGTCTGTCACTGTGAAGCGGGCGTAACCCTTACACTACCTGACCGATACAACATCATACCTGATGTTTTAAAGCACGTTATTCCAAACAATTTAGAAATGTTAGGTGATTTATGCCCTTTATGGATTAAAACCAGACTCTGCATCAACTATGTAATTTTCCATGGGAGTTTTGCATGGATCCCCCTCCGGCATGCAACAGTCCAGGTGTTAGTCCCCTTGAAACAACTTTTCCATCACTATTGTGGCCAGAAAGAGTCCCTGTGGGTTTTAAAATTTGCGTGCCTCTTGAAGTCTATGGCGGTTCGCCCGGTTCGCCCGTTCGCGAACATTTGCGGAAATTTGCGTTCGCCATTCGCGAACGGAAAATTTTATGTTCGCGACATCACTAATAGAGTGTTAATACCTGTTCTCATTATTTCACTGCCCACTTCTTTCTGAGTACATTTGGTATTTTAGTTTGGGAAATTGTGTAATTGATTTTGTGGTGGGATTTAGAAGCACTTTCAGTGTGTGGGTTTATAGCACCAGAAGATTCTGCACATTCTTGTTTATCTCAAGCAACTGTGTTCTTAGTTGTAGTATAGTTGGTGGCATTGATTAAAGGAACACCCTGGGCATTATAACAACTTCATCAACATAAAGTTGTTATGGTGCAAGGAGTTCTCTGGTGCCAGATCACCATAAAGGGTTAAACCATTCTCGAAATGGTTTGATCCCAAAGTCTATGTTTCAATGCCAAATCTCCCTGCCTCTCTGTCTTACTGTTTTCACAAAACCAGAAGGCGCTTGTAGAATCGGGTAGCAGCGCCCTGGTTGGTTGATGGCAGTCATCTTACACTTCCCTATTCATAAATACTGCTTGAAAATGGTAGTTTCTTTTCAAGTCAATTTGAATGGGGAATCACTGATTAGATAAGACACTTCTGGTTTCCAGATTTTGAGAAAACTGAAGGACAGAGAGGCAATGGAAAAATGGAAGGAAAAAAGGCAGGTCGAGGCAGTGACCTTAAGGGGTCTAACCCTTATTTATTTATTACTGGAGTCAGATTACATATTCTGCAGCACTGTGGAGGACGTACAATATACACAGACAAATACAAAAGGTAGAGAGGGCCCTGCCGTAAGGTGAGCCAGTGCCAGGGACCTCCTGGCACCATTTCGATAATATTAATATGGTGTCCAAACTGTTCCTTTCAGTTAAGGAAAATATAAAATTAGGTAGGTGATCTGATAAAAAATAGAGCTAGTTTTATTAATGCATGCAGAGTAATCATCCAGCAACACCATATTTACTTTCCAGCTATCAAAGATCTCAGCATCAGGGTACATATGTAATTTCTCCAGGCACGGTAAGCAGAAAAAGGGAATACAAATATGAGGAAGGACATTGCAAAAGAGTTTGATGCAACATTTAAATAATCTGTGTAATGAGTACAAGTATACTGATGTGTTTCTAACATAAAAAGTACATTTAGAAAAACACACACCTTGATAAGCCACAAATATAACCACAATCATATCCAAACCAATTTCCGTGACTGCTCTGTTTACTCAGTGCCAACAAAAAGTTAGTAATGGATCCAAATGAATGCCTATAAAAATCACTGAAAATGTCATCCTTCTGACATGTGACTTTGTGATGCATGTTATGGGACATTTGCAAATGTAATTGATGTTTTGCTTCCCTTTGGGGCATCCTGGAAGCTTTTAGTGACACACAGATGAACTGTATTCAGGAGAAATAGCTTTTTCTAATAGATCAAATGTCACACCATTTTAATAAATTGAGTTTCTATTTTGAGACAGTCCTTGAAAAAATTAACACAGTCACCGGGAAATTTGCTATAAAGATATTTGCTGCATTGTTTAGAAATGAGCTTTGATAATGTTACAAAGGTTATGCAATTGGAGATTGGAAATATAATGCAGAAAGGGTAAATCCTGTTCTGGCGACTAAAGCCCATAGGTTAATGGGGGTGTTGGAGCATCATTGCAACCACATGGTGGCATTATAATACAGAGAAAAAGCTATAAACCAGGACAAACGAAAACAATCCAGGAATTAACATTACTAGTAGTATAAAAAAGTCAAGGCAAAGTAAATTAAGTACGCACATAATAAAGAGTAAATCAGGATCAATAGCATATTCAGAGGCCAGAACTAAGTATTTGTTAGGGCAAGGACAAACTAAGTAACTGAATGTGTTTCTATATGAGAAAAAAAAGCTTTTATTGAGATTGCAGACATGTGTGGCTATTTACACAACACAACGAGGGAACCGGCTGGTAGCCTAAATAAAGATAAATAAAAAGAAATATAGTGTAATACAGTTTTACAATATTGACATTGCGCAATATGAAATGCACTCACAGGATCTTGGACAGTTCAGGCATATATGGTGCCACCCCTGATGATGTGGGGGGCTGGCGAAATCCCCTGGACACTTCCACTCAAAAAGCAGGACTCCGGGTAAAGGTATGAAAAAAGCTGCTTTAATTGGATAAAAGTATATAAAATAAATACAAATAGAGGTCCTACGCGTTTCGTACCTTCTATAAAGTATGGGACTTCCTCAGGGACCACGATTTTAAAATAACAATCAATGCAGTACAATCTAAAAAAGCAGTTGGCTTTTTTTCCAGTCAATCACCAAATCCTCCTGCTTTTATTTAAAAAAACATAGCGTGCATCCGCCCCTATTTAACACCGGACGCGGCTTTGGTGCTGATCCATGCCTGCTGTTCTCTCTCGCCTTGAATACTGCAATACCCTTCTCAGTGGTCTTACATGTTGCCAACTTAAACCACTGCAATCTATAATGAATGTGGTGGCGAGACTCACTTTCCTGTCCGCCCGCACCTTCTATGCCTCCCCCTCTGTCAGTCCCTACATTGACTTCCCGGAAGATATAGGACTCAATTACCCTTTGCTGGTTATCCTCTGTCCGTACTCCCACATCTGATGCTCGCCTTCAAGAGTTCTCCAGGCTGCATCCTTTTTGTGGAACTTCCTTCCCTTCTCTGTTAGACTTTCACCCAGTCTCTATTCCTTAAAAAAAACATTGAAAATGTACTTCTTCAGGAAAGCGTATCATTCAAACTGTTAGCAGATTTTCATCCCCACACCCTGGCTCCTCTCCTGCAACTGTCCAAAATAACTTATTAAGCCCTCAGTGAATTCTTTTCTAGCAACCTACTTTGTTACCCCTACTTTTATCCTTTTTGTCACTATGGCATAATTACTCAAGTAAGTAAGCTCATTGAGCAGGGCCCTCAAACCCTCTGTTCCTGGGAATCCACTTGTCTGGTTACAATTACGTGTCTGTCAGTCCAGCCATTGTACAGCACTACAGAATTTGCTGGCTCTACATAATTAATAATACAAATAAAATTAATAATATGTTCATATGCACATATATAAAAATATCTTTTTCTGTGTATATTATGTCTCATAAAACAGAGAGAAAGGCTTGATGGTGTCAGTAGTGGATAATGACAGGAGAGACTTACAGTCTTAAGGTTTGCAAGTTGTTAAAAAAAAAATCCAACATAAAGTTTAATTTTTTTAATTATTTTAAGCTTAATTATTTTAAGCTTAATATAGAAAATTAATAGTGTATTTTGGATTGAACTGTAATTTAAAATTCATGAGGCATAACAGGTAACACAAATAGGATCAATGAATTAATTAAATTAAAAGCAATAGCTAAGACGTTATGAAGATCAGATGATGAACTGTTGACCTAGCACATACCAGTGTTAAAAAGTCAAGAACACATAAGTCCATTTGGGATTTAAGCTGAATATTTTAATAGAGTTATAGTGAAAATCATCTTAAGCTTGCTATGCAGATTTGTATTGTATAAATAATTAGATCTTTTTGTTTAAAATCTGAACATTTATTCTAACTATTTCAATTTCAGGATGACATACCAAGGGTTGAGCATTATTATTATGTAATTGTAGCAATAATTAATGCAGAATAAAACTGTGTAAGCGCTGTATCTCCACAGGTGAGTCACTGGAGTTGGCACCACATCGTTGCTGGAAAAAAGGTGGTGAGGCAGACTTTACATCCTGTCAGAAGGAACCTCCGTCATCAAACAAACAAATTGTTTATGAGGGTGAGTGACAATCCAAAAACATGTCTTAAAACATTTTATAATCAAAATATGTAAGTATATAACACACTCTAAAGCTCAGAAAAGGGTTTACATCTGCCTTACATTTTTATCAATATGGGTACTTTTTGAAAGCCTTTCTTCATATTTTTGAATATTTTTTGATTGAATAGTAATGCATTACTGCTTACAGTTCCCATAGACATTTTTTTTTAATAAAGATCATTTAATATATATTTAATAAATTCTACTCTTATAAATCTTATCTAATATATAGAAGGAGTAGCAAAAACAAGATTCTCAATAGATTCTATTTTGGGTTCTACATCAAAAAAGTTACAAGTCTCTTTTTGAAAACATGCATTTTCCGAAAAGAGAGTGGTACAATGTGACTTAAGATAAATGTATGCTGTTAGACTCAGGTAACCATTAAAACATCTCCCTCCAACAATTAAAGAATGCATGGTTAACAGAACATGTTAATGTGCCTCTTAGATATTCTACATCTGCACATAATATTAACTGTATTACACTATTTGCTTTTGATATCTTTTTTTGTATTCTTTATGTCTATTACAATATATATGAATATGATCATCTTATGAAAATGATTGCTACCAAATCATTGGTAGGAATTGTACCATGCATATAGCTGAACTGAAGTAATGACATTCAGGTTTATGTGAGTGTACATTCATTCTACCTGTTATATCAAATATTCTTAATATTACAAATATTAAAATTGTATGTGTACTTTTGTTTTTAGTGTGATCTCAATCTAGATTTTAACTACTCCCTGACATTTCTGATAGAGGAATAGTATAACAAAAATAATACTGCCATTTGACTCATCACATTAATCACTTTCACTGTACTGTAAATGGTTACCTTATCATCATTTCCATACACACTCATGAGTGCCACCACATTAAAAAAGTGATTTAAGAAAGCAACAAAAACACTTGTGTGGGTCAATATGACCAGGGCCGGTGCAAGGATTTTTGGCTACACAGTCGAATATGCATTTTGTCGATCCCGCACCCCCCAAAAAATGTATCTTCTCCTTTGTGCCTTGTAACCCTCTTTTGAATTTCTTGCCCCTTTAGTGTTACATGTTCCCTCTTGAATGAGTTATCCCTGTGTGTGTTACACCCCCTTTAGTATATTATATCCCCCTTTAGTGTCTTACACCCCCCCATGTATTTTACTTGCCCACCAGCCCCTTTATGTGTCACTGTGCTTTAGTGGGGGATAAGGACAAAATTGTGTGGGTTAGGGACTTTATTATTATTATTATTATTATATATACAGCGCCAATAAATTATGTAGCGCTGTACAAAAGGGTTTTAGTACTTTGTATGTGTGGGACTAGGGCTTTAGTCAAGGGGATATAGGAGTAGTATTGGGGAATAGAGGCAGTATTGTGGTGGGGATAGGGACTTTAGTGAGGGGGGAATAGGGGCAGTATTGTGGGGGATTGGGGCCTTATTGTGATGGGGCAGGGGCCGTATTGTCGCAGATTGATTATTTAGTAATGGGACAGGGCCCATATTATTTGGGATTAATTATTTAGTGTGGGGGAAAAAGGGGCAGTATTATAGGGGATTGGGGCTTTGGTGTGGTGGGATATGGGCAGTATTGTGTGGGACAGGGGCATTAGTGAGGGAATAGGAACAGTATTGTGGAGGATTGAGTCTATGGTGAGGGGAGATAGGAACAGTATTGTGGGATCTGGAGCTATGGTGGGGGATCACAACAGTATTATGGGGTTTGGAGCTTTAGTGGGGAAGCAGTATTGTCGGGGACTGGGGTTAGGAACAGTATGGGGGCAGGAGCGGTATTGTAGGAGATATAGCAATATTGTTGGGGACTGGAGCTATGGTGGGGGGTATTGGAACAGTTTTGAGGGACAGGGCAGCATTATGGAGAACTGGGGCTATTGTGGGGGGAAGGGACAGTATTGTGGGGGACGGGGCTATGGAGGGAGCAGCATTATGGGGGTAAGGGAACAGGGGCAGTATTGTCAGTATTGACAGACACAGACATACACACACACACTCCACAGACCTGGAGTGGATCCACAGCCTGGTGTCCAGTGGGCTGCCGCAGTGCTACTCTGAGTGAGCTCTGGCCCAGATCCGCATTTCCTGTATAGCTCTCTCGAGTGCCCTGTAGAGGTCCTGGGAGCTGGAATTTGATATCATATTCCAGCTCCCATGACCTCTACAGGGCGCGCGAGGAAGCTATACAGGAAATGCGGATCTGGATCAGAGCACACTCACACGCTCTCTCCTCCTGCGCCGTCACCGCAGTGACTGGACCATTTCCTCCCAAATTCCACACACTCCAGTAAAAAGATCCTTTCTACCCTGCCTATCCTGCCAACTTGTTTGTACTTAACCATACTAACTCCCCTCCCCAATAATTCCTGATAATTCTATGACTATTAAAAAACAAAATCACCATAAAGCTGATGAAGAAATTAAACATGTAGCAGTAAGCCCCACGAGGACTCCACACAGACTGAGCTTTCAAGGCAGGAATGAGGAAGACACCAAAGGAAGGTTCCCTTATTTTTATGCTATCTGTGAGCAATTTTTCATTCTTATTTCATCTTTTATGCACATATATTTTTTTTAGTTTAATAAAGTATTTTATAAGAAGAACTTTATGCCTCTGAACTATATATTGTACAGTTCAATGAATGACACCAGAAGATAATATTCCAATATTTTCACTGACAATAGATGTAGAACTGTCTATCTCACACTTCTACATATATAATACTCCTTTGCATTTTTTATGTACCACACTACTATTGATTGAAATACTTGTTTGCTACTAGAGTATATATAGTTCACATTGGCCAGTTCCCCTGCTGTTTCCATGGAGGGTATACAAGCCAGAATGTATATATATATAAGCCAGGGCCGGACTGGGAAAAAAATTAGGCCCGGGCATTTTTCAATCAGAGCGGCCCCCTAAGAAGGGGGCGGGGCCAGAGAGGGTGTGTTTTGTCATCACTAATGACAAGCATGCCCCCTTTCAAAGTAAGCATGTTAGTTCAATGCGCAGAGCCCCGCTGAAGAGCTCTAGCATTAGAAAAAGGCCCTGTATTTGTTCTGCGCAGCGCAAGCAAATTTAATAACATGCTTGCGCTGTGTTTACTTTTAAATTGTCTCTGGTGTCTCCACAAGTGGGATACCAGAGGACAAAAGGGCCAGGAAAGTGTATGGTGCATGTGTTTGGAGCCTGCTTGTGGGATTGCATGTGTGTAGAGTGTGGTGTGGTATTGTGTAAATAGGTCAATTTCATTTGTGTTTGTGGTGTAATATGTGTAGCTATGGGCTGTAGAGAGCGTGTGTATAGGGGGCATAGTGTTATAGGGGATGTAGCGAGTGTGTGCATACGGGCTGTAGTGTGTGTGTATAGGTGACGTAGTGTGTGTAGGGGTTGTAGAGAGGGTTTGTTTAGAGAATGTTGTATGTGTTTGCTGACAAGGTATATAGTGTGTGTGTGTGTGTAGGTGGTGCAGTGTGTGTGTGTAGGAGATCGAGTGTGTAAAGGACCCAGAGTATGTATAGGAGATTGTGTGTGTGTATAGAGGATTAAGAGTGCATATAGGGTAAGGGATCTAGCGTGTATCTGGAGCGTAATGTGTGTAGTGGTGCAGTGTGAGGGATACTGTAGTGTGTGTGTGTGTGTATATATATATATATATATATATATATATATATATTTATATATTTGGACGTATTGTATGTGTGAGGGGTGCTGTGTGTGAGGGTGTTTTTATCTGCGGTCACATTCTAGGTTTCTAATTTTCTTTGTCTGTTTACTCACTGAGGGTTATTATATATATATATATATATATATATATATATATATATATATATATATATATAGAAAATAACCCTCAGTTATTATATATATATATATATATATAATATATAATATATATATATATATATATATATATATATATATAATAACCCTCAGTGAGTTATACAATATAAAATAACCCTCAGTGAGTTAACAGACAAAGAAAATATATGTGTATATATATATATATATATATATATATATATATATATGTCTGAGTGCTGTGTGTGTCTGGGTGCTGTGTGTGTCTGGGGTGCTGTGTGTGTCTGGGGGTGCTGTGTGTGTCTGGGGGTGCTGTGTGTGTCTGGGTGCTGTGTGTGTCTGGGGGTGCTGTGTGTGTCTGGGGGTGCTGTGTGTGTCTGGGGATGCTGTGTGTGTCTGGGTGATGTGTGTCTCTGAGGGTGCTGTGTGTGTCTGGGGATGCTGTGTGTGTCTGGGTGATGTGTGTCTCTGAGGGTGCTGTGTGTATCTGGGTGCTGTGTGCCTGGGGGTGCTGTGTGTGTCTGGGGGTGCTGTTTGTCTGAGTACTGTGTGTGTCTGGGTGCTGTGTGTGTCTGGGTGCTGTGTGTGTCTGGCGGTGATGTGTGTGTCTGGGTGCTGTGTGTGTCTGGGTGCTGTGTGTGTCTGGGTGCTGTGTGTGTCTGGGGGTGATGTGGGTGTCTGGGTGCTGTGTGTGTCTGGGTGATGTGTATGTCTGGGTGATGTGTATGTCTGGGGGTGATGTGTGTGTATGGGTGCTGTGTGTGTCTGAGTGCTGTGTGTGTCTGTGTCTGTGTGTGTCTGGGGCTGCTGTGTGTGTCTGGGGGTGATGTGTGTGTTTTGGGGTGATGTGTGTCTGAGGGTGCTGTGTGTGTTTGGGGGTGATGTGTGTGTGTGTGAGGGGGTGATGTGTGTGTGAGGGGGCTGTTAGTGGGATTTTTTATTTAAATGTAAATATTTTTTGTTAATAATTAAAAAAATAAAATAAAAAAAGTTATATCCCCCCCTCCCCTCCCTTCTTACCTTTAGCCTGGGAGGGGGGGGAGGGGTGCCGTGGTGCCATTGAAGCAGCCATGCTTCCTTCCCTGGTGGTCCAAGTGGAGGTGGGGCAGTTGCTTAATATCCCCCCTCCCTTCTTACATTATGCCTGGGAGGGGGGATTATTTCTGCATCTTCCTTCCCTGGTGGTCCAGTGGTGAGAGTGAACTCTAACCTGCAGGCTAGAGTTCATTCTCGCGCGATCTGAGCGTTGCCGCGGTTACCGCGGCAACGCTCAGACCTCGCAAGAGGACCCGGCGGAGCTGCTGGATAGAGCTCCGCCGACCCCTCTCCTGCTTCCCTCACTCCTCAGCCCCGGGCGGCCGCCTTTAACAGTGTCTCTGGGCCGGTGAGGGAGATCTTTGATCTCCCCACCGGCCCATGGAAGCACACAGCGGGGCCGGCGCTTGGGAAGCGCTGGCCCTGCACGGGATGGCAGGGGAAATCCTGTGATCTCCCCTGCTGGCCTCGGCCCCACGGCCATCTCGGCCCACCGGGCATTTGCCCGTTATGCCCGATGGCCAGTCCAGGCCTGATATAAGCATACAGTGAAAGGACACTTTTGGACTGATTACTAACCTATGATTCTTATTTATTATCTGAACTGAAACCGTGGACTATTTCTATATGCACTGATACAGTGTATATTCATTTATTGAGATACATTCACTCAGTTGTGACTAAGGTCTGTTTTTACTTATCCATGGTGCATTGATACTATTTATGTTACAAGCCAACCCATTTAAATATTTAGATATTTATTTATATATATATATATATATATATATATATATATAGAATTATATATATATTATTCCACTCCTGGTTTAAGCAATTAAATTGTTTTCTCCTTGCTTTTTCTTTTTTACTGCTTAAAATAAGTGATTTGCAATTTCAGACCATAGTGGATAGACCACCACTGACTACATCTGTTTTGGATTATGTAAAAACAAATTGAATTAAAATTAATAAATATAGCTAAAACGTACCTGAATTGTCCAGGCAGCCCAAACTTTTTTTGGTTACATCACTTCCCCTGACAAGAGGGGATGGATATCAGAGAGAAAATACTAAAAGAGGTCCATGCCGGCATCGGTTGCATGTTGCCAGTGTTCTGATGACAAATGTCCTATATGCCCAAAATGGAGATTAGCCAGCCCAGAACTTTTGTTTCAGGATGGCAAATGTTCTCTAATCTCTGGCTGTAAAGAGCTAAATATATTTATGCGCAGTGTTTCATAATAAAATGCTGCTCAAACAGGCTCCATTTCCCATCACCATAAAGTGGTCATGGTGTTTGGAGTAATACTTTAATAATTTGAATGAAAAAACACATAAGAAATTTATTTTGTTACTTAAAAAGGAACATTGAGGACAATTATAATAGTGTTTTTAGAAAAGTAATGCTGTATACACCAATAAATTCTCAGTACATTCATCTTGTTATAAAAATCAGATACATTTGCTTCTTGATTTACATTTGTAGGAAAATGTTAATTAAAGGTTTGGATCAAATTTTCCTTCAATCTTATTTAGTATACTACACTCAGAAATAATAATGCAAAACACAATGAGAATCTAACATGGATAATCAAAATACATAATATTTATCAGAACACTTAGCAGGCTTCCAAGTGGAAAAAGAAGTATGCTATTTAAATGTTATGATGTGGTAGATGATAATTGCAGGATGCATCAAACATAACCAAAGTAATCTGCACAGATAATTTAAATCATCATAGCCATTCTCCAATTATTTTTGACAAATGGAGCAGGAGAAATGATCATATTACTAAAGAATCTTGTTTTTCTTCTTCACTTATTTTATTAAACAATGAAACTTTGTGTATTCATCAGCCACAACTTTAAACAACATGGCAAATATCGTGGAGATCAATCTCTTGCTGCAAACAGATCATAGCATCGAGGCATGTACTCAGCCCTTTACGCAGCAAGGAGTGATGCACTGTGCTTTCTGACACCTCTTTATCATGACCAAAATTAAATTTTTCTGCAATTTGTGCTACAGTAACTCTTGTATGTGATCGAAAAAGAAAGGCTAGACAATGCTCCCCATGTGCATCAATGAGCCTTGGACACCTATGATCCTGACACTCACTGGTTGTCCTTCCTTGCATCTTTGGTAGCTACTAACCACTGCATAGCAGGAACACTCCAAAAGACTTGCTGTTTAGTGATGTCGCGAACATAAAATTTTCGGTTCGCGAACGGCGAACGCAAGCTTCCGCAAATGTTCGCGAACCGGCGAACCGGGCGAACCGCCATAGACTTCAATGGGCAGGCGAATTTTAAAACCCACAGGGACTCTTTCTGGCCACAATAGTGATGGAAAAGTTGTTTCAAGGGGACTAACACCTGGGCTGTGGCATGCCGGAGGGGGATCCATGGCAAAACTCCCATGGAAAATTACACAGTTGAGTCTGGTTTTAATCCATAAAGGGCATAAATCACCTAACATTCCTAAATCACAATGGATATGGATTGACACCTGACATATGACATATTGACACCTTGACATATGGATTGACACCTGTCCTCAGAGACCATGATACACACTGACACAGAGCAGAATAGGGACTGTCCCCCCTTCATAGGGTCACTTGGCAGATATGGATTGACACCTGTCCTCAGAGACCATGATACACACTGACACAGAGCAGAATAGAGACTGTTACCCCTACATAGGGTCACTTGGCAGATATGGATTGACACCTGTCCTCAAAGCCCCTGATACACACTGACACAGAGCAGAATAGGGACTGTTCCTCTAAATTGTATTGAACTGCTTCGCAGCCCTGTAGATATTCTATTATTGTGTACAATGACGTCACATCTGCTGTTAAGTAGTTTACAGGCTGCTGAGGTCAAAGGTGGGTTAATGGGAATATTGAAGTCTCCAAGAATTAGGGATGGAATATTAGAAGAGAGGAAGTAGGGTAGCCAGGCAGCAAAGTGGTCAAGGAAGAGGAGAAGGAAACCATGGGGCGGGGGGGGGGGGGGGGGGGGTGATAAATAACAGCAATGTTAGCAGAGAAGGGTTTGAAGAGACAAATCAAATGAATTTCAAATGATGGGAAAGGGAGGTAAGGGGAAGTGGGTAGAGGTTTGAAGGAGCAGTGAGGTGAGAGGAGAAACCCTAAACCACCTCCGTTACATTCAGAGTGTCTTAGGTTGTAGGTAGTTGATTATTGGATGCACTCACAGAGTTTGTTGCATTTATGAGTCCTCAGAACAGTAATGAGGGGTGATAGCATCCTCCTACTGGTAATCAGCACAGTAAGGAACTTGGTGAACCATGTGATAAATAAATTATATGGGGTTACTTCCACGGAAGTGGAAGGGCACAAATCCCTTTTCCTTGTAGTCACCAAAAGATCAGGCACCAAAATTCAAATGGAAGGGGATAACTTCCTCAATCCCTTAATCAGATCAAAAGGAACAATATTATTAGTTAAACATATCATCAGTCTACTGTGTAAATTGTAGACATGTGTACTAGTGAAATTTGCGTTTCGTATAAATGATTTCAAACTAAAAAAAGATTTAATTTGTCAATCCTGAATTTCATTCACAACCATTAATTTTCAAATGAAATTCTTTAAAAAATAATTTGTTTTCGTCCATTAGGACGAAAACAGCACTGCACATGCGCAAAAAAAAAAGCAAGCAGGGAGCCAGCAGTTCTATCAGCTCACTCCTTGTAATAAATAACCATTACCCACTGCATTAAAACCTATGACGGCCACTATGACCTCCATGGAGGTTAAATCCTCCTGCATGCCTCTACTCGTGGTATACAAATTAATTAATGTAATACATTGTCTTTTTCATATAACACATATAAACATCAATCAAATTAATTAACATTTCAAGTGCTTGAATTCGTTACTTTTACTTTCTTTTTCCAAAGTGAATAATGTGCCATTAAAGGGAATCTATAGTGTTAGGAATATAAAGTAGTACTAACACAATAGTGCCCTCTGGCCCCCCTCTCCCTTGCAGCCCCTCCCTCTAGCACATAATTATTGACTCATGTGATTCCAGTGCTGATGTCCCTCAGCTCTGGGTTACACTCTGCCTCTTCCAATATCATCCTATGGAGGGACCTAATGTGCATCAATGCTTTCCTATGGGATTTTCACTGAAGCTAGTTGTCCTCATGCAGAGTGTGAGGACATTCAGAGTCTCTAGAATTCTGGAAGTGTCTCTAGTGGCTATCTGGTAGAAAGTCTTAGGAAATCTTAGTACCTTAACTTCCATACTTAAGTATCCTACATTCAAACAGGACTGAGCCCCTTTGGGGTGCTACCAGACCTGTTACAGAGTAGAATATTTTAGTATTGAAGTTTTTGTAGATATCAAATGTTTATTACCCTACAGAGTGAATACAAGTTTATTTTTTATTTCTAATTGAATGAAGTATGAAGATTTCTATCTGAATTCTGAGCAGCTAATATTTCATAACACATTAATTTACACCATTATATAAAAAAAAAAGTTGGAGTTACATTTAAAACTGATTTCTTCTGTTATTAGAGAAAGCAGTGATGACCGAATTTCCCCGCATAATATTCGCAGATTTTATGTCTAATTCCTTTCCTTAAAAATGGGGGTGCAACCATTTTGTGAACCTTTATTTTTTGCGATATTATATGTGAACATTGTGGTGGATCTGGAATCCATCCCTGTGTTTGCCCGAACGCATATTGAGTTCTTGCGAACGGATCTGTAATCCCCTGTTTTTTCCGCTCCTCGTTACTGACTTAGAACACCAACCACCCCTGGCTCTTAACCGCAATTAAGGAGTACTTGAGTGCTTTCCCTGGGTGGCCGGCATTTTGTCTCCTGAACGCAGGCAGCGGTACTTGGTCGTTGAGTGCGTGGAACTAATTTTGCTACACGTTCTCCCGAATAGCGATCTAGTTCCACCAAACCAATCTGATCACTTTTAAAATATGTTATGCGGTCAGATTCAGGCTATTAAGGGATAGAATTTTGGGGTTCCTGTACTGTTTTATTATGTTTTAAGTTTGTTTTATAAAATGTTATGTATGAGAGATAATTGAGTTATCTAAAATTCCCAGCTCACTTATCTCTCAGACCGGGAAAATTCCTTGTAAACTTGTCCTGGAGACTCCATACTATGGGGTTGTGCATAAAAAGCCATGTGTGGGCTAATAAACAGTGGAGATCTACAACCATTATGCAAAGCTTTGATTTTATTGCACTTGATTTGATTTTTTTTAACAGTTGCTAATAACATTATAATTGCTGATAAGATAGCATAGATGCTGAGAAAATTAATAATTCCTTATGCATTACAAAAACTCTGATCATGATCTCTGTCTCACAATTGTGACCCTGATCCCTATCCTCCTGTCATTAGGTAAAAATGTGCACTGCATAGAAAAAATACACTAAAATACAATAAGATGATAGGTAATAAATCCTCTCTTAAGTATAAAATCCGAAGGATGTTCACCATCAGTTTTCAAGCATAATAACAAAAACAGCAATGGTCAAGTATACAACTATTTGGCAATGATTTGGATTTTAACCAATTTTTGGACTGAAAAAACAGTGTGCGACCATTATACGGTGGTGACTATTGTGCCGTGAAATACGGTACTTATACATTTATGATGAAGCTTATTATATTAGCTATACTGGTAAAAAAAAAAAAAAAAAATCAAACTTGCCCCCAGTGATGTCAAATGGAGAAGTAAAGCATCTTCAAACAGCAAAGCAATTGTTTGCTGCCTGCTAATGCCATGCTGGTCATTTTTCGTAACCTTCAGGAGATATGCTGTGAATACACATTCAGTGCTTTTCTATGCACACATCACTGTATGTAACTCTAAACTAGGCAGACAGTACATCTCTTGCAAGTAAAGGAGATTGACTTGAATGGCACAAGGATGTATTTGGATAGCTGAATACAGAACATACTCTTCTCCACATTATGTCAGAAGCAGAGGGTGGTGTTTGGGTGCCATGTGTCAAGAAAATAAAAAAGGTAGTAATCTGCAGAGACAGGTTCCAATCTCTTTACCTGCTACAATAGTATGATGTCATTATGGTATTTGGATTGAACCTTAACTATTTTCAGTTAACATGCGTCATATTATTGCAACACTACCTTCTAAGGTTTTCTCTACCAAGTTACCTACAGAAATCATTCAGATGGGTTCTCCACCAAAAAAAAAAAAACACGACTAATTAGACACGATGCATCCAAATAAGTGACTGGAGGCAGGATGTAAAATATATGAATCACCCTTAAGTAGAAAAAAAGTGATTTCCATATCCATACAGTGTGGCATATACTTTGTTTCATATAGTTTTCATAACCATCAGTCTATGTTACATTTCTGCTCAGCCATGAAATTTGTTTGTGATAAACTCTGAGGAGTAGTTTACATAAAGAATACTAATAGAGAAAATTGCATGATAATAGAAGGTGATCAATCAGACTTTAGACTATACATTTTATCTTTAGCACTGAACAAGATTGCTTTGACTGTCATTGATGTTCATCTCATACAGTGATTGAGCACATTGTTTTATCTTGAAACATGTACATTTTAAAGAGCGTAATTTTAAATTAAACAATTATGGTACAGATTTTGAACTACATATCCTACCCAGAGGGACTTTCATAAGGGTCATGGGGTTTTGTTGACCTGGTTATTTTTACAAAATCACTTGCATTTAGCAATAGTTTAAAAACTCACTGACCAACTCTGACATTTAAGAGAACTTAAACTATCACTATTTGGACAGAAATCCTCAACTGGGGGTTATGATACCAATTATATACTACCTACCACTCAAAGTGTCCACCACTTTTTATTCAAGATGACTATTGTTTGTAATGTTTCTACACCTTATTATTAGCAAACTGATATATTTATTTGCATTATGTTGCAAACAAGTATATAACTGTGTTTGATGTGGTTTTCCTGTTAAGACTAGTAGGCAGCTAAATATTTAATGTAATGACCCTTACTCTACAATTGTATGAATGTAAGTATAATATCACATTAATCCAAAATTTTAGCCATCAGACATTTTTGTGTATACACATATATTTTACAAACAATATAAAAATTTATATCATGCTGGATCACATTGCTATACATACAGATATAGCAGCACACTGACAGCACACCTACACCTTAAAGGGACACTATGGTCATCAAAACAACTAGAGCTTATTGTATTTGTTTCGGTGAGTAGAATAATTCCCTTCAGGTTGCAGCACTGCCATTCAGTGTCTCCTCCCTCTGCATGCAGACACTGAACTTTCCTCATAGAGATGCACTGATTCAATTAATCTCTATGAGGCGATGCTGATTGGCATGGGCTGTGTTTGACTTGTGCTGGCTCTGCCCCTGATCTGCCTCCTTGACAGTCTAAGAAAATCCTATGGGAAAACATTGTGATTGGTTCAGATAATCACTTCTGATGAATTCAGCCAAGCAGGCAGAGGCAGCAGCTGAAGATTTTGCTATATTTAGGAAGACAAAGGGGGCCATGGGGGGCTAGATGGTGGGTTGAACAGTATAGGATCAGGAATACATGTTTTTGTTTCTCTATATTGTTTCCTTTAATTTACAAAAAAATATAAATGTATTAATGTATGTCAAGGCACAAAAAGTTTCTAGAGTAAAAAATCCAATAACAAATAACTCATATTAAGCAACATTAGTGGAACAGGGCACTAATGTTAATAAGAAGCACAGTGAATATTCATGGGTAACCACTATAGACAATACAAAACAATTGCATACATTTTTTGTGTGGAAATAAAACTTCATTAAATCACCTAGACTAGTGAGTCCAGATATAAGATAATTATACAATGCTTAGTTCTGTGGAAGCAAAAAAAAAATCTCATAGTTCAATGCATCCAGTCCCAGATAGACATGGGTAACATCCCAGGTGCGCGATCAGCTTGTACAGCATATAGGGACCCTACATAATGCATGAATATACTAGTAGAAAATATAGTCACTCTATAAACCTTGATATTTATCAAAATGTCACATCAACAACATCTGTTCCCTGACTTCTAGACAAGTAATCCAGCCAAGGATATCACACAGCTCTGCACATTTTTCAATTAAGTTATGCATCAAGGTCAACATAGCATCAGATGCTTTACTCTCTTTGTCATGCAGAGCTGAATTGTGTGTGTCAAAACAAAATAATTAGGGATTTAGCTGGATTTAATAAAAATCAAATAATTATTTTTTTTGTACTTAGAAAGAGGTAAATAAGTTATATGAATGAGGACACCCTTAGGCTGGAAAGGCGATAGACTACCCAGAGCATCTATGATAGTATCCTTGATTTGTCTCCAAAAGGAGGCAATATTAGGACAGGACCACCAAATGTGAAGAAAGGTGTGAATTCCAACACATCATCACCAACAAAAAAGCAAATAAGTGAGAAAAATCAATGTTTATAATATGTCTTTTAGAATTTGGTGCAAACTGAGTTTTTATGATTATAAATGAGAATCCTGGACCACTTATGGTCTGGGAATGATGTTTTCAACATCTCCTCCCACTTCCTCTGAAAGATTCCCATACCAGCCTAATTAAGCAAAATTAGCAACTGATATAAATACCTCTTATAATCAGTTACCCCCTTGCGCACTGATTCTTAAATGCTAAGAGGTCCCTGTCAAATTTAACATTGTTAGGAATAGAATTGCAATAGTGACAGATGTGGGTTTATCGGTATCAGTCTGCAAATGTGGGAACATGGGGTGTTGTGATCCTCCAATTTCCAAAGCCAAGGGGCAGCCAAAATTATCGGAGCACCTACACAGGACCCAGGAATGACAGGCATTTTAGTGGAAATCCCCCAGCCAATCTTGGATTATTTTTGAGTGAGATTACTGTGTATTTTTCTGAAGTCAGTACCAATTTTTAAAGTAAAGCTTGTTGGGCTATGGGGAAGGATCTGCTAAGGAACAGAGCTGAAGCAAAACCATGCCAGCATAACCAAAGGGATAGGAAAAGCATATATCTCTTAAGTTAGCTATAATTTGTGCCACTCCGAGACATTCAACAAATGCACTGCATGGTAGTAATGATGATAATTTTGAAGATTCAATATTGGGTGCACACCCCTCCACACTCGAGTGAGCTTAAACCAAAATATATGTGGGTAATTTCACTTTTTTCAATCAGATGTCATGTAAAAATGGCATATACGGTACTTCCTTTGGTACATTTTGGAAAAATCAATTGTGACCCAAACATGAGATATTTATTTGATCCTTACATCATTTGATTGAAAATTGTGCCGCTAAGGCATCATTATTCCAAGAGGGAATCAAATTATGAAACCAAACTGGGGAGGGAAATTTTGGGCTGTTTCACAAAACAGAGCATGTTGTCAGCCTAATCTGCAACTTTATGCTTCACCTAGCTATAGTGAAATCCATTAATGCTAATATTAGGATAGACTGCATTTAAGAAGGATTTAAGGGACAATGCAAATAATATGTTTGGTACCGTTATGGATCTGCACCACCGCTTAGAGGGTGCCATTCAACCAAACCCTTGCATTGGGAATGCTATGGAAGCAATAAATCCACAGTTTACTCTTGTCAAGGCTCCATGAATTGGAGCCTCTCCAACATAAAAAAAACATTTCAGTCACAGTGAGATGCCTCTTCAATGTCTGTGGAAAGGAGGAGTAGAGGGCAACACACTTTATAGGCCAAGGGGGAAATATTAAACACCATCAGGGTGTTTTCTATGGCCTTTCACTTTGTATGAAAGCCAAAAGGCAGGTCTGAATTACAAATAATTTAATATCCAAGTTCAAAAGTAAAACTGGCCTGTAATTTGTGCATTTTTCAGGATCTTTACCCCCCTAGGAAAAATGGTGATGTGGGATAACATAGAGTCTAAGAAAAAGCACCCCTGTCAGCAAGTGAACTAAGAGCCTTTGTTAAATGGTCTTCAGGTTTATAATTGGATTGTTGTCCTTATGTAATGAATTTTGGGAATCATACGAAAGTCTGTTGACTTCATATTAGCCAACCAATAGCAAAATTGTAGAAAAAGTTTAATAACTGCCTTTTGCAAATAATGGCTGACAGACTATAATACTCCAGATGTACATTTATTCTATTTTTAAAATACATTTTTGTGAATATATGTTCATTCTTGGTTGAGGTTAAAAAATGAGCATGTTAAGGTTTGAATAATGCCCAAGTCTAATTAAAGTATGGAGTCAAGACCACTAATTGATCTTAGAAAATAGTTGTATTAAATCAACTATTTGAATTAGTAATTTGTATTTTGTTTTATTTGCATGTTTATATATTTTTCCTAATTCTACTAATAAACTGATGAGAATTTGTAGAATTTGTAGATATCTGCAAAGTTGCTCCCATTGTGCTGAACAATCCTGGAGGAAGTCTCGCACCCAGTCAGACTTTCTCCATTATATTTTTATATTGTGTTCTTACCCTCTTGCCCTCGCCAAACAGTCATACTTTTCCTCTCTCATTAGTTTATGCTCCCGCAATCCCAGGCGTCTCTTTGACACCTTTAACGCTCTTCTTCGCCCTGCTGTGACCACCCCCCAAACTAACCTTACAGCCGATAGCTTTGCATGCTACATTAACAACAAGATTGAACAGCTAAGGAAAGAATTCTCCCCACCTTGCTGTTCTCTTTCTCAACCACACAGATTATGAATTTCCTACCCTTAAGACTTTCTCCCTAGCTACTGAACAAGAGGTGGCTGTGCTTCTCCTTTCCTCTCGCCCCACCACTTGCCCGCTCGATCCTGTCCCGTCTCACCTCATCAGATCTCTCTCCACTTGTCTTGTGCCTTCTTTAACACACATCTTCAACTGCTCTCTCTCTTCTGGCATTGTCCCTGCTGGCCTTAAACATGCCATTGTTGTATGTATCCTGAAAAAAACATCTCTTGACCCATCCTCCCCCTCCAACTATCGTCCTATATCCCTGCTCCCTTTTACCTCAAAGCTTCTGGAAAGACTTGTCTTTACCCAACTGTCTTGTTTCCTCAATTCTAACTCTCTCCTTGACCCTCTTAAGTCTGACTTCCACCCTCTCCACTCTACGGAGACTGCTCTTATCAAAGTTACTAATGACCTAATCGCAGGTAAATTTTGGATTCAATTACCACCTGTACGCTGATGAAACCCAGATATCTCTCCTCCCCAGAGCTCTACCCTGCAACGTGTCACTGCTTGCCTTTTTTCTGTCTCTGACTGGATGTCCTCCCACTTTCTGAAACTCAATCTCTCTAAAACTGAACTCCTTGTCTTTCCTTCCCCTAATACTGATCCTCCTCTCTCACTTTCCCTTTAGGTCAGTAGTATCCACATACAGTTGCAAGAAAAAGTATGTGAACCCTTTGGAATAATATGGATTTCTGCACAAATTGGTCATAAAATGTGATCTGATCATCATCTAAGGCACAACAATAGACAATCACATTCTGCTTAAAGTAATAACACACAAATAATGAAATGTTGCCATGTTTTTATTGAACACACCATGTAAACATTCACAGTGCAGGTGGAAAAAGTATGTGAACCCCTAGACTAATGACATCTCCAAGAGCTAATTGGAGTGAGATGTCAGCCAACTGGAGTCCAATAAATGAGATGAGATTGGAAGTGTTGGTTACAGCTGCCCTGCCCTATAAAAAACACACACCAGTTCTGGGTTTGCTTTTCACAAGAAGCATTGCCTGATGTGAATGATGCCTCGCACAAAAGAGCTCTCAGAAGACCTACGATTAAGAATTGTTGACTTGCATAAATCTGGAAAGGGTTTAAAAGTATCTCCAAAAGCCTTGCTGTTCATCAGTCCACGGTAAGACAAATTGTCTATAAATGGAGAAAGTTCAGCACTGCTGCTACTCTCCCTAGGAGTGGCCGCCCTGTAAAGATGACTGCAAGAGCACAGCGCACACTGCTCAATGAGGTGAAGAAGAATCCTAGAGTGTCAGCTAAAGACTTACAAAAGTCACTGGCAAATGCGAACATCCCTGTTAGCGAATCTACAATACGTAAAACACTAAACAAGAATGGATTTCATGGGAGGATACCACAGAGGAAGCCACTGCTGTCCAAACAAAACATTGCTGCACGTTTACAGTTTGCACAAGAGCACCTGGATGTTCCACAGTAGTACTGGCAAAATATTCTGTGGACAGATGAAACCAAAGTTGAGTTGTTTGGAAGAAACACACAACACTATGTGTGGCGAAAAAGAGGCACAGCACACCAACATCAAAACCTCATCCCAACTGTGAAGTATGGTGGTGGGGGCATCATGGTTTGGGGCTGCTTTGCTGCGTCAGGGCCTGGACGGATTGCTATCATCGAAGGAAAAATTAATTCCCAAGTTTATCAAGACATTTTGCAGGAGAACTTAAGGCTGTCTACCAGCTGAAGCTCAACAGAAGATGAGTGTTGCAACAGGACAATGACCCAAATCAAAGAAGTAAATCAACAACAGAATGGCTTAAACATGTCATGCCTTAATTACGGTATTCCCTTACTTCCTGGTTCCACGGAGCCTAGCCACACCTCTTTATGACACGGTCTGCCTATTTAATCTGACCGCACCAGCTGATCGACGCTGGATTATTAAACTACGTTCCGTACCTACCAACCGGTACAACTTCGTTGTGAAAGCCTCTGCTACCAGACCGGACTGAAAGACTCTGCAAAGTTCCCTTCACCTCTCCTCATCCACGACTAAAGCTTAAACACTCTTCATCCGCCTCTGAGGAGATCTCGGGAACCAGTGTTCTATGTGCCGGAAGCTAAGTAAAACCAATGTGATAAGCGTTGCATCTAAAAGCTGTTATTACCTGTCTCCAAAGTCCTTCGGTAAAACCAACCCCGTTACAGCTAACTTCAACTCATACTGCATATCAGTTATCTGCATCAGTCTTGCTTCAGTTAAAGTTATGGAACAGCTATTGTAACTACTTATCACCTAAACCGTTAATTCTACTAAGAGACTTTATTTGATTCAGTATCTGCAATTTACTATCGTTTACTCCTTAAAGCTACAGTGCCTATAATTGTGGACTTCAGTTATCGTTTACTCCTTAAAGCTACAGTGCCTATAATTGTTGACTTCAGTTATCGTTTACTCCTTAAAGCTACAGTGCCTATAATTGTGGACTTCAGTTATCGTTTACTCCTTAAAGCTACAGTGCCTATAATTGTGGACTTCAGTTATCGTTTACTCTTTAAAGCTACAGTGCCTATAATTGTGGACTTCAGTTATCGTTTATTCCTTAAGGCTACAGTGTCTGTAATTGTGGACTTCAGTTATCGTTTTCTAATTAAAGCTACAGTGCCTGTGAATTGGACTAACGTCCCATTATCTTTTACCTTTTATAATAAAAACTTCAAACTATACGAAATCTACAGTTGTGTTCCTTCATATCAAATGTTTAGACGTGACAAAACAGAAGAAAATACACCTTCTGAAGTGGCCCAGTCAGAGTCCTGACCTCAACCCGATTGAGATGCTGTGGCATGACCTCAAGAAAGCAATTCACGCCAGACATCCCAAGAATATTGCTGAACTGAAACAGTTCTGTAAAGAGGAATGGTCAAGAATTACTCCTGATCGTTGTGCACGTCTGATCTGCAACTACAGGAAACGTTTGGTTGAAGTTATTGCTGCCAAAGGAGGTTCAACCAGTTATTAAATCCAAGGGTTCACGTACTTTTTCCACCTGCACTGTGAATGTTTACATGGTGTGTTCAATAAAAACATGGCAACATTTAATTCTTTGTGTGTTATTAGTTTAAGCAGACTGTGATTGTCTATTGTTGTGACTTAGATGATGATCAGATCACATTTTATGACCAATTTGTGCAGAAATCCATATCATTCCAAAGGGTTCACATACTTTTTCTTGCAACTGTAAGTCCACCCTTGCAAGCACGCTGTCTTGGCGTCATACTTGATTCTGGCCTCACCTTTGATCCTCACATACAGCATGTTGCCAAATCCTGTAGATTCCGACTTAAAAACATAGCTCGCATGTGCCCCTTTCTTACAAAAGGTGCTACCAAGGAGCTTGTCCATGCTCTAGTAATTTCCTGCATGGATTATTGTAACCCTCTCTTGCTGCCAGACTGATTTTTCTCTCTAGTCGGTCCTCTCACACCTCACCCCTCTGTCAGTCCTTACATTGGCTTCCTGTATCCAATAGGATGCAATTCAAAGTGCTAACCCATAGGTATAAAGCACTGAACAATTCTACCCCCTCTTATATCTCTTCACAGATCCATGGGTATGCCCCTTCTCGGTCCCTCCGCTCTGCCCGTGACCTTCTCCTGTCCGCTGCTCGCACCCGTACGGCTAACTCGCTCTTGCAGGACATTTCACAGGCGGCTCCCTTCCTATGCCTATGCCTACCCCCATCAGACTCTCCCCTAATCTTTAATCATTTAAGAAGTTTCTCAAAACCAATCTCTTTAGGAAAGCTTATGGCCTCCCAGAGTAACCTCTATCTTACATACCTGTCTCTCTCTCTTGCTCTCTCCTAAAGGGCAGCACTCTACTCTCTCCTCCAGCACTGCTTCACTCCCACACTATTTGATTGATATTTCATGTCCTAATATGTTTTATACCCCACCTCCTATAGACTATAAGCTCGTTTGAGCAGGGTCCTCTTCAACCTATTGTTCCTGTAAGTTTAATTGTAATTGTCCTATTTATAGTTAAATCCCCCCCTCTCATAATATTGTAAAGCGCTACGGAATCTGTTGGCGCTATATAAATGGCAATAATAATAATAATAATAATAAAAATAATAATAATAATAATGAGATATTGCTAACTTTAATTTGGAATTATCACTGGAGGTCACCTGGGAGAGTGCTCGATTGGCTAGCCTGGAATTAGTTCCTATCAGCTTCTATATGGATCTGTATAGTCATTTGAATCAGAAATATAAAGGAAAATAGCTAGGAACAATTAAAAAATTTCAATATACTAAAAAAGTAATATCACAGTTTTTTCATGATGTCACAGATTGGAAAGTATGATATTAAACTTTGCCGATGTTTAAAATTCACATAAGAGAAACAGACAGTTATTTTGCTTGAAGGGTCCCTTAAAGCAATATCTGCAGTAAGAAGATTTGGAGGAACAAGACATGTAACTTATAACAATACTACCTTCAAAACTATAATAATACATGGAAAATGCATGTCATTAAATTATTGAAGTTTCAAAAGGTACATTTAATAAAAAAAAAAAAAATCATAATATTGACAAAACTGTGTTAGCGTGCATGGTCATTAGACATGTATCTCCATGTCTGTCAGTTCAATAATTTAATGTCAATGTAAAGGGAAAAATACATAACAAAGAGTTTGCACTTTAAATAAGAACACTGAGATTTTGTATCAAAGTGACATTTCAAGTAGATGTGTTTCAAAATCAGAGGGATATAAAAAAGATATAAGGACTGTTCAAGCCTTAGGGAATAACTTGATAATATTTATTTTGTTTGAAATAGAAACCTTAGCAGAAACTAGTACAGCTTTAGGGAGTGATAAGTAATTTTCCTTCAGATAAATGTTGAATAATTAATTTGCTTGGAGCAACCGCAACATCTCGCCAGTGCTTGTGCACATAACAGAAACATACTTTAATCTACTCATTTGCTAATTTCTTTATAAAGTAGGCAAAAGAGGTGTTATCATGGACAGCACTGTCTTCCAATTGTTAAAAGCCATTCACAGGCATATGTCAGTTCATCAAATAAGCTAATTGTTTTGTTTTAAGGGGTATAATAACCCTATCAACAGAAAATTAACTGAAATAAATGTCATTTTCTATTTTATTTTGGTTTTAGAATGCATTTCTCAATCTTTGCGATATATTTAGTAAAATAACTTTTAGAATTATTGCTTATAAATAAATGTAGGTCAAGAAAATATGTGTAGTAATATTTTATTGTAACGTTAGAGAGGAAGGCATTTGAAGCTTTAGGCTATAACTAACAATATGAGAAAAATAAAAATACTATCAAGGAAGAAAATTATGATCCTTGTTTATAAAATGACCCTTGCTTTATTTAAATATTTAAATTTAAAGACTTTAATAAAGCAAAGATAATTTGCAAGGAGAACAGAGATGTCTCTTCATGTTGACTTGCAACCTGAGGTCTGAGGAACTACCAGAGCCTATTTATAGAGATGTTCCGAACTGTTCGCTGGCGAATAGTTCCAGGCGAACATCGCTTGTTCGCGTTCGCCACGGATGGCTAACATATGCGCTGTTTGGTCCACCCCCTATTCGTCATCACTGAGTAAACTTTGACCCTGCACCTCACAGTCAGCAGACACATTCCAGTCAATCAGCAGCAGACCCTCCCTCCCAGATCCTCTCACCTCCTGGACAGCATCCATTTTACATTTATTGTGAAACTGCATTCTTAGTGAGAGGAGGGACAGTGTAGCTGCTGCTGATTTGATAGGGAAATTGATAGCTAGGCTAGTGTATTCAGTGTCCACTACAGTCCTGAAGGACTCAGCTGATCTCTGCTGTAAGGACAGCACCCCAAAAAGCACTTTTTAGGGCTAGAACATCAGTCTGCTTTTTTTTTTCTGTGTAATGTAATTGCAGTTGCCTGCCTGCCAGCCTGTGTGTCAGGCTCACAGCATATACTGTGCCCACTTGCCCAGTGCCACCACTCACTCACTGGTGTCACAAAAAATGGGCATTCATTCTCAGGACAAGAATATCATTTTGCCTTTTTATAAATCACTTATAAGACCACACATTGAATATGCTGTGCAATTTTGGGCACCTGTTCTAAAGAAGGATATTATGGCACTAGAAAAATAAATTAACAAATGTAAACCTATTTAGTTTAGAAAAACGTCGCCTGAGAGGGGATATGATAACATTATACAAATATATTCGAGGCCAATACAAACCATTGTGTGGAAATCTATTCACAAACCAGACTTTACATAGGACACGAGGTCATGCGTTTAGACTAGAAGAAAGAAGATTTCGTCTAAGGCAAAGGAAAGGTTTTTTTACTGTAAGAACAATCAGGATGTGGAATTCTCTGCCTGAAGAAGTAGTTTCATCAGGGTCCATACAGATGTTCAAACAGCTACTAGATGCATACTTGCAAAAACAGAATATTCAAGGATATAATCTTTCAATGTAGGGTAAAAGCTGCTTGATCCAAGGATAAATCTGACTGCCATTCTTGGGTCAAGAAGGAATTTTTTCCTAGCTTGTTGCAAAATTGGAAGTGTTTCAAACTGGGTTTTTTTTGCCTTCTTTTGGATCAACAGCAAAAATCATATGTGAGGAAGGCTGAACTTGATGGACGCAAGTCTCTTTTCAGCTATGTAACTATGTAACTATGTAACAATAGCTTGCATTTAAAAAAACAAAAAAACTTTTTTGACTGTATATATAATAGCAGTCAGTTTCCTTCACTAGTGTGCGTTTCAGGGCCTGCCCAGTGCCACCACTCACTCACTGGTGTCACAATAGCTTGCATTTAAAAAAAACAAAACATTTTTTGACTGTAATATAATAGCAGTCAGTTTCCTTCACGAGTGTGCGTTTCAGGGCCTGCCAGGGCACAGTGTCACACCAGTGCAACTCATATCTGATGTAACAGTAGTGTACATTTGTTTTTTTTAAAAAAAAAATACAATTTTGACTGTAATAGATTGAATAGCAGTTAGTTGTCTACAAGCGTGTGTGTCAGGCCTACAGCGTCTACTCTGCCAACTTTTGCCACTGCACAGTGCCACTCATATCTGTTGTCACAGTAGCTTGCACGCATAGTACCACTAATCGAAAAAAAAAATGACACGCAGAGGCAGGCCGTCGTGGTCATAGTGCTGTGATTCCCTTTGGCCCTATAATAATGCCCAGTGTTCAGAGGCCACGTACCCTGAACTTGAAAAGTTCTGAGGACATAGTTGACTGGCTAACACAGGACACCCAATCTTCTACAGCTTCCGCTCAGAACCTTGACGCACCATCCTCCTCCAGCTTAGCTTCGGGCACCTCTCAAGTTACCACTCGCCTGCCTGCCGCTACCACCAACACTAGCACCACAGCCGCTTCACTTGATCTGTCAGAGGAGTTATTTACACATCAGTTGGAAGAAATGAGTGATGCGCAAGCATTATTGCCAGAGGATGTAGATAACAGGGATAGGTCTCAGTCAGGCAGCATTACACACATGGACGTACTGTGTGATGATGATGTTGTACCCGCTGCTGCTTCCTTTGCTGAGTTGTCAGATCCAAGTGAAGCGGTTGATGATGACGATGCGTCTGTGGATGTCATATGGGTGCCCGCTAGAAGAGAAGAATAACAGGGGGAAAGTTCAGATGGGGAGACAGAGAGGAGGAGGAGGAGACGAGTTGGAAGCAGGGGGAGGTCGTCGCAAGGAGCTAGTGGCACAGTCAGACAACATGCATCGGCAGCATGCATGTGCTTATTTAAAAAAAAAAAAAAATATTTGAATAAGCAATAAAGTGTCATAACTTTACGGGTAAATGGGTATCATTCTTCAAAAGGTGGGTCTTGTTGTAGGGCAGGTACTGTTAAAATAGGGTAGATTCAAGTATAATGTTTGTTTTATGACATAAGTCAAAGGGTGGTTTGTAATGGTATTTATTAATTAATGACTTTTTGTCATAAAAAAGCATAATGAGCTTAATGCTTTAGAGGCACCACTAGGGGTCAGTGTGCTAACTCATGTGCTTCTGGAAGTGACATCACAGGCCAGCCTACTTACTGGATAAAACCAAATAGTAGGAGGATCTCTCTCTCTTTTTTCTTTTGCTTGCATTGATTGAAAATGTAGCTGACTGTATAGCTCCAGCCAAACAGGCTGGAGCCGTGTAAGTAATCTATTATAACAGCTAGCAACTGTTATAGCATTTTGTTTGTAGTTTTGTATTGTGTAATTATTGTGGTAAATTGACATTCTGCTAGCATTTGTTTAATTGTTATTATAATTATATTAAATATACATTTAATACTACAATGTTTTGTGTATTTCCTATTATATATTCGACCATAATACCGAACTCTAAAAAATATTAAAGTTGTTATTTGTTGCTTAATTATTATATATTAATTAATATTCATATTTAAGTCACGACTTTAACAATGGGGATGCTGGATATCTGTATAAGTTACGATAAAGGTCGCTAGAGGAGAGATGATAGGTGGTCTGGATGACCATGGTAGTCGAACCACCTGTTGTATGTTAACTGAATCGCTACCTAATATTGTACTGCATGAACTCAACCCTCCCCTCCCCCTTCTTTTTCTTTCCGTAACCCCCTCCCCTTCTTCCTTATGTTTGTGTTACAAAACGATTTGTCAGCATATGTTAGAATACACAAAAAAATAGGAACAGCATGGCTAATGAGGTTGCAAGTATAGGGACAAGGCATGTCGATGATACACTACTTCTCAAATGTCCAACTAAGATGATGTGTTATTAGGATGTTCTCTGTACGCCAACAATGTGTATGCTGTATCCACATGCTAACATATGTCATGTAATGAGCTGCTAATATGTTGATAATAAATTTATTCCCAGAGGTCTTAGATTTGATAAACAGCCCTTCTTCAACGACAATATTCTGTTAGAAAAAGAATGGCTAGGGGCTCTGGATTCTTGTTCTTTTATATTAATGGACATTCTGGTTAGGTATAGAGAATCGAGACTCCTTGTCACTGAGAAGAAGATTGAGGATCTTCAGCAACAAATTGGCCACATGCCTTTACAATCGACTGTCATTTCCAAATTAGATGAGTCTGTCAATCAAAGGTTGATCAATTTTGAGACAGATCTAATAGCCCATAAAAATAAGAAGTTCCAAAGGGACAAATCAGACTATCAAAGTGAGCAGATCAGAAGTTGGCAAAGGAAACGTAGTTTCAAGTCAGGTATTAGGAACAAGAGCTCAACTTCAAAGTTTTTGAAGGATGCTAATCCTAATCAATCTCGACTTCATCATACCTACAGGCCCCACGCTGAGTGGGCTAAATATACCAACACTAGGCAACAGTGGAGAGGGTCTCCATCGATCCCCTATAAGGCACAACTTGTTCTTGGAAAGAAAAACAGATCCCCCACGTTTCGTGATAGAAGAGAACAGTATAATTCCAAACATACTCCTGGGGGGAACTACTCACACAATACCACCAGAATGGATGAGAGTATCAGTGGGACCGACAAAGCTAGAGAACTAGGGGCCAAACCCAAACGGGTATCCCCTAAGAAGAAGAAGTTCGCTAGTACCACATCTGAGGATTTTTTGGAGTTAGCCCCCCTACGAAGTATGGAAGAGAGAAATTTTCCCCTCTTCCGAAATCTGACCAGCAAAAGGAGGGGGGCACCCATAGAGGAACAAGAGGAGGTGGGAAACAGTCCGGCCAAACTAAGATGTCTTCAATGAGAGGTCTATTTAATTTATCATCCTATACCCTGGATGAGGGAGAAATCTCCCTATTAAATAAGGGATTAAAATATGCTCCAGATAGACTACCCAACATAATCGATTTGTTTAAAGACCTCAATCATTTTGTCAGGAAACTCACGGTGGTACGATCCTTTAACCTTAGGGGATCAAAAGGTTTTGAAGATTGTCCTAAATTTCTAAATACTCCACAAGACAAAATCATTTTTTACAATTTGATCTCCCTTCTGGAGGAACAAGATGTCCCAGATCCCAAGGAAGATATGCTGAGCATTCTGGATTCGAATATTTCGTCTGGATTAAAACCACCTTCTGTGTTCTATCCTCAGGCGGATAAAGGCCCTTATATCCAAATGTTCTATGAGTTGGTCCTAAAAGAACTGAGAGCCCTCTGCAATGATCTCAAAAAGAAAAAAGCAAAAATCTGTAACAACTTGGAGAAAATTGAGCTAACAGCAATGTCCTCCTTGAAAAACAACGATAAATTGATCATTAAAGGAGCGGACAAAGGAGGGGGTATCGTCCTGTTGGACAAAGTGGACTATCTAGAGGAAGCACACCGAATTTTGGATAATGTGGATTACTATAAGGTTTTAACCGGTGATCCTACTTCAGTTTACAAAAAAGAGTTGAGAGAACTTATAGAACAGGCTCATCTGAATGGAGCGATTGACAAAAGAGAGAGGAGTTTTTTCATCTCAGCCAAAGGGGAGATTCCTATCTTTTACTACCTCCCGAAGGTGCATAAATCCCTCACTAATCCACCGGGGCGCCCCATAATATCGGGTTTGGGCTCATTGATATCACCCATATCCAAATGGGTAGATTTTCATTTGCAAAGATATGTACCACACTTGCCCTCATACTTAAAGGACACAGGACATGTGCTCACGATTGTCAAAGACATTAAATGGCGAGAACACTACTGCTGGCTGACCATTGATGTGGCAGCACTCTATTCGAACATCGACCATACCTTGGGTTTAGAAGCCATTTCATCATATCTAAGATCTGACCCTCTACTTCCAACCAACCAGTCCCATTATATTGTCAAGTTTACCGAGTTTATGTTAACCCACAATTATTTTGAATTTGATGATAAGTTTTTTGTGCAAACCAGGGGTACCGCGATGGGGGCGAGTTTCGCTCCATCCTACGCCAACTTATTTATGGGTCACTGGGAACAGTCGATGATACTCAGTGATCTGTATTGGATGGAGCGACTCGCCCTCTATCGTAGGTTTATTGACGATATTCTCATTGTCTGGAGGGGTGAGTGGAATGAGGTGGAAGAGTTCATGTCTTATATCAACAACAACCGCTGGGGTCTTTCCTTTACATATAAGAAACATAAGTCGACTATAGATTTTTTGGACTTATCCCTCACGGGGGCGGAAGGGCGGATCACCACCAAAACATACCTGAAAAATGTAGACGTGAATGGTTATCTGCATGCCAATAGCGGCCATCATCCAACATGGATCCAAAATATTCCCATGGGGCAGTTTACCAGAATCAAGCGCAATTGCACACTAAAGTCGGATTATGAGAGAGAGTCGCTAAAGCTTTGCCAGCGGTTTATAGAAAAATCTTATCCACCAAATAAGATTTTGAAGGCTTATATGAGAGGACTTAGTTCCAATCAGATATTAGAGCCTGGGTCTCAAGGTCTGAGTCCATCTGAACATGGAAATCATACGAATGAGCACTATATCATTCTGGATTTACTTGAGCATACTCAAGTCCCTAAGTTAAAAAGAGCAAAATATAATATCAGTACCAAAGAGGTTGGAAAAAGTTCCACACCAATATTCACCACCACGTTCAATAAAGGCTTTGACGAGATCATCAATATTTTTTATACATACTGGCCCATTCTAACTAAGGACCCATGGTTATCATTCTGTATCTCAGAAACCCCAAAGGTTACTTTTAGAAAGGCCCCAAATTTAAAGAACATTCTGGCACCCTCTAAATTACATCACTCTAATGAAAAGAGCAAAGAAACAACAACCCACAAAGAGGGGATACCGAACAAAGGTTGTGGCCGCAATATATGTCTTACATGTAACTTTATCTGCGTTCAGAGCTCCACCTTTAGTCCATTCAATAACTCCGATGTTACTTTTCCAATTCTATCAAAAATAACGTGTAACACTTCATTTGTGGTGTATCTAATAACTTGCCCTTGTGGGCGGCAATATGTGGGTCAAACCACAAGACCCCTCAAATGTAGATTCCGGGAGCACAGAACAGCCATCATTCGTAATGACACTAGGTCTGCAGTAGCCCGTCATTTTTCTATTTTTCATGACAAAAATCCATCGGGAATACAGCTTATGGGGATAGCCCAGATCCCCCCTTACCAAGATGAGGCAAAGAGAAGAAGAGAACTGATTAAGTCAGAGTCAGTCTGGATCTTTAAGCTCAATACCATGACACCTAATGGTTTAAATGAAGAGCTGGAACTCTTCTGATTTGTTCGGTTCTCTAATCTCTCTTTTGCCTTAAGGGGCATCTGTAGGGATACCTAGTTGGAGGGGGGTACGATATGTTGAGTTCTGCTCGTGGCCCGTTATATCCCCATCTATTGCTTCATCATATTATATAGATGGGTTTGGGCCACTGATAGTGCCTGTTCAACTTTATTTGGTCTATTATTTATTTCATTTTGTTGTTATATGAAGATCAGGCATACTACTCTCCTTGATCTTCACCTATACTTAAGTCTAGAGTATTCAATCATTTCCCTATCTATAAAGTCTAAGGGTATTATCCTTAGATTGTATATACCTTTTCAAGAATATTTGCTTTAGTTGGAATTTATTATCCATCAATATTAGATCTGCCCCTTTAAATATAGATATAAATTTAAATAGGGATATGTCTGACTATTATGTTTCTCTCACGTCGCAAGGGGGATCTATATTGGTATCGGGTGGAGACTGGTGTGGTCTGTGGAGTTCTGTTTGGGGCTTCTTATAATTCCATCTATTGGTTCATTATATAAATATGATAGTTATAGTTTAAAATTACTTGGTCCATTATTTACTTTATTATTTTTTATATTATGAGGATTAGGCATAACATCTTGCCTGATCTACATTTATATCCATGTCCAGAAGATTTAATCATTCCCCTATCTATTATGCTTAAGTGCACCATTCTTAGACTACACACATACAAAATTGTTCCTGTCTGAAATTATAATCTGTAAAAACTAAATCTGCCCCTTTAAATAGGGATGTGTCTTATTATTTGTGCAACGGGTATATATATATATATATATTGAGTTTTTAGTCTAACTGTTATTTATTTATTTATGTTTGAGGAATGTGTATGTTTATTCCCCATTCATATTTATTAATAGTATTTTGTGTTATGTATTTTCATTGATTTAGAACTAATTGTTTGAGTGTTTAAAAAAAGGGGGGGGGGGTGTTTTCCTCCCTCACCTGTTTAATTACTCCAGCATTTTGGAGGTATTTAAATCTAATTATCTTGCAGCTTCTTTAGTCTTGAGAAAGTCCCGTGGACGGGACGAAACGCGTAGACGTGACTGCACGTGTGGCTGGTTCCACCGGATCCTTTTCGGCTGCCTTTATTTGTTTTTTTTTTTTTTTTTTCCCTTTATTATTTTTTATTCATTATATCTTTTTTATATTTTTTTTTGTGTCCAGAAATTTTTTTTTTTTTTTTTTTTTTTTTTTTTTTTTTGTGTTTTTGAATCCCTTGTTTTTTGTTTATTCATTTTCCCCTTCGACCTACTATTTTTGTTAAGGGAAGTGAAGGTTACTATACCTCCGGACACAGTGAAGCCGGGGACTGACGGCTATATATTCAAGACTGCTCCATTTCAACCATACCGCGGTCTTTTGAGAAGACACCGACCGCGGTATATCTATATATAGTCATACTATAAGTGACTCACCAGGTGCCTGTGTGAGTGGTCTGTTACAGCGTTCACCGCGGTCTTTTTCGAAGATCCCGACCGCGGTGCATCTCACCGTTCCTCGACGGACCCCTTTTGAAGTGGGTCGGATACCGGCGGCAAAGAATCCTCTTCAATACCCTTCCCCTTTTTTCTGGGGGTTCTTTTCTTCTATTACCTCGGTGGGGGGCCCACACCGAGGCAGGTACTTTTCATTATTGTTTATGTATTTAGTTTTAATATATTTTTTATATATAAGTTTTTTATTTGTGTTTTTTAGTGGCAGCTGCTTCTGATACCGTATGTGATACTTTGTACTCTCTACACAAAGTTAGATGACAGATTAGCATCTGTATTACACTTTATATTGTGTTACATATTATATAGAGAAAGTTGATTGATACATTGTTCACTAAAGTGGATCCATGCACACATTGTAACTTTTTATTTGATTCAATGTTTTGTTTGATTTTTAAATAAATATATCTATTTTTTGTACAAGTGCTAAATCACAGTATATACAATAGTCCTTTTTTGATATATTCATTTCTGAGCGCACATACTTTTTTATACCTTTTTGAGCTACCACTCAAATTTAGACGCTTGTGTATGTATGTAGCTGCCAGTCCCAAATATTTGTTATTTAATACACCTGATATCTATCATGTAATGAGCTGCTCACCAATTTCTGTATGAGTGAATGTCCCGATACTGTTGTATTACATTATTTATCTATGTACCACAGTGCTGACAATTCAATAAACATTAGAGATGGAAAAAAAAAAAAAAAAAAAGGTTATTACTATTTTTCTTAAACTCCATAATGACTCCATAATTGTTCTCTGCAGTGAACATACATAAATATTAAGGAAAACAGGATGTGTTAACTGCATAAATCCATAGCAGCATAAAGGTTACAGACCCTGTACAGTTTTAGAGCCACAGTACCTAATAAGAAGGGAATCTTTCATAAATTGATTTGTTTTTTGAATGCCAGAATTTCAAACTGAGTGATTTCTACATGAAGACTCTCTGCATTTATTTACTCTTTCAATATTGAACAAGCCAGAAATCTATTATCTTTCTGATGTTTATCTCTATAATATTCCTGATTGACTCATTACTGCTGCTTAAAAAAAATCTCTCACCCTCTCGTTCATTTCACAACTTTTTACATCTATTTATAGAATTGTTTAGCTTTGGACAAATATGTTATCAGATACGTTCTGCATTGTATTGGTATGCTTATTCTTTGGTAAAGCAGCTCTATATTTTAATGTAAAATCCCTTTATTTCAACTCTACAAAAGCCAGGGCAATATTTCATATCTAATATATATATACACATAAACAGAAATTACATGTGATGACTCAAAACTACAATACAGGATTTGTCAATCTTAAAACACTAGGCCATCCACGTTTTCATGAAGAACAAAAGAAAATAAATGCCCCTATCACCCTTATGTTAGGAAAATTACAAACATTCACCCTCACATTTATTTACATATATGCTCACATACATATTCATAAACACACACAACCATTATTATACACTCGAGCTGATATTCACATACACATACTCTAGCTTATTTTCGGGGGATGCTCCTAATATAAGCCCTACCCCCAAAATAAGCCCTAGTTGCTAAATCACTAATCTATGTTCAGGGAAATTTCCCTGAACATTGATTTGCAGGATTCCATTCGCGAGTAGGCTAATCTATGTTTGGGAAAGTTTTCCCTGAACATAGATTTGCAGGATTCCATGCCCTAGTGAACTAGTCTATGTTCGGGGGAATTACCCCGAATGTAGACCTGCTTTCTAGCACACATTTTCCCCTGAAATAAGGCATCCCCTGAAAATAACACAAGAATGGTTCACTATATGCTCCTAAAAGACAGATGGACCCTTTAAGGAAAAGTGTTCCCTATCAAGACACTTAAAGTTATGTAAAGACAAAAAAGAAAAATCCAAAAAGGGTACTGAATGAAATAAATAGATACGAAATATATATAACCAAACGCCAAATAGGTGAATAATAAAAATATTATATAAACAATACAACGTATTATGTAAAATAAGTACAAATATATATGGTGTAGTATGTAAAATTTTAATATCGGGGTAAGGGTGTTAGAGAACTCACTAGATGGATGTATATTCAGGCATTTCTCCCATAAATAGGGTCAGGAAAGTAGATGGATTATCTTCAGGCAAGATATTCTTAATGGCTCAGAGTAACAGAAAGAAAAAAACATATATTGCAGATGGTATTAAAATTTAACACATTTATCGCACAACATTGCACTTACAGGATAGCAGATAAAATGAAGCATATCTCCACAACCAGTGTGGTATCCAGACTTCAAAGGGTAGCAGGAAGCTCCAGAAATACACATGCAAGGTGGCAGATGATCAATAAAATATACAAATAAAAATAAAACATGTAAACGAAAGTATACACAAGTCCTACGCTTTTCATCCATTGGGACTTCCTCAGGGATCCCCTGAAAATAAGCCTTAGTGCATTTTTGAGGGACTACCGTATATACTCGAGTATAAGCCGAGTTTTTCAGCACATTTTTTGTGCTGAAAAACCCCAACTCGGCTTATACTCGAGTCAGAGTCTGGATTATGGCAATTTACATTGCCATAATACAGACTGGGGGGAGAGGGGTGCTGGCAGAGCTGTACTTACCTTTCCTGCAGCTCCTGTCAGCTCTCTCCTCCTCCGCGCCGTCCGTTCAGCACCTCGGTCAGCTCCCAGTGTAAGTCTCGCGAGAGCCGCGGCTCTCGCGAGACTTACACTGGGAGCTGACAGAGGGAGCTGCACAGACCGCGCGGAGGAGGAGAGAGCTGACAGGAGCTGCAGGAAAGGTAAGTACAGCTCTGCCAGCACCCCTCTCCCCCCAATGAACTACCAATGACACTGGACCACCAGGGAAGGAGCCCCCCTCCCTGGCCAGCTAGCAAGCAGGGATGGGGGACGAAAAAAAAAAGATAATTAAAAAAAAAAATTTATAATAATTAAATAATAAATAATAATAATAAAAAAATAATAATATAAAAAAAATAATAATAATTAATAATATATCAAATGCCCACCCCCACCAACCCATACACAAACACACACTGCACTCACACACACACTGCACTCATACACACACACACTGCATTCATTATATACACACACTGGAAATAAATATTCAATTAATATATACGCACACACACTGCACTCATACACACACACACACTGCACTCATACACGCGCACTGCACTCATACACGCACACTGCACTCATACACGCGCACTGCACTCATACACGCGCACTGCACTCATACACGCACACTGCACTCATCCGCACACTGCACTCATCCGCACACTGCACTCATCCGCACACTGCACTCATCCGCACACTGCACTCATCCATTATATACACACACTGTAAATAAATATTCAATTAATATCATTTTTTTAGGATCTAATTTTATTTAGAAATTTACCAGCAGCTGCTGCATTTCCCACCCTAGTCTTATACTCGAGTCAATACGTTTTCCCAGTTTTTTGGGGTAAAATTAGGGGCCTCGGCTTATATTCGGGTCGGCTTATACTCGAGTATATACGGTAATTTATATAAGACCCAGTCTTATTAATATATACACACAGATATCGACACACAAACACATTCATATACATACACTCACATTCACACACGCATACATTCTACCATTCATACACACACATACTCACAGCTATACACTCACAAACACATTTGGTGTCCAGTGATTTCCTGCTGGGATCAGTCTTTGCACTTAATGCACAGCTCCTGCATCTCTGTTCTGATGATGGTACAGGGTGACCTTTTACATTTGGCACACAGCATTAGGAAACTGTGCAGCCAGAGAACATATTTATCCCTGCAAAATTGCCAGAGCAGGTAGATACTCTGGTGAAAACTGTCTGTCACCAAGGGGCAACCGCTTCCCCCCCCCCCCCCCCCATACACTCCACAAGTTAAAACGCTACTGGGAGATAGAATTAACATTAACATACATGAATGGTGACTGTTCCTCAGTAATGTTACCCCCACAATTCTTAATCAGGCCCTGGGTGAGTAGATGCCATATGTGCCTGTATCTATATGCATGTCTGTCTGTATGCTTTTGTGTCTGTATGTGTGTTTTTCTAGGAATATAAACATATTTTCCAAATTGATTTGTTTCTTTTTTTGGTCATGGAGATAATTTGTTGAGGAGCCAAACTCTATGATTTTTTTTCTCTAACACTAAATAGGAATACAAGTAAACTTTCTATATTTAAAATATTCCTAATTGCCTATCTGGATGTGAGTAATAACTCAGAATTATTAATTCTGCAGGTATAATACTGATTTGAATGACCACGGTCATGGGTAGTCATGGGTGACATGAGGAGGTCATAGGTAACTTGAGTCGAGAGGTACCCATAGCTAAAAATATGAACAATTAAAATGCCTTAAACCTCTAAATACTATTAAAATGCCTTAAACCTCTAAATAAGAGTATATTTCAATACATTCTGACAAAAACAAACCATTCACCATAGAAAATAACATCTGTATCTTTCTCATATACTTTTTTTACTATGTTTATGTGTGAATCTGGAGACAAAGAGACCCTGAAGAAGTCAGGTTAAGATGGACCATATAGGCCACAGCTGTTTGCTTGCTGTTGTGGTGTATCACCAAATTAATATAAATATTACACAAGGTTCGTCTACATTAAAAGGTATTTATTTAGAAGACAACAACACAATACTATAAATGTATCACAAACACACAGCCCAGACCCACGGAACAACAACCCTTTTAAATCTATCTATTTATATAGTAATCCCCTTCCCCACACGTTTGATCTCACCCACGGTTAGGCCTTCACATCTATTAATGGCTCACTGCTGCAAGTCCAACATCACATCCACCAAGGAAGAAAAGGAAGCAACAGAGTATAACATGGTTCACCAAGATAGCACATGGCGTCTGCACATCTGCTCAGTAGCACAGCCAAGAAGGAACAGAAAGGAATGAGGATAGAGGGGGGAGTGGCTATTTCTTTCCTGACTTGTAAATTACCATATCAATTACCATATCAAAGTAAAGCTTATCCCCCTGTAAGAAAGATCTACATGAACTTGATCACATGACCCTTGGTCACCATGCTAGTTTGATGACAGAATGTCACCACAGCTGTTGTCCAGTGATGTTTTTATTATGTGATAAGCTTTCATTTTCTTTTATGAAGTTGCATGCATTAAATAAATTTATGTTTAATATTTTTGACCATTCTGCACTATTCTTCTCTCATCTGTTTGCTGTTGCCTGGGATAATTACAACTTTTGAAGGCTGCTTATTGAAATATCATTCCATTTTATGTCTCAAGGTCATATTCACCACTTTAATTAATGCCCTGGTTTGTGAGTGTATTTTATACCTCAATTACAATAGTGTATTGATGTTATAATACTACTCTGTGAAGTGTGTTACTTATAGGTATGCTGTATCTCCATTTTTTCTTTTTTTGTACATATTTCCAATATATAACAGGTTTGGGAAGTCCTGAATGAGCTTCCATTTTTTTATTAATTGGTAAAGTATATTACCCATACACTTTTGGTGTATTTAGAGTGTGGTATTTGGTTGTTTCTTGCAATTGAAAATGAAGATTTTATGTAAAAATCACTTCTTTGCGCTCAGGTAAAGGGAATTCTGAGCATGCAGCAAATTTAGTACATTCTATAAAAGTGCTGGAAATATTATACGAAAGCTCAAGGGTAGAGTTGTCTACTTCCTATGTGCTACTAGGTCTAGTTATATTTCATCTTTCAGTAAGATTACTTATGCTCAATGGGTGAATTGTTGTAAAGAGCCTTGGTTAAATCTGCTATATATATATATATATTTTTAAAGTATCTTTCAATATCTACAATTGTGGCAGAAATGCCTCTGCCATGTGTTCTTGGAGGGGCCTGCTTGCCAGCCTCCTGCCCAAAGACTATGGGCCCTTTAAAAACTTATGTGATTTCAGTACTTTTGTACTCGATAAGGAGAGACCGACAGTTGGCCCTAATTCCCTGGAACTGATTTGGGCATAGGCCCATGTGCACTGTCGGTCAAAATTATGACTTCAATGGAAATTCCAAACCCCTGAACCAATCTGAGGGATTTTTGGATATGTTGGTACCAGATCGGGGCTATCATAGGATATGAGTGCTCCTTGCATTGGGTTCTGCATATAAGGCCAGTTGTGGCTACCATTAAATTAGTTCTTGCCTACCCTCAACATAGAGTCTCATCTCATGTGTGGGGGGAACAGCTGTATCTGCTCTGGGGGTTGCCATATCACTATACTCCTCTGGGTTATAATCACTTGCTCTTGTAAGAGAAGCCTGCTACACTCTCTGGAGTAGGAGAGGTTTGCCCACTGGAAGCTAGATCCTGGTTGGGGTCCAGGGTGGGTGGAGGACGGCAAAACCCGAGCCAAGTTGTAACACTCGAAGTGGGGACTACGGTGCTGATGGTGTCTGGTGGAGTGCTTGGCAGTACTTTGAGATACTAGGACGCAGTGATTGGTGGAGGCACCCAGTTGGGCTGCCAGGCAGTCCACCACAACAATGTATCCCCCAAAAAGTTAACTGACGTTTTTGAATAAAACTAATACTGTATATATTAACATTTTATATGCAAATAAAAAAAATCTAATTTACTGTTCATAAAAGTTTCTTCAAATGCAATTTTATACCCTATTTTGTGTAGAGTTATAATGCACTATTTATATGCAACATAACAAGTATGGATTTATTTAAAAAAAAAAATAACAATTCAATTAGAGTTAAAAGTAAAGTTGGTTGAAAAATGTAATTTTAAGTCAGCTCAAAATGACTGTATGAATTTTGTCCAGGCTCCCACTAATCATTAATTATTAACTATAGGAAACAAAATACCAATTTAAGCCAACTCGGAAAAAAAGCTGACCAAAGCAGCTATGAACTGACCCTGCTATCATTCTTGATGCTAATTGGCTGTCAATTATTGCTTCTTAAGAGCCAGTTTTAAACAAGTAATCCATCATAGAGCAGCCATACAACAGTATGCATCCTGTCAATGAAAAAATACCTTTTCTCAGTCTTAAGTAGGAAGAGGACTATTAACTTGAACCATTTGGAAATGGTTTGCTTCCTCACCTAGGTTCCCACCAATGGTCCTAACTTCTCCTCCTTTCTCCTCCTAGAGTTCTGCTTAAAAATGCAGAAGCCAATCTATTCACCATTCATTAGCTGAAAGTATCCACTGATCATTCTCTTCCAATGAATGGAACACTGCAAAAATAATTGCATATAATTCACATTAGCCAGCCTAGAACTCTACTTCTGGGGTGGTTACTGATGCCCCTGTGACTCTTTCTAAGATGGAGCTACACTTCCGCCAACTTAGGGGTCAAATTCAGTTTGTGCAGTGTTTCAAAGAGAGATGCCACACCTACAGACTCAAGATCATATTTCTTATTTTATAGGGTGTCATTATTTCTGGTGTTATTGATATAAGATTTATATGATCCATCGATCTGCCTGTCTATTAAATCTGTTTGTCTGTTTTTCTGTATGGTTTTAGAACGTCTTTAGCACTGCAGATTTGCAGAACATTTTCATCTAAGTGAACAAATACTGCTGATCCATACTGCTGATGCATGAAGGTGTTAAATTGTAAGGAATTATTATGATTGCATATAACTTAATAGTTGTATAGTTCTAGTAAGTGTGCTTTTTCTATATTTCTAATGAGCAGAACAATATTTGGAAAGCAAAAGAACAAACTAAATGCTTAAAAACTTCCTATTATGACAGACCTATAGTATTGTAATTATTAGAAATATGTATGCATTTAATTTATGTAAATGTATATCTAAAAGGAAATAATGGAAACTTCTCGGCTTCTAGAACAGTTTTAGATATTATGCAAAAAGAAAATTGCTAAAACATGTCCTTCCAAACATAAATTGTGTAGCAAGCCTAATTTCGGAGTACTCCTTGTTTAGTTTTTGGCCTTGAACCATCACAAATTAGTTTCTGTATAAGGATCACATTTCTGACATGGTATAAGAGGGACACAATACCGGTTAGTTAAACTGTATACCTCTAGTTATATGAAGAATAAAACTGGGGGGCATGGCTAACCACTAACACCCATGGATGTTTTAACATAAACTGTACCAGTGTTGACCAGAGGGGGGTTCATATTTTTAAGGCAGCTGTCAACAGCTCTCATTACAAAAACTCACGCACTCCTTAAATTAAATATAGCAGGTTGGCCGCTGCCATGATAATTCGTAAGGGTTTGAGAGTATGCATAATAAGGACTGTAATCTCCATTTCCTACTCCATTGCTGCCACATGTCACTATACACAAGAAACTGAAGGTACAGTTTTACAACTTAACACAGTTACTCATTATTGCCAGTTAAGGTAATGCTTTGTTATACATACTTGTGTTCATTATGCTTTTATAGTTATACAGTGACATCATTGCATCACATGCATTGGAAGGGCCACAAGTGTCTACCTGGGGCCATGAAGAGAAGGGAAGAGACAGGCTACTGCTTATCATTGTATTTTTGAAAACTGGGTTCTTGGATAGATCCTAATGGACACTATTGCAGAATCTTTGTAACCACAATACATAATAACTCCTTCATTTGATGTACTTACTATGAATGTGAAGAAACACACTGCATAAGCTTAGACTGTCTCTTGCAGAACTGCACATGTCCAACTCTGCAATAGTATGCTTTCATGAAATGCACTTTTGCTCAGGAAACCCGCCACAATTCATATTCCATTCTCATCTCCTGCCTCCTATTTTTACTCACCAACTAAATCAAAAGGAGTTTTGATTGTATTGCCCTCTGGAACTATAAGAGAGAAGGTCTGGGAGTCCCATATGTTAGGGGGTACTACCATGCTACAATATTATCCCAATTATTGACTACCTATCTTTTACTGTACCACCACTGTAGCTTTAGTTAGAGAATTCATATGCAAAACCCTTAACTTCTCACCAGATAATGTGGGCTCCCATGCTTTGGTGTCTGCAGAGTGAAGCCCTTCTACAGACCAATACATTCTCCTTTTCGATGTGGCACAGGTGGATTGGAAAGTTATTGGGAACTATAGCTAAACTCAGCTTGGCACCCTTAGTAGCCTTCCAGTTGTACACATTGGACCTTAACATAAGGGTGCGGATGGAACATTGATACTAAGGGTTAATACAACAGCATACTAAAAAAACAGAAGGCAAATATAGTGGAGCCAGGATAACTATCTAAGTTCCATAACCAATGCTTATGTATTGCTATTTCTAGTCCTATTAAATCTATGACCCTTTGCTACAGGGATCTTTCCCAACTTGATTTCTCAAAAAATGACTCTGTATGCTGATGTGGGAGGCAGAAATGGTAAAGTCCTTTTCTCTGGACCACTGGAAGAAGGCTATTTCACATAATATCAACCACACAGTAGCTCACCACAAATTACTGATGCAATGGTATATGGTGCCCCAATGATAAGCCCACAATAAGTCCACATTCTTCCAAAATTATCTTTAAACTGCTGGCTGTGACAGATGGAAATTTGCAATCTGTAAAATATCTTCTGGCCCTGCACCCATTGAAAGCTATTTTGGCAGTAGGTTCACTCCCCGATCGGCAGGGCAACTGGAATATTACTGCTCCTCAAATCAGAAATCTTTCCATTAGCTATGTTCCTGAAATCCCTAGCTGGCCCACAGAAAACATTGGTCATGCATATATTGGTGGAAGCAAAATTAAGCATCGCTGGAAATTGGAAACAAATAGCACCCACCAATTTTCATGGTGATATCCTTTCAAAATGCAACTAAACTAAATGAGGGAATTTCAGATAGACTAACATATTCATTATCGGTATGGGTATGGGCATATTAAGATTTGATTTGCCAAACACTATCTACTGATCAGTAGTGGGCAAATGGGTATGGGTGGGGAAATAATTTCCTGCTTGATTAATGATTGCTATGTACAATACAGGGAGTGCAGAATTATTAGGCAAGTTGTATTTTTGAGGATTAATTTTATTATTGAACAACAACAACCATGTTCTCAATGAACCCAAAAAACTCAATATCAAAGCTGAATATTTTTGGAAGTAGTTTTTAGTTTGTTTTTAGTTATAGCTATTTTAGGGGGATATCTGTGTGTGCAGGTGACTATTACTGTGCACAATTATTAGGCAACTTAACAAGAAACAAATATATACCCATTTCAATTATTTATTTTTACATGTGAAACCAATATAACATCTCAACATTCACAAATATACATTTCTGACATTCAAAAACATAACAAAAACAAATCAGTGACCAATATAGCCACCTTTCTTTGCAAGGACACTCAAAAGCCTGCCATCCATGAATTCTGTCAGTGTTTTGATCTGTTCACCATCAACATTGCGTGCAGCAGCAACCACAGCCTCCCAGACACTGTTCAGAGAGGTGTACTGTTTTCCCTCCTTGTAAATCTCACATTTGATGCTGGACCACAGGTTCTCAATGGGGTTCAGATCAGGTGAACAAGGAGGCCATGTCATTAGATTTTCTTCTTTTATACCCTTTCTTGCCAGCCACGCTGTGTAGTACTTGGACGCGTGTGATGGAGCATTGTCCTGCATGAAAATCATGTTTTTCTTGAAGGATGCAGACTTCTTCCTGTACCACTGCTTGAAGAAGGTGTCTTCCAGAAACTGGCAGTAGGACTGGGAGTTGAGCTTGACTCCATCCTCAACCCGAAAAGGCCCCACAAGCTCATCTTTGATGATACCAGCCCAAACCAGTACTCCACCTCCACCTTGCTGGCGTCTGAGTCGGACTGGAGCTCTCTGCCCTTTACCAATCCATCCATCTGGCCCATCAAGACTCACTCTCATTTCATCAGTCCATAAAACCTTAGAAAAATCAGTCTTGAGATATTTCTTGGCCCAGTCTTGACGTTTCAGCTTGTGTGTCTTGTTCAGTGGTGGTCGTCTTTCAGCCTTTCTTACCTTGGCCATGTCTCTGAGTATTGCACACCTTGTGCTTTTGGGCACTCCAGTGATTTTGCAGCTCTGAAATATGGCCAAACTGGTGGCAAGTGGCATCTTGGCAGCTGCACGCTTGATTTTTCTCAGTTCATGGGCAGTTATTTTGCGCCTTGGTTTCTCCACACGCTTCTTGCGGCCCTGTTGACTATTTTGAATGAAACGCTTGATTGTTCGATGATCACGCTTCAGAAGCTTTGCAATTTTAAGAGTGCTGCATCCCTCTGCAAGATCTCACTATTTTTGACTTTTCTGAGCCTGTCAAGTCCTTCTTTTGACCCATTTTGCCAAAGGAAAGGAAGTTGCCTAATAATTATGCACACCTGATATAGGGTGTTGATGTCATTAGACCACACCCCTTCTCATTACAGAGATGCACATCACCTAATATGCTTAATTGGTAGTAGGCTTTCAAGCCTATACAGCTTGGAGTAAGACAACATGCATAAAGAGGATGATGTGGTCAAAATACTCATTTGCCTAATAATTCTGCACACAGTGTATAGATATGTAGAGGCGGGTCGAGATTCCTCCTAAAATTATTGCCCTTTGATAGGATGAAAAGTGCACTTGCAAAGTGATGTACTGTACCATTGTTTTATTTTATTGAACTTTTTTCCTTTTTTTCCTTCTGTATTTATATAAACAATTTCAATAAAAGTCAGTAACCCGCACTTGTAGTGCCCTGGCCCTTCCCATAGATGTTTGTCAAACTCTTTACGAATAGTGTGACAATTTACCTGGGTCCCCTGGTACCAATGCTGTATTCTACACTTTTCTGAAGAAGACTTCTTGTGTCCCCTGAGTTAACCAGAGCTGACCTTCTCAGTCAATGAAAGAGGCCCTGCATGGCCATTCTTCACAAACTGTTCTATAAACAGAGCATGCAATGTGGCTAGAGGGACCCAGGTAAGCTGCCAAAATTACTCTGGAAGAATTTTTAAGAATTGCTTGATATCCTTGATGTCTAAATAGGCATGGGAAACCTTATTCTTTAGACCTAGCAATACAATAATATAAAGGCTTACTCCATTAAAATATAGCTTAACAACAACATTTAAATTAATAACGTTATCCAATTATTTTATAAATGTCAATTCTTAGTTTTTTAGTATATACAAGGTCTGCATGTTAAATATTTTTTTCCATTCCCCGTCTCTTATTTCTCAGTATTTCAAGAGAAAATGGGTTAACTAGCAAGACACTAGCAAAATATGCTCCAATACTTGTTGTAAAACATATTATTGAAAATATCAAAACATATTTAAAAATTGCTGAACCATTTAGTTTAAATATGAAAAGCAAATAAATATTTTTATATGCTCTATTGATTAGTGAAACTTGTTTAGATGCCTAGTCTGGTTTAATGTCAGGCTATATGATGCTTATTGAGAATTTCCAATAAACACCTTTTCTCTGAACCATATAATGAAATAAAATACAATCAAATTATAATGTGTTCATAACTACACTTTATTTATTTATGTGTTTGTTTAAATTTAATTTAACCCTTTTTACTATTGAACATTTTCTAAACTTATCTGAACATCTACCTGTCTCCATACCAAAATTTGCTTATTAGGTACAGTCAGTTTTCAAGACTGCTATCACACAGGTGATAACAAGAACATTACCTCTTAAAATATTAAATAAAAAGCACTGAGTGGAGCTGGGGTGCCCAAAGTGTATGCCAGACCGTGAAAGAAATGTGTTAATGGCTCACATTTTAATGGCTCATATCTTATCTCTAGTACATCGCATAGTGTTAGACAAAGTGTAATCAACTACACCTTGCTGAAACAATCATCTGAGGTTGCAGTATCTCTCAAACAGAGAGAACTTGCAGGCATTTTGAATCTGCAATATCATTATGAGTGAAATCAGTCTGATTTGCAAATAGTAACGGCACAAGTGAACAAACTATGTTGAGACCTTGTGAACTAACCAAATGGCAAGCTGTTGAGTTTCTCTAAGCTTTTGCCTGTTCTCAGAGTTCTCATACTCTCTGTTTTTGTTTCTAGACAAAATATAAGCAGAGGTCCTTACACAAACCAATTGCCCAGATAACTCCACCTTTATTTGAAAGTATCTGTAAATCTATCAAAATCAAGTAAGTGGGTTAACTTTTGACCAAGCTTCTATTCAGAGTTCATGTACTAATGGGGACACAATTTAAGGATACCATTTAAATATGTACTTCTTGATCATGTATTGCCCCATATGTGGCTTTGGTATGCGAAATACTATATGCCGAGTTTATCACCCTCCAGTGGCGTACACACACTCCATGGGGCCCCGGTGCGAAACTGATCCATGGCCCCCCCCTACCCTGACCCTTTCCCCCCTGACTGTGGGCCCCTCCCCCCGCCGACACATACATACAGACACAAACACATACACACACCCCCGACAGACACATACATACATACATACACACACATGCAGACACATACATACAGAGACACACACGCAGACACATACATACAGAGACACAGACACACACATACATTCACACATACATAGACACACACACATACATACACAGACACACACACATACACACATACAGAGACACAGACACACAATCATACACACATACAGAGACACAGACACAAACATACATACAGAGATGCAGACATACATACACACAGACATACAGACATACATACAGAGACACAAATACACAAAATGTTTCCTACCATGTGTGACTTTCCCTGGGGTCCAGTGGTGGCTCAGCCTGATGGGAGTCAGAGTTCCCACTCTGACTCCCTCCTCCTTTCTGTTTCTTCCCGCGTGGGCTCTCAGTATGCTGGGAGGAGTGACTGGGCGTGCTCTTAAAGCGCCCAGCGCCCAGACCGGGCCCCCTTACAATCCATGTCCATCGGGTGGCCCTGACAGCATGGACCACCCGATGGACCCCTTAACATGCAGCCTCGGTGGTTTGCCGCATGGGCCAGGGTCACAAAGCGTGGCAGCTGCTACCCGGTCGTGGGGGCCGCAGGGCGGCCGGGCCCCCTGGAGTGCCGGGCCCGGTCGCAGCTGCGACCCCTGCGACCGCGGTACGTACGACACTGTCACCCTCCCAAAAGAACAGTGTCAATAATGTGTCTTTATAAAATTCAGTGGCAGTGTTCTGTGCAGTTAGGACATTGAAAATAATATCTAAACCACTTTGGGGAATATATGTATTAATAGATGAATGTTTTTCCCCAATTGTATTCTAAAATGAGAAAATAAATACCTGTATAAAGAACAAAAAAAAATAAGGGAAATAGGATACGAAAACAAGCAACATAAAGCATCTGGATGTGTACACGGCCAGTTCTATGAAAACAGGTGTGTTGGCAAAAACAGAATATCATTACAAATTTACTCAAGTAGTAACTAAGCTTTTGAAAAATATGACACAAACTAGATCACTGCATTGGCTGTTTGTCAAATCTATTGGATTCATGCATGAAAACTGCAAAATAGTAAAATGTAAAAAAAAAAAAAAAAAAGTAAAAATTGGAAACCAGAAATACATGAAAAGCAGTTATAAAATCAAAAATATTTTAGAGTTTAAAAGTAAATTATTCTGCTCAAAAGCCACACGTGAAACCAATTTTAGCAGAGTATCGTCTTAATAAATAGAATAAAGCCAACACCTAAATTAGCAAGCGCACAAATATATTTCCCCAGCTGTATTTGCATTAAAACATTACAACATACATACATTTTTAGCATTCCCGAGAAGTCAATAAGTCAAATTCTGATCTTAGTAAACAATCCTTTGTACTGTGTTGGTAAGTAGAATCCTATCACAATGGAAGATGTATTACATCACAGACATAAATAGCACACTTTTTCACATGCACATACACTTATATACATTTAAATTTAAAGCAAATGTTTAACTTTAAGCACACTCAATTAATTGTTTGGCATCACAAATAAAAATAATTAACAAGCTGCAAGTGTCAAACGTGTCAAAGGGTTGAGGATGCTATCATATTTATCATTTTTATTTATGTTTTGCAATACAACTACATTGTCGAAATATAAAAGATATATACGATACAGATAAATCCAATACTGAATTGCAGTTTGGCAAGAAATTAATATATATAATTTTCCAAACATATAGCAGATTTTGCGGCAATATGCATATGTACAAAACAATGAAACATAGATACATATAAAAGGACTACATAGAAAAAGGACTATATCCACTGGAGCGCGATCGATAAAATAGGGAGGTAATATATATATCCAAGGGATCGCTTGTTAGACCTGTGGGGTCAGTGAAACTGGCCCAATTAACTAGGCCCTCTATTCCGTACTTAAGATTAATCAAATTGGATTTTGTTTCTATATAACAGCCAAGGAAGCCATGAAGCACAAAATGAGATGAATTTGACAGAGGAAGAAACACAATTGCATTCCGTTGAGTATTGGTATTCTATTTAGTTTAAAATTTCTTGCCACGTTGGAGGATGGCTAGATTTCCATTTATGGGCAATAGAGATCTTAGAAGCATACAGAATCTGTGTAATAAGATATTTATATGTTTTCATAGTGTCATTTAATAACGCACAATTGTACCATACATGTAATATTGCACCAACCGTTTTATGACATCTCCAACATATAGATGAATATGCTTTGTACATTTTATGTAATTTAAAGGATCACTATAGTGTCAGGAAAACAAACTTGTTTTCCTGACACTATATCATCCTTAGGACCCCCTCCCCCCCACCCTCAGGGTCACCCTCCCATGGCACTGAAGGGGTAAAACCCATTCAGTTACTTACCTTAAAGGGACACTACAGTCACCTGAACAACTACAGCTTAATGTATTTGTTCAGGTGAGATATATAGCTCCCTGCAGGCAATCTAATGTAAACACTGTATTTTCAGAGAAAATACAGTGTTTATATTGATTGATAGGAATACCTCCAGTGGCCGTCACTCAGACGGCCACTAGAGGCACTTCCTATCATGCAGGGCCCTAAAAAGGCCCTGTACACGTCAGGGTTAGCAGAGGAGGGGGCAAAGACCGCAAGCTGAGCTGTCAGCTCAGCTCGCGGCTGCTCACACCGCGCGCATGCGCGGTAGTGCGCTGAGGACTTCAGAAGGCGGCATAAATGCCGCAATCTGAAGTCTGTGCGCTCGTGCGGCAAAGCTTCCAAATGGAAGCGTCTGATTGCTCCCTGCTCGCGACCGCCTATTTCGTCATTTTGACGAAATAGGGGGCGCGGCTCTACGAGGCTCCCGGCGCTGGAACCAGGTGAGTAAACAGGGGCTGCCTGGAGAGTCCCTTTAATCCAGTGCCGGGCTCCCTCAGTGCTGGTGACCTCTTCTCTCCCACCGACGTCAGCTGTCGAGTGGAGCATTTCTCAATGCTTTGCTATGGACGTTCTGCACGCTGGATATGATTTTTGCATGCAGCGTCGCAAAAGCGCCTATAGCGGCTATCAGGAAGACAGCCACTAGAGGTTGGATTAACCCTGCAATGTAAACATAGCTGTTTCTCTGAAAACTGTTATGTTTACATCTGAAGGGTTAAAACCTGTGTGACCTGGCACTAGTGATGTCGCAAACATAAAATTTTCGGTTCGCAAATGTCGAACGCGAACTTCCGCAAACGTTCGCGAACCGGCGAACCGAGCGAACTGCCATAGACTTCAATGGGCAGGCAAATTTTAAAACCCACAGGGACGCTTTCTGGCCACAATAGTGATGGAAAAGTTGTTTCAAGGGGACTAACACCTGGACTGTGGCATGCCGGAGGGTAATCCATTGCAAAACTCCCATGGAAAATTACACAGTTGATGCAGAGTCTGGTTTTAATCCATAAAGGGCATAAATCACCTAACATTCCTATATCACAATGGATATGGATTGACACCTGACATATGAAATATTGACACCTTGACATATGGATTGACACCTGTCCTCAGAGACCCTGATACACACTGACACAGAGCAGAATAGGGACTGTTCCACCTACATAGGGTCACTTGGCAGAGATGGATTGACACTTGTCCTCAGGGACCCTGATACACACTGACACAGAGCAGAATAGGGACTGTTCCACCTACATAGGGTCACTTGGCAGAGATGGATTGACACTTGTCCTCAGGGACCCTGATACACACTGACACAGAGCAGAATAGGGACTGTTCCTCCTACATAGGGTCACCATTTTTAGCCCAAGGCAGCTCATCTCATCAGGCCTTTTTTAGTCGAATGTATCACCCACTGTCAGTCCCTTCGGGATCCATCCCTCATTCATCTTAATAAAGGTGAGGTAATCTAGACATTTTTGACCTAGGCGACTTCTCTTCTTAGTGACAATACCTCCTGCTGCACTGAAGGTCCTTTCTGTCAGGACACTTTAAGCGGGGCAGGCCAGAAGTTCTATCGCAAATTGGGATAGCTTAGGCCACAGGTCAAGCCTGCACACCCAGTAGTCAAGCGGTTCATCGCTCCTCAGAGTGTCGATATCTGCAGTTAAGGCGAGGTAGACTGCTACCTGTCGGTCGAGTCGTTCTCTGAGGGTGGATCCCGAAGGGCTGTGGCGATGCGTAGGACTTAAAAAGCTCTGCATGTACTCCATCAACAACACGTCTTTAAAGCGTCCTGTCCTTGCCGGCGTGGTCGTGGGAGGAGGAGGATTACTTTCACCTCTTCCCCTGTTAGATTCCTGTTGTGCTGTGACATCACCCTTATACGCTGTGTAAAGCATACTTTTTAATTGATTTTGGAACTGCTGCATCCTTTCCGACTTGTTGTAATTCGGTAACATTTCCGCCACTTTCTGCTTATACCGGGGGTCTAGTAGCGTGGACACCCAGTACAGGTCGTTCTCCTTCAGCCTTTTTATACGAGGGTCCCTCAACAGGCACGACAGCATGAAAGACCCCATTTGCACAAGGTTGGATGCCCAGCTACTCATTTCCCGTTCCTCCTCCTCACTGATGTCATTGAAGGTATGTTCTTCCCCCCAGCCACGTACAACACCACGGGTACCAGACAGGTGAAAACGAGCACCCTGGGATGCCTGTTGTGGTTGGTCTTCCTCCTCCTCCTCCTCAAAGCCACATTCCTCATCTGACTCCTCCTCCTCACAATCCTCTTCCAGCGTTGCCGCAGGTCCAGCAAGCGATACTGATAAGGCTGTTTCTGGTGGTGATGGTGACCACAACTCTTCCTCTTCACTCTCATCTATGGCCTGATCCAGCACTCTTCGCAGGGCACGCTCCATGAAGAAAACAAATGGTATGATGTCGCTGATGGTGCCTTCGGTGCGACTGACTAGGTTTGTCACCTCCTCAAAAGGACGCATGAGCCTACAGGCATTGCGCATGAGCGTCCAGTAACGTGGCAAAAAAATTCCCAGCTCCCCAGAGGCTGTCCTAGCACTCCAGTCATACAAATATTCATTAACAGCCTTTTCTTGTTGGAGCAGGCGGTCGAACATTAGGAGTGTTGAATTCCAACGTGTCGGGCTGTCGCAAATCAAGCGCCTCACTGGCATGTTGTTTCGCCGCTGGATATCTGCAAAGTGTGCCATGGCCGTGTAGGAACGCCTGAAATGGCCACACACCTTCCTGGCCTGCTTTAGGACGTCCTGTAAGCTTGTGTACTTATGCACAAAGCGTTGTACGATCAGATTACACACATGTGCCATGCACGGCACATATGTCAACTTGCCCAACTTCAATGCCGCCAACAAATTTGTTCCGTTGTCACAAACCACTTTGCCGATATCCAGTTGCTGCGGAGTCAGCCACTTTTCCACCTGTGCGTTCAGGGCGTACAGGAGTGCTTGTCCGGTGTGACTCTCTGCTTTCAAGCAAGTCAAACCCAAGACGGCGGGACACTGCCGTATCCGGGATGTGGAATAGTACCTGGGGAGCTGGGGAAGTGTCGTTGATGTGGAGCAAGACGCAGCAGCATTAGAGGACTCAGCCGAGGAGGTTATGGAAGAGGATGGAGTAGGAGGAGTAGAGGAGGTGGCAGCAGGCCTGCCTGCAAGTCGTGGCGGTGTCACCAACTCCTCTGCAGAGCCACGCATTCCATGCTTGGCAGCCATCAGCAGGTTTACCCAATGCGCAGTGTAGGTGATATACCTGCCCTGACCATGCTTTGCAGACCAGGTATTAGTGGTCAGATGGACCCTTGCCCCAACACTGTGTGCCAGACATGCCATTACTTCCTTTTGCACAATCGAGTACAGGTTGGGGATTGCCTTTTGTGCAAAGAAATTTACCTTCCACTGTGGTATCCCAATAGCCACACATTTTTTGAACGCCTCAGACTCCACCAGCTTGTATGGTAAAAGCTGGCGGGCTAATAGTTCAGACAAGCCAGCTGTCAGACGCTGGGCAAGGGGGTGACTTTCTGCCATTGGCTTCTTACGCTCAAACATGTCCTGGACAGACACCTGACTGTGGGCAGATAAGCGGGAACTGCTCAAGGCGAGAGACGGAGTGGCGGATGGTTGAGAGGGGGCAAGGAGGACAGCAGTGGTTGACGTGGCTGAAGATGCTGGACCAGGAGGAGGATGGCGGCTTTGAGTTTGTGTGCTGCTTGTACTCATGTGTTGATCCCATAGGCATTTGTGATGTGCGATCATGTGCCTACGCAAAGCAGTTGTACCTAGGTGGATGTTGGACTTCCCACGACTCAGTTTCTTTTGGCACAGGTTGCAAATGGCATCGCTGTTGTCAGAGGCAGACACACAAAAAAAGGCCACACTGCTGAGCTCTGCAATGACGGCATTCTGGTGGTGGCAACAGCATGCGTTGATTGGCGTGCTGTTGGGCTGACCCCGGGTGCCGATGCATGCTGTATGACTGTGCCACTAGCTCCTTGCGACGACCTCCCCCTGCTTCCAACTCGTCTCCTCCTCCTCCTCTCTGTCTCCCCATCTGAACTTTTGCCCTGTTCTTCTTCTTGCCGAGCGGGCACCCACGTGACATCCATGGACGCATCGTCATCATCAACCGCTTCACTTGTATCTGACAACTTAGCAAAGGAAGCAGCAGTGGGTACAACATCATCATCATCACACCATACGTCCATGTGTGTAATGCTGCCTGCCTGAGACATATCCCTGTTATCTACATCCTCTGGCAATAATGGTTGCGGATCATTTATTTCTTCAAACGGATGTGTAAATAACTCCTCTGACATACCAAGTGAAGCGGCTGTGGTGCTAGTGTTGGTGGTGGCGGCAGGCGGGTGAGTGGTATCTTGAGAGGTGCCCGAAGCTAAGCTGGAGGAGGATGGTGCATCAAGGTTCTGAAGCTGTAGAAGATTTGGTGTCCTGTGTTAGCCAGTCAACTATGTCCTCAGAACTTTTCAAGGTTAGGGTATGTGACCTCTGAAAACTGGGCATTATTCTAAGACCAAAGGGAATCACATCACCACGACCACGATGGCCCCTGCGGGGTGGCCTGCCTCTGCCTGTCATTTTTTTTGGATTAGTGGTACTATGCGTGCAAGCTACTGTGAGACCAGATATGAGTGGCAATGTGCACTGGCAGAGGTTGGCAGAGTGCACGCTGTAGGCCTGACACCCGCTTGAAGACAACTAACTGCTATTCAATCTATAACAGTTTTTCTTTTTAAATGCACGCTATAGTGACACCAGATATGAGTGGCAAAGTGCACTTGCAGAGGTTGACAGAGTACACGCTGAAGGCCTGACACCCACTTGAAGGACACTGACTGCTATTAGCTTACAGTGAAAAACTTTTTTGCTTTTTAAAGGCACGCTATTGTCACACCAGATATGAGTGGCAAAGTGCACTTGCAGTGGTTGGCAGAGTACACGCTGTAGGCCTGACACCCGCTTGAAGACAACTAACTGCTATTCAATCTATAACAGTGGAAAAACTTTTTTTCTTTTTAAAGGCACGCTATTGTCACACCAGAAATGAGTGGCAAAGTGGACTGGCAGAGGTTGGCAGAGTACACGCTGAAGGCATGACACCCAGATGCTTGCAGACAACTAACTGCTATTCAATCTATTACAGTGAAAAAACATGTTTGGTTTTTAAATGCAAGCTTAAGCTATTGTGACACCAGATATGAGTGGTGGCACTGGGCAAGTGGGCACAGTATCCACTGTGAGCCTGACACAGAAGCTGGCAGACAACTAACTGCTATTCAATCTATTACAGTGAAAACATTTTTTTGTTTTTTAAATGCAAGCTTAAGCTATTGTGACACCAGATATGAGTGGTGGCACTGGGCAAGTGGGCACAGTATCCACTGTGAGCCTGACACAGAAGCTGGCAGACAACTAACTGCTTTTTTTGTTTTTAAATGCAAGCTTAAACTATTGTGACACCAAATATGAGTGGTGGCACTGGGCAAGTGGGCACATTATCCACTGTGAGCCTGACACAGAAGCTGGCAGGCAGGCAACTGCAATTACATTACACAGAAAAAAAAAAAAACAGACTGATGTTCTAGCCCTAAAAAGGGCTTTTTGGGGTGCTGTCCTTACAGCAGAGTCCTGCAGGACTGTAGTGGACACTGAATACCATAGCCTAGCTATCAATTTCCCTATCAAGCGAGCAGCAACTACACTTTCCCTCCTCTATCTAAGAATGCAGCTTCAGAATGAATCTAAAATGGATGCTGTACAGGAGGTGGGAGGGTCTGGAAGGGAGGGTCTGCTGCTAATTTGCTGTAATGTGTCTGCTGACCATGAGGCACAGGGTCAAAGTTTACTCAATGATGACGAATAGGGGGTGGATCGAACCGCGCATGTGTTCGCCCGCCGTGGCGAACGCGCTATGTTCGCCAGGAACTATTCGCCAGCGAACAGTTCGGTACATTACTAGCCATGTTGTACATAAAGAACCAGAGCTGTTTTAACACTTTTGTAGTGTTTGTGTTTAGCTGTAATTTTCCTCACTCTCATTTACTTTTCTCATACAAGTTATATATTGTTTTTTTCAGGACAAAAAACACTTTCTTTACATACCATTATTTGTATCGTGTCATATAATTTACTTTAAAAAAAATAATAAAATATGTTGAAAAATTGAAAACAAAACTTTTTTTTATTTACGTGAAAAATCTTTTACTTATCTACAAAAGCTAATGAAAAAAACTGCTAAATAGCACGTTATAGGGCTATAAGTACAAATAGGAAATTGCGGTTTCAAAATATATATTTTTTAACATTTATCAATAGTGACATTGTAACACTGTTATCTGTCATAAATTTCTGAATCACATTTCAGGGTATTCAATATGGGGTATGCCCAGTCTTTTTTTAGTATCCACTTGGTCACAAACACTGGCCAAAGTTAACATTTATATTTGTTTGTGTGTAATAAACTTTAGCCAGTGTTTTTGACTAAGTGGCTACTAAAAAAGACTGAACTAGAATACAATTTCATGTATGTATATATATATATATATATATATATATATATATATATATATATATTATTATTTTTACATTTATTTATTTTTATGTACTTATTATTTATATTTTATAATATATAGACACGTGTGTAATTTATTTCCGAATGTATTTTTATATTAATACATGTATATATTAATATAAAAATACACTTAGTATGAAATTATATATATAAGATATAGAGACATATGTAATTATATTTTTATTTACTAACAATTTTTAAATTTATTTTACACATGCAGGGAGATTGCCTGTCAGCATAGACAGTCCCTCTGCGGGCAGATAGTTGGACGCCTGTTGCGACCATGTGAACGCTCTGTTAGAGTGATCACATGGCTCCGGGGTCTTAATTCGCCGAGGGGGGACTGTCTGGGCTGTCAGGCAGTCCCCCCACACCGAGAGGAACGGCAGCGATCAGGTTAGTAAATATTAATAAAAATAAAATAAACCCCTCTCTTAAAATGACTTGGAACTGACCTTTTATACACTCAAATAGAGTAAAAAATACATTTAATGAAAAAATACAGACAAATATATCACAGAAAAGAAAATAACTTTTGCGGATGAAAAATATGTCTATGAAAAAATATAGCTAAAAAAAACAGCCACATAAAAAATTGTAAAATTAAAGTCCAGACCTTATTTGAATGCTCGGCGTCCCGAGTTAGCAAAGATGAATACTGCTGAAAAAAATATCAAATAACGGTCCTCTTTATAATCCAGATGCTGGCTGATATCCGACCTCTCCAAACGCGTTTCTCCGCTTCGGCGGCTTTTTCAATGGATGAGGTCTGTGTCTCTGTGTTCTCTTTATATAGCAGTTTTTGCCGACAATCATTTGCACACGGCAAATCCAAAACTCCGATGTGTAATGCAAAGTTGACTTCTATGTAACTAGTTAGTTACTAAGTGTTCATGCCTAATTGCTCAAAAAATAGATACTTATTATAGGCAGCATATAACCATTTCTATTTTCTATTTACTTCTGTTGCCATAGTAACCCCGCCTGATCGGGTTTAAATGCAACTGCCGTTTCTAATATTAACAAGCATGAAAAAGAAAGTAGAATAACGTAAGATTTTCTGAATTAAACAGAAAGTCAATGATTATAAATATAACTCCTCCATAATCTGGTGGTTACAGTGTATCCCAATTTCATAACTGGAGATTTCGGCACATAAGATTACTTAACTTTATTTACTCATGTTACCAAGGTAACACTTGACTCGGTAAGCGGAGAGAACCTTTCCATTAACACCTTAAGGTTTTTTTATTGTTATGTATCAGAGAAGTGAGTATCATTGGTCCCCCATAATCTATTCTCTAAATATACAGAGACATGATGTCTTGGAACTTATACTATTAATTTTAAACGGTATAATGGATGCTTTTTTGCTATATAAACAATCCCTAAGTGAATAAAAGCATAACTTCCCTTATCAACTTATAAAAATATATAAAAGAAAAATTAAAAAAAGGTGCCCTATAAAAGTAGAAATTTCTATTTATATGTATAAAAATAAGGATGATTCTATATAGCAGACTAATGTAGAAAATAAAAATAAAAATAAATAAAAACAAAAATAAAAATAAAATAAAATAAAAATTATCTAAATAGACGCAAAAAATCCTATATTTGCGCTTCTGCTACCACTTCTAGATATAAATGCATGTGGGATTAAAGATGTTATATGCCATTAATTTTAATAAAAAATGGAGATTAAAGGACGATTCATCCCAAAAAATGACACAGCTCAAATTCGGCATTCAGACCCTTAGGCTGCAGCGTATCAAGTTGATATATCCATTTCATCTCAGTGATGCCCAGTTGTTTGGTATGGTCTCCTCCTCTCCAGTTTTTATTTACTCTACATATCCCCTTAAAATTCAAAAGGCTCATATCCGAATTGTGTGTTTGTTTAAAGTGGGCCGATACTGAATGTTGCATATATCCCTTCTTTATATTCAGCATATGTTCCCTAATTCTAATGTACAGTTGCCTCTTTGTTCTTCCTACGTACTGGAGCCCACATGGGCACTCCAGTACATATATCACGTTAGTGCTTTGACAGGTAATATGTTCTTTTATTTTAAAGGATTCCGTTTTGCTAGTGACTTCAAATACTCCTTTTGTGTGTTTGTGCTTTCTTTCTTTACACGCTATACAGTCCAAACAATAGAAGAATCCATTTTTCTTTGTTGTAGTTATGGTATTCTTTCTTTTTACATGTATATTAGTCATTTTCCTTCGTAAGTTCGGTGCACCCCTAAAGATGATCCTTGGTCTTTCCGGTAACATACTAGCCAGAATTTTATCTTTTTTCAATAGATGCCAGTGTCTTGTGAGTATCTTTTTTAGTTGTAAATTTTCTTTGTTGTAGTTCAGAATTATTGCTGGAAATACTTCTCCTGATTCTGTTGCGTTTGATTTATCCTTAATTTTCAATAGGTTAGTTCGGTCTAAATGATCCACTCTACTTAATGCCTCATCTATTTCAATCTCTTGGTACTTTTTCGACATAAACTTTTTCTTTACTGCTTCCGCTTGTTCAATGTAGACTTCAGAGTCTGTACAGTTCCGTCTTAAGCGTCTAAATTCATTGTAAGGTACATTCTTAAGCCATAACGGTAGATGACAACTCTCTTTCAGAATGAAGCTGTTCACGTCAACTTCTTTGAAGTGCGTTTTCGTTTTAAGTGTACCAGAATCACCATAGATAACAAGATCAAGGAATACTACCTCTGTCTTACTGTAAGTGGTGTTTAGTTTCACTCCCCATGTGTTCTTATTAATATATTCTAAAAACTTTTGTAGGTCTTCCATTTCTCCTTCCCATATAAAGAAAACATCATCGATGTATCTTTTATACTTGTGTACATTGTTATTCCAGGGATGTTCATTCCAGATGTAATTGTCTTCCCAGTTTCCCATGAATAAGTTAGCGAAACTGGGGGCAAATTTCGTCCCCATGGCTGTGCCCTTCTTTTGGAGGTAAAACTGATCTTCAAACAGAAAATAATTGTTCTTCAAAATAAAAGTGATGCCCTCTATTATAAATGAGATTTGATTATCCTCCAGTTCTCCATATTTTCTTAGTGAATTACTCACGGAATCGCAGCCTTGTTTGTGATCAATGATCGTATATAGTGAAGTTACATCCGTAGATACAAGGATGTAATTGTCTTGCCAGGGGATGGAATCTAGTTCCCTAATCATCTGTGTAGTGTCCTTAAGGTGTGACCTTACTTTGGACACATATGGTTGCAAGAATGAGTCTATGTACTGAGACAAATATTACCATTATGACGGTTCAGGACCATCATCGGTCCTCAAGGGGATGTTTCCAGTTGAAGAGAAGGTACTAATAATACTAAAAGGGATCTAAGATATTGCTCTAGATCAGGGGTGTCAAACTCAAATTCAACGGTGGCCGCATCAGCAGTTTGGTCACCCTCAAATGGCCGGTTGTATCTGTAGGACTATGTGTCCACTCTTTATTATCATAAATTATTGTCACTGCATTCAATTATTACTGTTTTTTGTAATAATGTAAGTAATAACTAGCTCTGAAAGCAGAAACAGTCAGAATAATGGCAAGTAGATATTCATACTGAGACACACACACACACACACACATTGATCCATACTGACACATTGATCCATACTGACACACACACACACTGATCCATACTGACACACACTGATCCATACTGACACACACTGATCCATACTGACACACATTGATCCATACTGACACACACACACACATTGATCCATACTGACAAATTGATCCATACTGACACACACACTGATCCATACTGACACACACACTGATCCATACTGACACACACACCGATCCATACTGACACACCGATCCATACTGACACACATTGATCCATACTGACACACATTGATCCACACTGACACACATTGATCCATACTGACACACATTGATCCATACTGACACACACACTGATCCATACTCAGGGCCGGCGCATCCATAAGGCGGCACAGGCGGCCGCCTTAGGGCGCACCGGCTCTGGGGGCGCAAGATTTCGGTGACCGGCAGGAGGGGAGCGCTCCCTCCTGCCAGGTCACCTTCTGGACCCCCGGCGGGCGGCAGCAGTTCTAATGAGAGGCGGCGAGGGAGCTCTAACCTGTCTGCTCTGCTCCCTCGCGCGCTGTGTGCTGATTCTGTGGGAGCCGGAATATGACGTCATATTCCGGCTCCAGGCGTCAGCAGACAGCCCGCGGGGGAGCAGAGCAGACAGGTTAGAGCTCCCTCGCCGCCTCTCATTAGAACTGCTGCCGCTCGCTGCACTGAAGCCCCACTGGACCCCAGGGACACATCCACACCAGCTCTCTCCAGGTAGGGAGGCTGGGTGGATATTTATTATTAATTTGTGTGTGTCTGAAAGTGTATGTGTGAGTGTGTGTGTGTGTGTCTGAAAGTGTATGTGTGAGTGTGTGTTTGTCTGAGTGTGTGTGTATGTGTTTGTGTGTGTGTGTGTCTGTGAGTGTGTGTCTGAAAGTGTATGTGTGAGTGTGTGTGTGTGTGTGTGGCTGTGTATGTGTTTGTCTGTGAGTGTGTGTGTATGTGTCTGAGTGTGTGTGTCTGTGAGTGTGTGTCGGAAAGTGTATGTGTGAGTGTGTGTTTGTCTGTGAGTGTGTGTGTGTCTGTGAGTGTGTGTGTGTATATGTGTTTGTCTGTGAGTGTGTGTCTGTATATGTGTGTCTGTATGTGTTTGTCTGTGAGTGTGTGTGTCTGTGTATGTGTGAGTGTGTGTTTGTCTGTGAGTGTGTGTCTGTATGTGTGTGTCTGTATGTGTGTGTCTGTATGTGTGTGTCTGTATGTGTGTGTCTGTATGTGTGTGTCTGTATGTGTGTGTCTGTATGTGTTTGTCTGTGAGTGTGTGTCTGTATGTGTGTCTGTATGTGTTTGTCTGTGAGTGTGTGTGTCTGTGTATGTGTGAGTGTGTGTATGTGTCTGTGTGTGTATGTGTTTGTCTGTGAGTGTGTGTCTGTATATGTGTGTCTGTATATGTGTGTCTGTATGTGTTTGTCTGTGAGTGTGTGTCTGTGTATGTGTGTGTGTGTATGTGTCTGTGTGTGTATGTGTTTGTCTGTGAGTGTGCGTCTGTATATGTGTGTCTGTATGTGTTTGTCTGTGAGTGTGTGTGTCTGTGTATGTGTGAGTGTGTGTATGTGTATGTGTATGTGTTTGTCTGTGAGTGTGTGTCTGTGTATGTGTTTGTCTGTGAGTGTTTCTGTGTGTGTGTGTCTGTGTATGTGTTTGTCTGTGCGTGTGTGTGTCTGTGTATGTGTGTATGTGTCTGTCTGTGTCTGTGAATGATTGTATGAATGTGTGTGTCTGTCAGTGTATGAGTGTGTGTTTGTGAGTGTCTGTCAAATCAGTGAGATTATGTTTGTGATTGAGTGTGTGCCTGTCAATGAATGAGTGTGTGTCAGATCAGTGAGTCTGTGTCTGTCAGTGATGTATGTGTGTTTGTCATTGAGTGTGTGTGGCTGTTAGTGAGTGTAGCGTGGCGGAGCGGAGCGCAGTACAGGAGCTTCTGTTTCCTGTACCTGGTCACTGAGAGAGCACTTCCTGTCAGTCCAGCCAGCTACAGAAAACTGAAGCTCCTGTAGAGGGTCTGCTCCGCAACGCTACAAGACAGGTAGGAGGCATACCAGGAAGGGGAGTGTGACCGCTAAGAGGGTGGGGGGTGCACCAAGGGACAGAGAGGGGAGGGGAGAGAAAAACCAAGGGACAGGGAAAGGAGGGGGAGGGGAGAGAAACACTAAGGGACGGGGAAGAGGGAGGGGCTGGTTAGGAGGCACATAGGTGAAGATGTTAATTTTAGAGGGGGGGGGGGGGGGCGCAGAAAAATGCATCTTCGCCTATGTACCCAAATATCCTGGCACCGGCCCTGTCCATACTGACACACACACTGATCCATACTGACACACACACTGATCCATACTGACACACACACTGATCCATACTGACACACACACTGATCCATACTGACACACATTGATCCATACTGACACACACACTTCAAAAATACACACCATACACACTCACAACTACACCCTCAAATATAAACACTAAGAATCAGTACAATTAAAATGAAATGTGTGTGTCTGGGGGTGCTGTGTGTGTCTGGGGACTGTGTGTGTCTGGGGGTGCTGTGTGTGTCTGGGGGTGCTGTGTGTGTCTGGGGGTGCTGTGTGTGTCTGGGGGTGCTGTGTGTGTCTGGGGGTGCTGTGTGTATCTGGGGGTGCTGTGTGTGTCTGGGGGATGTGTGTGTCTGGGGGTGATGTGTGTGTGTGAGGGGCTGTTAGTGTGATTTTTTTAAATTTCAATATATTTTTATTAATAATAAAAAAAAAAAGTTATATCCCCCCCTCCCTTCTTACCTTTAGCCTGGGAGGAGGGGAGCCGTTCTGCCTGCAAGGAGTCGTTCTGCCTGGGAGGGGGACCATGCTTCCTTCCCTGGTGGTCCAGTGGTGAGAGTGAACTCTAACCTGAGTTCACTCTCGCGAGATCTGAGCGTTGCCGTGGTAACCGCGGCAACGCTCAGACCTTGCGAGAGGACCCGGCAGAGCTGCTGGATAGAGCTCCGCCGGTCCTCTCTGCTGCCTCCCTCACACCCCACAGCCGGCGGCCGCATGTTACAGTGCCTGTGGGCCGGTGAGGGAGATCTTTGATCTCCCCACCGACCCATGAAGGCACACAGCGGGGCCGGCGCTCGGATAGCGCTGGCCCTGCAGCGGACGGCCGGGGAGATCCTGTGATCTCCCCTGCCAGCCTCGGCCCCACGGCCATCACGGCCCACCGGGCATTTGCCCGGTGTGCCCGATGGCCAGTCCAGGCCTGGCCACGGCCCACCGGGAAATTTCCCGGTATCCCGGTGGGCCAGTCCGGCCCTGAGGCTGGCGGCCGGCGGCGGCTACACGGGCCACATGACGAGGTCTGTCAGGCCGGATTCGGCCCGCGGGCCTTGTGTTTGACACCCGTGCTCTAGATGATCTTGAGAAATTGACTCAGGTATTCCTCTTTTTAATGTTATTTCTTCTGGAACGGTCATCTAAATCCATTAATTTATTCTCGAATTATCAATTCTATCTTCTAGTGAATTATTTAATGAAAACAAGTTCTTATTTTCTTCTTGGAGTTTCTGAATTGTTTGAATTTGTTCTGTTAGAGTATTAGTTAATTAATGTATGTTGCATTACAGTTAAGGGAGGATTTAGCTGTATATCTTGATACTGTGCAGTATCTATAGAAAGGTTCAGTTCTTCTCTCTGTTCATGTGTAAGTTATCTTCTATTGATCCCACCAGTTCTTTGGAGTAAAAAGTATTTACACCTTTATTTTTTTCTGAGATTATTATTTTGTCCTTGTCTTTTTTTGGCCCCATTTTTGTTAATTTATTTTTCACTTTTTTTTCCTTCTTTATCCTTTTCTTCCCTCTCTCTCTTTTTTTTCCTTTCTTTTTGCCCCTTCCCTTTTCTCTTCCTTCATTTTCTCTCCTTTTTTTCTCTTCTTTCCTTTCTCTCTTTTCCTTTTTTCCTTTCCTTTCATTGTTTCTCCTTTTGCCCCCTATATTTTTCCTCTTTCTTTTTTATTTCTCCTTTTTCTTCCTTTTCATTTTTCTACTTCATTCTCTATTTCCACTTTTTATCTCTTTATTTCTTCCTTTTGTCTTCAATAAAATTTAGATAAATATACTCTCTTTTTTCCTCTCTCTCTCTTTTCTTTCTCTTGTATGTTTCTCTCTCCTTCCCTTTCTTCTTCTTTTTTTTATAAATATAGTTTCTCTCTTTTCCTTTTCTTTTCTATTCATATTTTCCCTCTAGTTTCTTCCTTTTCATTCCTTTTTTAGTCCTATTAATCCTTGTAATTCTTTACTGAACTGTACGCTCTTCTTTAGTAGTTAACCTTAAACTTTCCTTGTCTTTAACCACATGTAGTACCCCTTTAAGGGGTCTGTTATAGTTTTCTCTTTTCACTTTTTAGCTTTCATCCTTCCTCTCGCTTCCCTTTATAGATCTCTCAGTCCAATCAGTCCAGACTTTTAAAGGGACTCTGTAGGCTCCAATGGGCAGAAGTGGTCTGGGTGCCAACTCCCACTACTCTTAACCCTGCAAGTGTAATTATTGCAGTTTTTTATAAACTGCAATAATTACCTTGCAGGGTTAACTCAACCTCTAGTGGCTGTCTACTAGACAGCCACTAGAGGGCACTTCCATGTGCATAGCACAGAAAACCTGTGCTAGAGCGTTGCTGGATGTCCTCACGCTGTGTGAGGACCTCCAGCGTCGCTCAATTCCCCTTAGGAGAGCATTGAAAAGCATTTTCAATGCTTTTTTATGGAGAGCTCTAATGCGCATGCGCATTATGTCGCCCACCGGCTGACAATGACTGTGAGGAGCGGCGGCGAGCAGAAACCACCGCTGAGGGACATCGGCGGGGTCTCAGGTAAGTGACCTAAAGGGGTTTTCACCCCTTCAGCTACCGAGGGATGGGTGGTGGGAGGGAGAGGGGACCTGCAGTGCCAGGAAAACTGATTGTTTTCCAGGCACTGGAGTTTCCCTTTAATGATCATATATATTTAGCCATATAGCTGAAAAAATAATAATAACGATAGTATTTGAGTGGAGAAAATCCTCACACTAGTTTATATTGCAGCTAAAGTCCCAGCTGAGATCAATTTTACCACATGACAGGAGGCTTCATATTTGCATATCTTTCTTTACTGAAAACTCCAGCAGCATAGAAACAGTAACAACCAATCAGAGAAAAGATATGGTGCCCATAAAAGGCCCTGTCTATGACATCACTTCCTCTTTCTTTGCTGCTCCAGCCATCAACAGGTCAGAGTAATTTTACCTCTCTGGTTTATGTACTCATTGTCTTTTTATTGTATTATTACTGTTTATCTTATTTTTATTATTGTATCATTGCTGTTTTTCTTCTTTTTATTATTGTATTCTTACTGGTTTTTCCTTATTCACCCCTATCTACCTATCACTGTCCCCCTCCTGTTTTTCACTTACATCAGTCACCCTGTTTGTTTTCTGTGCCTCTATTACTTTGCTTTTTTCGGGCTGACGGTCAGCGGGCGTCACGGCTGTTCGTGCCGCGTTCGCCACGTGGACCTGCCCTTATTGACACAGGGGGCTGGGTGGGGACGGGTGGATGGTAGTCGGGGTTAGAATATTTTGTTTGCCGCCCTTTTTCCCTTCCCGCTCGCAGCCGCGAGCGGGTAGCTCTCACTCGCGCGGCCGGCGGCCATCTTGGTTCTCGCGGTTCGCGAGACCCGCGACGGCCGCCTCTCCTTACTCTCGGCGGTTCGGGAATCACCCGATCGCCGCAACGGAGTTGGGGGACCCCCCCTCGGGAACCCCCCCCTTCCTCTCAGTCTCAGGAAATCGGACAGCTGGAGAGTTGGCTTAGGTGACAGGCTGCTTTGCCTGCAAAGCTAACAGACAGCTATTCTAGCTATATGCAAGTTCGAACCCCCACAGGGGCACCTATGGAAAACTCACTGGTTTTAATTAGAATGTTTTAATGGGATTAAGTGAACAATTTTTAGATATATCACCTGTTTCCCATAACTAACAAGGTCATTTACTGGCAATAAAGCAGGATATATAAGGACCTTTTATCAAATATTTGTAAAATAACATTCATTATCTATGTTAAAATTGAATCTCTTAGTTTACTAAAGTGTCCTATTTTACCTATGTACCAGTTTATAGGGTACAAATTTAAGTTTGTGGTAGGCATTACTCTCCATCCTGTGCAAGGTCAGTAGGTATGATCACATTCTGCTGGTGGTCCTGTTTATATTGTTCGGTACAAGATAGTCTATGCAGGCACAATTGAGTTTCTTTGGGATGAAGGCTGTACTATATATGATATACATACCTTAACTGACATACTGCCTCGCTGGTCCCTGCAGGGACAGATGCAACGTTATTCCCCCTCAGGGGATCACATACTGCTATACCCTTCCAAGGGAATATTATACTGATTACCCGGCACAGGGTTATATTACATTACTGTACCCAAGGGTGCAAATTTTATGTGGGTGTCCTCTGGGTATTTTTTCATGGCACACCACCTGGGGTGACCTCCCAGATATGCATGCAAGGGCGCTGACGGCCCATTTCAATTGATGTGGGTGTCCTCTGATTGCCACGGCACACCACCCGGGGTGAACCCCGATGATATGCACAAGGGTCTGTATTTTCAAGAGATAAACACATACAGCCCTGATTTCACTGACTACGTGCATATACAGCCCTCTCACTGCCTGTCAGTTTACTTTAATGCAACAGTACCGCGCTGGATACGGTTTGACGGCAGGACCTCTAAGGAAACTGAGTGTACTGCGTAGTACCCTTCACAGGGATACATATATGTATATTTACGGTGCCTAGTGTACACATTGAACGTGGGTGTCCTCTGGGTTATTTTTACATGGCACACCACCTGGGGTGACCCCCAGATATGCATGCAATACATGCAAGGTACCAATAATTATAATGTGGGTGTCCTCTGGGTACTTTTTCATGGCACACCACCTGGGGTGACCCCCAGATATGCATGCAAGGTCACTGACAGTCCATTACCTTTGATGTGGGTGTCCTCTGGGTTACCATGGCACACCGCCTGGGATGAACCCAACCGAACAGACGTGGGTCCTGCGGTTGCAGACCTTATGGAGACAGGCCCCACGCGCCTCTATAATCAGCCTGTATAATTTAATACCATACATACAGCTCTGGCGTACATTTGTGGTGGACCCGGCTAACCTGACCAAACACCACTACCAGTCAGTCGCGCCTGCACCGCGGCTCTCAGTAGCCAGATTAAACTAATAGAGGTGACCCCTCTACACTTGGCACAGGTATTCATACTCTCAAACAAACTAAACAGGCAATTCCAACCATTTTACCCGGATGATCCTCAAACACTACTCCCACTGACTACCCACTGTCTCCAAACAGGACGGGAATGAGTCATGGTGGACACCCTCAACCTTCCCAAGATTTCTAGGCAATGACAAACGCCGCTGTAGCGGCCTCACTGGAGAAGGTTCTGTTTATGGGCTCTGCCCCACACCGCTTGATGGAGGACACTTCCTCGAAGTACGTTAGGGAAACCTGACTCTGTGACAGCGGCCAAGGCAGAGATAGCAATAGCGGCACTAAACCCGAGTGGCCGAAGACTGAAGTATGCGCACGCCTCAAGGCCACATACCCCAGCCCACTGCTACCAGACAAAGTGGTAGTTGTGCCCAAGCTCAATAGATGACGTACTATGCGCCGACAGACACAATTCTGTTCTGGTGCGCATCAACAACACATTATGGGACTTAGGAACGACAAGAATTCGGCCCAAAAGCACAAGGCCTACTATTTGGTGTAGTGTTCATGGCAGAACTCAAGGAGCACGTAAATCTATTTAAGTCTCCCCTACGGGGAAAGATGTTTTGGGAGGACTGGTCGGTAGCGGAACCGAGCCACCAGCCGCTTCTGGGCGACAGGTTCCAGATCGCATCCACAGTCCTCATATATTTTCTTACTCGCTTCTCTACTAGTGAGTCGACCTACGTAGCTAACTGTTTCCAATTTTACGACCGGCAGCCTCTCTCTGTTTTATGGATTTGGGAGATGATTACCAAAGTCACCGGGGTTCACCAGACACTACAAGGCTATGTCATAGAATTTTTTATCACAGCCGTTCAGGTCGCCCTTTCACCTCCATTACGCATGCTGGCGGAACGGGAACGCCTCGTGGACAAAGAAACCCGCACCCCTTTTCAAGAAGGGCGCAATCCAACATGTACCGGATGGGGAGGCTTCCTCAGCTAATGTTTTCCTGGTCAAGCAGAAGCCAGGAGGCTACATCAATGGAACTCCTACGTGGTATACAAACACTTCAAGATGGAGGAAATTCATCTTCTACAAGACCTCCTAAGCGATAACGACTGGTTTACACATTTGGTAGTACACAAACAAAGATCGCTTCTCCATCTGAGTTGGGCCAATTCCTCGGTTTCGACATCGGCTTGGAGAACCACGTTCCGCGTCGGTCTAGGACAAAGATTGCCTCTATAAGGATAGAGGTCAGACACACTCTAAGGTTGGATACGATTCCTCTCAGGATACCTGCCGGATTGCGGGACTCCTCTCCTCCTCTCCTCCTCCATACAAGCGATATTCCCTGGCCCACTACACTACAGGGCCAGGCAACAGCTGGTGTCGAGATATGTACGACCACTGGATCTCACTGTCAGCAGAAATGAGGACGGAATTTCGATGGTGATTACTTCACATACAAACTTGAATTGGCTGAACGGTCCTTGACTCTTCCTCCGGATGCGAAGCGGTGGATGTATCCTACAAATGTGTCCCAGCCGTTCTCCACAATAGCAAGGGTGCTTCGATACACACGTACCCACAAGATATCGCTCCTGCTCATGACACCCCTCGGGCAGATCAACCGCGGTTCCCGGATCGCCTGTAAGATGTCTCGCGAAGACCCTCTACTACTCCCTGACTTTCCTCTTCTTCCGACAGGACCGCGAGGGGAAGCTCACTCCCTTGTCAGGGAAGGACAACTGGCACTAGTGGCCTGGACGGTTTCAGGGGCTCCTGGTCAGTCCACAACCTATTGCATCAACTGAGTCCTATGGGACTCGTAGGCTCCCGGCACCAGGAAAGGCTATATTTCTGCCTGGTCGGCCTGAAGTGATTGGTGGGTGGAAAGGGATTCCGACCCCTTTACCGCACCTGTCACGCTGATCCTTACTATCTGTCACACCTGGTCTCGTTGGGCGGTCATATCGATCCCTCAACGTGATCTGACCCACCATATCGGCGCACGTTCCGGTACAGGGCAGGCCAGTAGATCAACATTCACTGGTTTTGTCGACTACTACGGGGTGCCGCATTATCGAGACCCCTGGCACCCAAGTACTCACGCCTCTGACAGGTGGATGTGGTGCTGAGATCCCTTAGGGAATGACCGGACAATCCTTGTTTGTCACTGAAACAACTTTCAGCCAAACTAGCCCTTATTATGCCTCGACTCATTTAGATGGATGGCGGATGTTAGGGCTTGCGATATGGATGGTTTTCTCTCTCACACCAGACGGGGTTGCCTTTACCGTGCCGAGACGAACTAAGTCTGATTCGTCTTCAGTGTCAGACACCACACTATGCGTGGTCAGAACGCTGATGGGTATGCCGATATCAATATCCCCCTTCGAACTCATTCGACGGGTCACCTCCTGACGTCTTACGTGAACCCTCATGGACCGGTGACTACCGCAACACTGACCAGATGGGTCCGTTGGCTTTTGTTTTTTCGCGGGCGTCAAACCTTGTTTCGGAGCCCACTCGGTCAGGGGAGCGGCGGCCTCACAAGCCTTTTCGGGCTGGCGCTTCCCTAGCCGGCATTATACACTGCGCGGTCTGGGCGCGAGAAAGTACGTTTAGAACGTTCTATTTCGACAACGTCTCATGCTTCCTTCACATTGGTCAATTCAAAGCTTTAAAAATGCAAATATGAAGCCTCCTGTCATGTGGTAAAATTGAAGATTATATTAGCTTTAGTGTACTAATAATCTTAATTTTAGTAATGACAGGAGGCTAATATTTCCCACCCTATAGGATCCCTCCCATGTTTTTCGTGTGGAACAGAATATGCCCTTTATGTTCAGGAAGGTAAGTACGTTGTGGTTTGTATGTTTGCTAATTAGACCCGTATCTTGAGGGTCTTGTATAGGTTGAATATTAGACATGAACCTTGAATTATGTTGTGTTTATAGATTCTTAAATATCATTGCTTTAGTATTAATATATATTGATATGTTTCACATTCTAATGTTCGTTGGTATATCAGATGCTTAATGCTTATTGTATGCGGACAAGTTATCACGCCAGAGACCTTTCACCTTTTTCTTTTTCTTGCAGCGTGAACGTCTTCTCATCGAGACAAAGATTCACCTTCCATACCTCTGCATCGCGGAACTACTGGAGTTGGATATTCTACTATGTTGTTGAACTGTTGACGTAATATGATTATGTCTTTTGTTGTTATTTATTGTTTCGCTTCAAAGAAAGAGGAAGTGATGTCATAGACAGGGCCTTTTATGGGCACCATATCTTTTCTCTGATTGGTTGTTACTGTTTCTATGCTGCTGGAGTTTTCAGTAAAGAAAGATATGCAAATATTCGCCTCCTGTCATTACTAAAATTAAGATTATTAGTACACTAAAGCTAATATAATCTTCAATTTGTGGTACCGTTTAAAACAAAATTATTCAGGCTGGAGGGGGGTTTCCCTTAGCAGAAGTGCCATCTACAGAATGGCTCACCCGCAATGCAATCTCGACATCGGGAATACCGACCCTCACCATGGTTCTTTTGTCAACCGTTTTGCCACCTGTGCTCCGATTTAAATATGGGAATTGACAAAACCTGAGCGATCCTGTCAACCTCCTGGTGAGTTGCCGGTGAGTTCACCCGATTAATTCACCTGGCTTGTTCCCAGGACGGTTCTTCACTAGGTCTACGGTGATCTGCCCGACTGTAATCAGCACAAAGTATTCTCGAAGTATACTCAGCACTCTGAATGCAGCATATGGTGTTCAGCATTCACCACCACGCTCATTGGCAAAACCCACACCTCATCCTAGTTTCCCCGACACCTCATATCTGGCGGAGACATGCGTACGTGCGTGCTATGTCATACCTCCCACCTGGTGGTTGAGGATGCTATCAAGGGTGTCGGGACTGCAAAGTATTGGGTCACTCAAGAAAGATAAATAGTTTATTAGCTGAACTGAAATATGCATGATATTCGAGAAATTCCCCCAAAAAATCTTTCGTTAAAAATGGTTCTGTCAAGCCAAATTCCCTTGCCGTTTACACGTCCCATTGTGGATGATTGTGCAGCAGGCCCGTGATGATGGGCCACATGCATTCATGTAATACTAGACTATCTGCAACAGATGCAGAATGGCATATATGAAATTAAAAGGTTAGATAATCTGTCTTAAGACCATTTACATACATAAACCAACCATTAACCTTTTCACATATCAATGCAACACCATCTGGCAAACTACCATCATAGCGAAGAGACCAGAACAACATGAAGTGGAAATTTTACTGCTGCACTCCCTAACTTAAAAAAAGGTTGACTAAGCAGACTTCAACAATTATAAAGATAAATTCACTGTATGTTCCACATTATAGGACATTAACAGGTTGTAATGAAGCTTCTAGAGTTACACTGGTAGGTCTCACACACACACACACACACACATATGTTGTGAATTAAAAGTGAATTAAAAATGAATTTCAAATTTAAGGCCAAAATAACCAAGCTGGATATAGAATTACTAAGAGAAATGTTACATTTTGGCTATTTTGATCTAAATTATGAAATTAATTTTGAATTAATTTTCCCAGTGATTCTTACTTTAGTGAATAACCCTGTAAATATAAATGTATCACTAATATACCACTTTAAAATAAAAAAAAAATGTGATGAAAAAAATGACTTTCCTACCATTAACAGGCTAATATATCTACCACAATTACACAGCAATTCTGTATATTTAGCGAAATTTATATATTTTTATTAATGTTGGTCTTTCTTGACAGACAGCATGAGACAGATTATATCTATTTTTTTAAAAACTATTTACCAATATTACTGCAATGTTTTTATCATCAATTAAAAGCAAGGCACATAAGCTCACACAATATAAAAACAGTTATATCATACAGTTATATATACAGTTATATCAAACACTTTTTTTCTTTATTAAACTATGTAATTACAATTATTTGTTTTTTAGCAATTTAATTTCTTTCAATTCAATGCCAAAAAAATAATTTACAAACTAAAAAAGTGAATTTAATTGCATCCAATGCTAAGTAAAAATATGGGTAATTATTATGATAATTAAAATCATTAAAAAAAAATACTTATAAAAACCAGAAAAAAACAACATACCCCATCCAGTTTAACTTTTCATTCTGTCTCAGAACTTTGCCATATAGCAGTTATTATCACCAAGTACACATTATTGTGGTCTTGCTGTGATTTGTTTCCTGTTTATATGGCGTTAAATGTGAGAAATGACTACTACTAATTATGCAATGTGGTAAAGTCACTAGACAAAACATTTCTTTGCCGGGTGAAAAAAAAAATAATAAAATGAAGGCTAAAATAGGTCACATTTTTCAAATTTGTAATTGCTCCCCCTAAGATTTGCAAATCAAATTTCAATTCACTGCAATAATGTGTTCAGGACCCAATTCATTTACTGGAAGATATCTGTATTATTGTCTTTCATTTTAGAGATCAATCAAAAGAACTATGTTTTTCCAAATAAATTAAGTTACAGGCATACTGGCACTCTTGACTCATAGGATATTTTGTATTCAGAATAAATGCATTGTCCTTTTGTTACTGACATTTACTGTTTTTTTTTTCCATATTTTTCATTGTCTGCAATGAAGCTGGCCTTCTCTTTGTACGGTAATAAACTAGTGATTTTGTTTTTAGTATAGCCTTGAAAACTAAAGTGATTTGCTGTTCAGAGGCCACAGATAACACAGACACGACGTCAACTTGAGGGAAAAACACCTGGTTCTCCAACTGTTGCAGAAAAGGAGCTCTCACAATACTTTTCCAGCTGTAGAGAGATTCAGATAACGGTTAACAGCTAGAGAACCACATGTTAGCTACTTTTGAAGTAGCATAATCCACTAAGGAAACTAACAAAACCTGTTGTGATGCTTACCTTGTCTGACGTTTCCAGTATTAACTGAAGCTCATGATACTATTTGTGTGCAATACAACAGAAAAAGAAAAAGTCGAATAATGCAAAGCTATAGTGAGGTTAATGAAACATCTATATACAAACACAAAATAAGATAGATAAACGTGTGACATTGTATCAATTTAGCACTAAGACAATGGTTGCAATTTGAATGTATGTGGCAATTCTATCAATTTTTCTGCATTTAAGAAAGAGAAGTGTTATAGGATAAATAATACTATGAATATTGAGCATTCTGGAATAAGATAATTGTAATCCATTTGTTATCTTCTGTTTATTTACTGTTTACATTTAATTACTTCAGTGTGCATATCAGTTTTCTGAGAGTTAGAATTCAACTGAATTTCTACTTTGGAAAATTAATAGATAAACTCCAAATCCGAGAAACCCAAGACATCAAATACAAACAGTATTTTTTTCGAGCAATACGGAAACCACTTATTTACGTCTTTAAACAGCTTACTTGATCTATGAAGGCATGAAGAGCATTGCATGAACTGTATTTCTTTGAACACTAGAGTAAATATTAAATATTCTTACTTTGCAGAAGCTTTCTCCGCCATCACATGTACCAGAAATCCCACATGCCTGTACTGCTGTCCTACGGCAAAGAGCATCTAATGACATATTGATTGTACATCTGGAGCTCCCCCAATGGGGCTATTGCAATACTGAGTGGAGTATACAGAAGCAATAGCGGAGTCTTTCTGCTATTGGAATAAAACACAGATCATGATAAAGGCCAACATTCAGAGTGGTTGAGACATACTCTGCATGACTGCCACTTCTTAGAGATTCATTGATACACAAAGCGAGTGGTTTTCTCTTCGTGGGCAAAATCTTTCTGCTCTTTGTTTAGTCGTTATTTCAAGACACTTCATATGCAGCAGCAGATATAATACTATTACTACCTGTGTAGCAGATAGAGGTGGATGCTATTAAGTATGGTAACATCTGAACTGAATGTTTCATTAGTGCTGACTAGATGGAGGACTGTCAGCAGTTATATGTAATAATACGGGAGGCAGGAATACACTTAGTGTTGTACTATGTATTTTTCTGTTAATTCAAGTCAATTTTAGGAACGTGAGATGTGATGGATATTGTGCTGTAATAACATGCTAGCATAAAAAGTCAGGTAGCTAAAAATGCTTATATCTTTTAAGGCTCTTCTTTCACAATTCCCTGATGTAGCTTTTTATCTACAACAAAGAAAAAGAAAAAGAAAATGTACATTGAAGTAATTTTCTCATGTCATATTTTTTTTTTTTTAAGTATATCAAACCTTAATTGGGATCAACAAGCAGAATAATAATAGTAATTTAACTGTTAAAGCAATATGAAAAGTTTAATAGATTATGGAAATGAAGCACATGCATCTGTGCTGTAAATCCATCTTGGTTCGCTCTAAGGGATTCTATAGTGTCAGTAATACAAATCGGTATTCCTAACACTATAGTTCCCTCTGTTCCCCCATCCCTCGCACCCCCTTATAACACTAAAATGGTTAAAACCCTTTTTTTTTTTTTTTAAATTCTTTATTTTTGCACTCGACAGGAGAGGCAGAAGCAATACGACATGTAGGCTTGCGCAGAAGCCAAATTATACAGGAACATATAATCAAAGACAAATACATAACACCTTTGGCACCCACAACAATTCACTGTATGCAGTCTGTAATACCTGCCCCCTATCGAGGGAATTTTTTTTTTGTGTGTAACATCAATTAAGTTCCTTACTGTTACACAGGAGAGGCATAGCGAGAAATAGCGGTAAGGCAAATCCTGTGCAATAGTATACAATGTTAGATAACCCCTACCAGAGCTCTTATCGTACCAAATACCAGTCCTATAGATAATCCACCTCCGGAATTCCAGGCTATCCGCCTCTCTGCAAGTATATTGTACTACTAGACAGGTCTTGTACCTTAATCAATAGCCCAGAGGCCACCCAAAGTAGGATGAGCCCCAGGGATCCCCGTCTCTCCAACATGTCCCATGTCTGTGCTAGGAAGGAACCACTTCCAATTGAACTGAGACAACACAAATGAAAGAATAACAGAATAGAAGAGAAAACCCCTATACATATCAAGGGTTTTGTGGAAGTATAAAAAGAAGAGAAGAAGAGAGAAGAAAGAAATAGAAACAAGGATTAAGGAATAAAGAGGGGGGGGGAGGGAGGGCTGACGAGCTAGGGACCCCCCGAAGTAGTGTGCGTGGTCCCATCCCATTAAGTATCCCCAGTGCCCGGGGCGCTATTGTCCCACGGTTCCCAAACTTTTTGGAAGGCCGCCACAGTCCCTCGCATCCTGGCAGTAAGATCCTCCATAATCCTGCTGTCCCTTATTCTAGAGATCACCCCCCCGAACTCCGGTCCTCCAGGTGTTAACCAAGCCGCTGCTATAGTTCTACGCGCACTTAAGGTGATTGTTCTCACCAATCTCTGTTCTTTCCTGGACCATCCCTCTATAGTTCTATTTAAAAGATAGATCCATGGGTCTAGGGGGAGGGGTCTGCCAAATGTCTGTCTCATTAGGTTTTCAACAGCCTTCCAGAAACCCTGGAGCGCCGGGCATTCCCACCACATATGGAGATACGTACCCCGGTGTCAGGATCGGGACAGGGATCCAACACGCAGAGTACAAAGAGTGGAAAGGTACGTATACCGGGCCTTAGAATGGCCGGACTAACGTACCGAGAGTAAAGAATAGTCAGAGGCAAGCCGAGGTCGAGGGAACGAGAAGACAGATAAGCGAGAGACAAGCCGGGTCAAGGGATAACAGAGAAACAGGGTAGTACAACGAGCCGAGTCAAAACCAAAAGAGCAAACTAGAATACCAGAGCACTGAGTGACTAGACAAGCTAGAACCACGACAGGGCAATGAGCTGAAGTAAGGAGTAAGCTTAAATACCCTGGCTCTGGATGGAAATCACGCCTCTGACAAGTACCGATTGGATATCGGACACTAGAGTGACAGATTGCTCGTGCTAGCGTCATGACGTCACGTATTGAGCGTCCTGCTAGAAAAGGACGTGGATTCCTCGCGGCCGGTGTTTAAGTGACTGGATGAACCGCGAGGAACGGAGGAAACAGCTCGCCTGGACGGATACACCACCAAGTCTCTACCTCCCTTAGAGGTAGAGGCCTCAGGTACCCTGACAGTACCCCCCCTCTCAGATACGCCCACCGGGCGGAATGAACCGGGGCGAGATGGGAAGCGAAGGTGAAATGCTCTGCGAAGGCGAGAAGCATGGACGTCCTCCTGAGGTACCCAACTCCTCTCCTCAGGACCATATCCCCTCCAGTTGACCAGATATTGCAATTTTCCCCTTGAAATTCTGGAGTCAATGATGGAGGTGACCTCGTACTCCTCCCGACCCTCCACCTGAACAGGACGAGGCGAGGAGACCTTAGAGGAGAATTTGTTGCAAATGAGGGGTTTCAACAAGGAGACATGAAAAGAGTTAGGGATGCGTAAGGCAGGTGGCAGAGCAAGGCGATACGCAACCGGATTGATACGAGTGAGAACCCTGTAAGGGCCTATGTAGCGAGGAGCAAATTTCATGGACGGAACTTTCAGGCGAATATTCTTAGTACTCAACCATACCCTATCCCCAGGAACAAAAACAGGAGCCGCTCTTCTATGTTTGTCAGCGTGTTTCTTGAACAGCGAGGAACTATGTAATAGAATTTGTCGAGTCTGATCCCATAGTCTCTTCAGGTTGGCGACATGATCATCAACCGACGGTATCCCCTGAGAAGAGGAAACCGAAGGAAAAATCGAAGGATGAAAGCCATAGTTCATGAAGAAAGGGCTAGAGCGAGTTGAATCGCAAACAAGGTTATTGTGTGCGAACTCCGCCCAAGGAATCAGACCGACCCAATCGTCCTGGTGTTCGGAAACAAAGCAACGCAGATACTGTTCGATCTTTTGATTAGTACGTTCAGCAGCTCCGTTAGACTGAGGGTGATAGGCAGAGGAAAAGTTCAATTTGATGCCCATTTGAGAACAAAAGGATCTCCAGAAACGTGAGACAAATTGAGAACCTCTATCAGAAACAATCTCTGAAGGAATCCCATGTAGGCGAAAAACTTCTCTCGCAAAAATCTCCGCCAATTCAGGAGAAGTCGGAAGTTTAGGTAAAGGCACGAAATGGGCCATCTTAGTAAATCTATCCACCACCGTGAGGATAACAGTCTGTCTTTTGGAAGCAGGCAAATCAACGATAAAGTCAATGGACAAACAGGACCAAGGTTTCTCAGGAATGTCCAAAGGATGTAACAGGCCACATGGGGATGCATGAGATAGTTTAGTCTTGGCACAAGTCTCACAAGCTGCGACGAACTCCTCAATATCCTTACGAAGAGAAGGCCACCAGAAATCCTTGGATATCAGAGAGTACGTCTTGCGAATACCAGGATGACCAGCTATTTTACTTTCATGAAAACATTGTAAGAGCTCCAGTTGAAGTTCAGGAGGAACAAAGTTTCTTCCCTCAGGAGTGTTTCCGGGAGCTAGATGTTGTGACTTCAGGATCTGGTCAAGTAGCGGGGAATGAATTTTGAGACTGGTATTAGCAATAATATTGCATTTGGGTACAATGGAAGACAAAAGTGGTTCAACTGAAGCAGAGGGTTCATATTGGCGAGATAGCGCATCGGCTTTAGAATTCTTTGACCCAGGTCTGTAAGTCAGAACGTAATTGAAATGGGTAAGAAACAACGACCAACGAGCCTGCCTGGAGGACAGACGCTTGGCCTCTCCGATATAAGACAAGTTTTTGTGGTCTGTCAGGATGGTAACAGGATGTAATGTACCTTCCAATAAATGTCTCCATTCTTTCAAAGCCTTGATAACCGCTAGTAATTCTCTGTCACCAATGTCATACCTGCTTTCAGTACCGGTCAATTTTTTAGAGAAAAATCCACATGGATGTAATGGTTTATCAACACCCAACCTTTGAGATAGAACAGCACCTAAACCAGTCTCTGATGCGTCTACCTCGAGCAAAAATGGCAGAGAAGTGTCAGGGTGAACTAAAATTGGAGCGGAAGCGAAAAGCTCCTTGAGAGTCTTGAACGCAAGGAGAGCTTCAGTAGTCCAATTCTTAGTGTCAGCCCCCTGTTTGGTCATGTTAGTGATAGGTGCAATAATGGAAGAATAGCCCTTAATAAAGCGCCTATAATAATTGGAAAAACCAATGAATCTCTGTATGGCTTTAAGACCTGTGGGTAAAGGCCACTCAAGAATGGATTGGAGCTTATCCGGATCCATCTTAAATCCCTCCCCAGAGATCACATAGCCGAGAAAGGTTACCTGGGTTTGATCAAAGCTACATTTCTCCAACTTGCAGTACAAGCCATGCTGGAGAAGTTTGTGCAAAACCCTCCTGACTTGTTTGTGATGAATCTCAATGTCACTAGAATGAATGAGTATATCATCTAGGTATACAATGACGCACTCTTGCTGAAATTCCCTAAGAACCTCATTAATCAGATCTTGGAATACTGCTGGTGCATTGCATAACCCAAAAGGCATGACGGTATATTCATAGTGGCCATATCGAGTATTGAATGCCGTCATCCACTCATGTCCCTGCTGGATTCTCACCAAGTTATATGCCCCTCTGAGGTCTAACTTGGTGAAAATTGTAGAGCCCTTCAAACGATCGAAGAGTTCGGTGATCAAGGGAATCGGGTAGGCATTTTTAATGGTTATCTTATTCAGACCTCGATAATCAATACAAGGTCTCAAAGAACCATCTTTCTTTTTAACAAAAAAAAATCCAGCCCCGGCAGGGGAGGAGGACCTCCTGATGAATCCCTTGTCTAAATTCTCGTGAATATATTCCTCTAGGACTGAGTTCTCCTTTATAGATAATGGGTATACATGACCTCTGGGAGGCATGGTACCAGGGAGTAGGTTAATTTTGCAATCAAAGGACCTGTGTGGGGGTAAGGTATCGGCTTTCTTTTTGTCAAATACTGCCTTTAAATCTAGATACTGAGGCGGAATTTGTGTCTCTGTAGGATTGTCAGAGGTATTCGATGTATTAGTTAATCCAAGAGGTAAGACCTTCCGCAAGCATTTTTCTTGACAATTCTCTCCCCATGAAACTATCTCCCCTGATTCCCAATTAATAATAGGGTTGTGTCTCCTCAGCCAGGAGTACCCCAGAACTATGGGAATAGACGGAGAAGAAATGAGCATCAAGGAGATATCCTCTTTATGCAGGATGCCAACAGTCAAGTTAATCGGTATGGTCTCATGAAAAATAACAGGCTCAAGTAACGGTCTACCATCGATGGCCTCAACAGCCAGAGGTGTCTCTTTTAACTGGGATGGAATAGCATGCTTGGCAGCAAAACCCTGATCTATAAAGCTCTCAGCAGCTCCAGAATCGATTAGTGCCATAGTCTTAACTACTCCCTTCTCCCACTTTAAAGAAACGGGTAACACAAGCCTGAGCTCCTTGTAGTTGTGAATAGAGGACAAAGTAGAAACACCCAAGGCCTGTCCTCTAGAGGAACTTAGGTGCGAGCGTTTCCCGAACGATTGGGACAATTTAGGCGTAAATGACCCCTGACTCCACAATACATACATAAACCCTCCCTTCTCCTGTACTGTCTCTCCCTTTCAGTGAGATGAGTACTGCCTATCTGCATAGGTTCAGGAATACGTAAGTCTTCGAACTCAGAGATTTGAAAGGTAGGTGCTAGTTTAAAGGAGGGTCTATGGGTCCTATCTCGAGTGTTCTGCCTCTCTCTTAAGCGTTCATCAATACGAGATATAAAAGAAATTAAATCCTCCAAATTTTCGGGAAGTTCTCTAGTAGCGACCTCGTCAAGAATTACATCTGATAACCCATTCAGAAACACATCTATATAAGCCTGTTCGTTCCACTTAACTTCTGCCGCCAAGGATCTGAACTCTAGTGCATAATCCACAAGTGTTCGATTGTCCTGTTTAAGGCGCAACATTAATCTAGCTGCATTGACCTTTCTGCCAGGAGGGTCAAAAGTTCTTCTGAACGCAGCTACAAAGGCATTATAATTATAGACGAGTGGATTATCATTCTCCCATAAAGGATTGGCCCATCTCAAAGCTTTTTCAATGAGCAGAGTAATAATAAATCCAACCTTTGCTCTATCTGTAGGATAAGAGCGGGGTTGTAGTTCGAAATGGATGCTAATCTGGTTTAGAAAGCCACGACACTTCTCCGGTGACCCGCCATAACGTACTGGTGGGGTAATACGGGAGGAAGCACCTACAGTGGCTACCTCTAGACCTGAGACTGCAGGAGAGATAGAAGGAGTACGTGTCTCCTCAGGTGGATTACTAGCACGAGACAAAAGTGCCTGTAGTGCCAAAGCCATCTGATCCATCCTATGTTCCATGGCGTCAAACCTGGGATCCGAAGAACCAAGCTGACTGTTTGTACCTGCAGGATCCATTGGCCCTGTCATAATGTCAGGATCGGGACAGGGATCCAACACGCAGAGTACAAAGAGTGGAAAGGTACGTATACCGGGCCTTAGAATGGCCGGACTAACGTACCGAGAGTAAAGAATAGTCAGAGGCAAGCCGAGGTCGAGGGAACGAGAAGACAGATAAGCGAGAGACAAGCCGGGTCAAGGGATAACAGAGAAACAGGGTAGTACAACGAGCCGAGTCAAAACCAAAAGAGCAAACTAGAATACCAGAGCACTGAGTGACTAGACAAGCTAGAACCACGACAGGGCAATGAGCTGAAGTAAGGAGTAAGCTTAAATACCCTGGCTCTGGATGGAAATCACGCCTCTGACAAGTACCGATTGGATATCGGACACTAGAGTGACAGATTGCTCGTGCTAGCGTCATGACGTCACGTATTGAGCGTCCTGCTAGAAAAGGACGTGGATTCCTCGCGGCCGGTGTTTAAGTGACTGGATGAACCGCGAGGAACGGAGGAAACAGCTCGCCTGGACGGATACACCACCAAGTCTCTACCTCCCTTAGAGGTAGAGGCCTCAGGTACCCTGACACCCGGAAACCGCAGCTCCTCCAACAATCGTCGGAGTCTAGTTTGTGCATTTTGTGTGAAATGACCGGGGTAGTATACCATCTGAGCATGGTTTTCCATGCCTGTTCTTGTTGTGTGACGCATATGGAGGCGCTCTTGGTGGCTTCCCAGATTTCCTGCCATTCGATACCTTCGAGTACTTCCCCTAAGTCCTGTTCCCATTTGTCAATGTACGCCAGTCTACCCCATTCTCTAGTTTCTGTACTAAGGTGAGCGTATATGAGGGTGATCATCCCCTTGGGGGCAGATGCATCTCTACAAAGTTTCTCGTAGAAGGTAAACTGCCCCTTGGCCGCGGCTATAATATCTGGTTTCCTAGCAAAGTCCCTCACCTGGAGGTATCGAAAATAATCTGTGGGAGTCAGGTGGGTGATTTGTTGGAGGTCTTGGAAAGGGATCACGGTCCCCCCTCGATAGAGTTGGTAATACCGTTGAACCCCGGTTTTTTCTATATTGCGAAAATTCCTCGGGGCCATACCAGGTGGAAATGCTCGATTCCTAAGTAGCGGAGTCATGGGGGAGGGGGATGAGGTGAGTCCGAATTTGGTGCTGTTCACATCCCATAATCGTAGAGAATTAAGGATGGCCGGGCAGGTTACCCTGACCATGGGCCTATGTTCTCTCGGGACCCACATAGTGAATTGGGGAACATCAAGACCGACCATCAAAGATTCTAGTTCCACCCATCTCCTGTCACCCACAGGGGAATGCCACATAATCACCTGGGACAGCTGGGCCGCCAAATAGTAATAGTACAGGTTCGGAAGCCCCAATCCCCCTCTATCTTTACGCCTATACAAAACTTGTCTGGCTATTCTATGCCGCTTATTCCGCCATACGAAGTTACATATCGCCCTTTGTAGCGGTTGTAATTGAGATTTCGTGACGCGGACGGGGAGGGCTTGAAACAGGAATAGAATACGAGGGAGGATGTTCATCTTGGCGGAGTGAATACGACCCAGCCAAGAGATAGATTTATCGGTCCATTTGTCCATGTCATTCATTAAAGCCCGTAGCATGGGTTCATAATTACTAGAGTACTAAAATGGTTAAAACCCTTTTAACACTTACCCAAGTCCAGCTGGTTCAGCGCTCCAACTCCTCCAACTCCTCTGACGTCATGAGATGGAGGACCCTAATGCACATTCGTGGCAAGTGCTGTGAGCACATTAGGACCTACCTATAGGAATCAATGCTTTCCTATGAGGATTTTACTGACATTGGATGCCCTCATGCAGAATCTGGTATCATCACAGAAGCCCCTTAATGGCTGTCTGGTAGACAGCCACTAGAAGCTGTGTTAGTGCTGCAATGTAAACATTGCAGTTTCTCAGTGTATTGCATTGCAGGACTAAGGGGGCAGGGACTTCAATGAGCTGAAGTTGTCTGGGTGCCTGTAGTATCTATTTAATGTTTTGTACAATGTTTTTTGTCACTGTTCTCTGGTGCAACCAGAGAACTTGTCATTAGACTTGGAGATTTGTTTTGGGAAGAAATGTGATTCAGATGAATTCAGATCAATATGATGAACTGTCTCAATTAACCCCTTAAGGACTAAACTTCTGGAATAAAAGGGAATCATGACAAAGTCTGTTTTATTTTTGGAGTGGGGGTGGTAATAAGCAGCTCAATTACCCATGAAGGACAAGAGGTTTGTCAAATTACGTCAGCTTAATCTCCTGTCCAATCAGTAAGTAGCAAAATGATGATAAATGTCCTCAAAGGCTTCTTAAATGCTCCAAGATGTGTTTCGCCCTGTCCTCGTGCTGACCTGTACTCCGGTTGAAAAAGCCAGAGGACATGGCGAAACAAATCTTGACGCATTTAAGAAGCATTTGAGGACATTTATTTTTATATTGATTCACTTTTTTGTTTTTAATACTATTTCTATGTTTAAATAAATTTGTACAATTGGATTTTTAGTCTTGCTGGCGATTTACTATAATTTGTCTCCTGACAGCCTTGACACCTAGAGTTGGATTCTGAACTTATTATACTAATGATTGTTCTCTCTGTGTATTATTTTGAGCTCAACAAGAAAGATTAAGAAGAGGGAAAGGTGTAACCTTAACACACTGAAGTGATTGTGATTTGAGCCAGTCCTTGCATTTGGCTATATCTTTGTGAGTTTGCCTATTTTATATTTTTTACCACTCAATATTGTTGGATATACTACACCATTAGATTCTTTCCTTTCCCCACCCCTCAGTTTTGGTAAACTGATCTCCATTTCAATCATACATTAAGGGTTAGTGTGTTTTTACCAGCACTCCACTTAAGAGATTGGTGGTGATTTTCACCCCCAACATCTTTACCTCACTGTACTTTACTTTTATGTATCTTTTATTTTACATGATTGTTAAGCGTTAGGGTAAGGGCTAGGGTTTGTGGAAGTTACATTTTGGGACCATAGTTTTTATTAGTATATACAGTGATGGGGGGGGGGGGGGAAGCATTTGATCCCCTGCTGATTTTCAAAGTTTGCCCACTAAATGATCAGTCTATAATTTTAATGGCAGGTGTATTTTAACAGTGAGAGACTGTCAGGGTACCTGTGGTCTCTACCTCCAAAAGAGGTAGAGACTTAGCTGTTCCTCCATCCAGACGGCCTGATGGCACCCTTCCCCACGGTCTATCCGGTCATGCAAGGCCGGCCGCGAGGGAGTGACTGCCTTTTACAGCATCTAGGCAGGAAGTTGTCATCAGGACACTCCTCCGGAACGACCTGTCACTCAATTGCTGCAGGACCAATCAGGAAGCCTCGGAGGCGTGGTTACTGCTCTGAACAGAGTATTTAACAGAGCTTCTTTCATTAGCTCATTGCCCTGTCGTGGTTCTAGCTTGTTCTAGTCACTCAGTGCTTGTGTATTCTATTATCCCTTTTGGTTTTGACCCGGCTTGTTTACCTTACTCTGCTTATCTCTGTTACCCTTGATTTGGCTTGTCTCTCGCTTACCTGTCTTCTGTTACCCTCGACCTCGGCTTGTCTTTGACCATTCTATACTGTACTACTTACGTTAGTCCGGCCATTCTAAGGTCCGGTATACGTATCTGGCTACTGTTTGTACTCTGCGTGTTGGATCCCTGTCCCGATCCTGACATTACGACAGGGCCAATGGATCCTGCAAGTACAAACAGTCAGCTGGCTTCTCCTGATCCTAGGTTTGAAGCCATGGATCACAGAATGGATCAGATGGCGCTTGCGCTACAGGCTCTATTATCTCGTGCCAATAACCCACCAGAGGAGATACGTAATACCCCTGTTTCTCCTGTCGGTTCAGGTCTAGAGGTAGCCACAGTGGGTGCTTCTTCTCGCATTACCCCCCCAGTACGCTATGGTGGGTCTCCTGAGAAGTGTCGTGGTTTCTTAAACCAAATTAGTATCCACTTTGAATTGCAACCTCGCTCTTATCCTACAGATAGGGCAAAGGTAGGATTTATTATCACCCTACTTATTGAGAAAGCTCTGAGATGGGCCAATCCATTATGGGAGAACGATAACCCATTAGTTTATAACTATAACGCCTTTGTAACTGCTTTTAGAAGAACATTTGACCCTCCAGGTAGAAAGGTTAATGCCGCCAGATTACTGTTGCGTCTGAAACAGGAGAACCAAACACTGGTGGATTATGCACTAGAGTTCAGGTCTCTGGCGTCGGAGGTCAAGTGGAATGAGCAGGCGTATATGGATGTATTTTTGAATGGCTTATCTGAAGTAATCCTTGATGAGGTTGCTACCAGAGAACTCCCTGAGAATTTAGAGGATTTAATTTCGTTCATCTCTCGTATAGATGAACGTTTAAGAGAGAGACAGAACACTCGAGAGAGGAACCGGAGACCTTCTTTTAGGTTAGCCCCCGCTTTTCCAAGTCCTGACTCCACGGTATCTTTGCTTCCTGAACCTATGCAGATAGGGTATACCCGCCTCTCTGAGGAGGAAAGACAGTACAGGAGAAGAGAGGGTTTGTGTATGTATTGTGGAGTTAAGGGTCATTTACTCTCGAACTGTTCTAACCGCCCGGGAAACGCTCGCACCTAAGCCTCTCTAGAGGACAGGCCTTGGGTGTTTCTATTTTGTCCTCTACCCCTAATTATAAAGATCACAGGCTTCTGCTACCAGTTTCCTTAACTTGCGGGAGGGAAGTAGTAAGGGCTATGGCTTTGATAGATTCCGGTGCTGCTGAGAATTTTATCGACCAAGCCTTTGCTAGTAAAAACAATTTCCCATCCCAGCTAAGGGAGACACCCTTGGCCGTTGAGGCCATAGATGGTAGACCACTACTAGATCCTGTTATCTTTCGTGAGACCATACCCATTGAGTTAGGTGTTGGTGTCCTACACGTGGAGAATTTATCTCTCCTGCTCATTTCGTCTCCTTCCGTTCCCATAGTTCTGGGGTACCCATGGTTGAAAGAACATAACCCTATTATCGATTGGGAGTTAGGGGAGATACTCTCGTGGGGCCAAGGCTGCCAGGATCGGTGTCTGTGCAAGGTTTCTCCATTAGCTAATATTAACATACAGGAGAATCCTACTCAGTCCACAGAGAGACAAATACCAGACCTTTACCTAGACTTAAGGGCAGTGTTTGACAAGAAGAATGCCGATTCTTTGCCGCCACACAGGTCATTTGACTGTAAAATTAAGCTTCTACCCGGGACTATGCCTCCGAGGGGCCATGTATATCCTTTGTCTGTTCAGGAAAACTCGGTTCTAGAGGAGTATATTCAGGAGAATTTAGAAAAGGGATTTATCAGGAGGTCTTCTTCTCCGGCCGGGGCGGGGTTCTTTTTCATTAAGAAGAAGGATGGCACGCTGAGACCGTGTATCGATTACCGAGGCTTGAATAAAATAACTGTCAGAAATGCCTATCCTATCCCACTGATTACCTAGTTATTTGATCGTCTTAAGGGCTCCAAAATCTTCACCAAGTTAGATCTCAGAGGGGCTTACAATTTGGTGAGAATCCAGCAAGGTCACGAGTGGATGACGGCATTCAATACCCGGTATGGGCATTACGAATACACTGTTTTGCCATTTGGACTATGCAATGCTCCTGCAGTATTTCAAGATTTGATTAATGAGGTACTTAGGGAGTTTCAGCATGATTGTGTTATTGTTTACCTGGACGACATACTAATACACTCTAAGGAGATTGAGACTCACCATAGACAGGTCAGAAAGGTGTTACACAAACTTCTGCAACATGGTCTATACTGCAAATTGGAGAAGTGCAGTTTTGATCAGGCTCAGGTAGACTTTCTTGGGTACGTGATTTCTGGGGAAGGTTTTAAAATGGATCCTGGTAAACTCCAATCTATTTTAGACTGGCCTTTGCCCAAAGGACTCAAGGCTATCCAAAGGTTTATTGGGTTTTCCAACTACTATAGGTGCTTCATTAAGGGTTACTCCTCTATCATTGCGCCTATTACCAATATGACCAAACAAGGGGCTGATACTAAGTTCTGGTCTGAGGAAGCTCTTTGTGCTTTTAAGACTCTCAAGGAACTTTTTGCCTCAGCTCCCATTCTAGTTCATCCTGAGACGACTCTGCCTTTCTTGCTCGAGGTCGATGCTTCTGAGACAGGAGTTGGGGCTGTTCTGTCCCAAAGGTTAGGGGTGGATAAACCGTTACACCCTTGTGGTTTCTTTAAAAAAAATTCTGGGCCTGAGAGCAGATATGACATCGGGGAGAGGGAATTGTTAGCGGTCATTAAGGCTTTAAAGGAGTGGAGACATTTAATGGAAGGGACACTACACCCTGTTACTATTCTAACGGATCATAAGAACTTGTCTTATATTGGGGAGGCGAAGCGCTTGTCCGCCAGGCAGGCTCGCTGGGCCTTGTTCCTCACTCACTTTAATTATGTACTTACGTATAGACCTGGTTCTAAGAACTCTAAAGCCGATGCATTGTCTCGTCAATATGAACCATCCACTATAACTGAACCACTTCTGTCCTCCATAGTTCCTAAGGGGAATATCATCGCGAACACGAATCTCAGGATTCACTCTCCATTGCTTTCTGAGATCATGAAGTTTCAGCATTTGGCACCCAAACAGACCCCTGGGGATCGACACTTCGTTCCTGCCGCTCTCCGACTGGAGGTGCTATGCTGTCTCCATAACAGTAAGGTGGCTGGGCATCCTGGCATCCGCAAGACTTATGCGCTGGTCTCTAAAGATTTTTGGTGGCCTGACTTACGCAAGGATATTAAAGAATTCATCGGGGCATGTGAAGTTTGTACCAAGACGAAGCTACCCCATTCGCTTCCATGCGGATTTCTACACCCTTTAGAGGTTCCTGAAAAGCCTTGGTCCTGCCTGGCAATGGACTTCATTGTTGATTTGCCTATCTCTAAAAAGCAGACTGTCATCCTCACTGTGGTAGACAGATTTACTAAAATGGCTCACTTCATTCCCTTACCTAAACTCCCATCTTCGCCCGAATTAGCGGAGATATTCGCCAGGGAGATTTTCCGTTTGCATGGGATACCTTCCCAGATTGTCTCTGACAGAGGCTCCCAATTTGTTTCCCGTTTTTGGAGATCATTCTGCTCCCAACTAGGCATCAAATTGAATTTCTCCTCTGCCTATCATCCTCAGTCCAATGGAGCTGCTGAACGCACTAACCAAAAAGTTGAACAATATTTACGTTTTTTCGTTTCAGAACACCAGGACGATTGGGTCGGTTTGATTCCTTGGGCGGAGTTTGCACATAACAATCTCATTTGTGATTCTACGCATTCTAGCCCTTTTTTCTTGAATTATGGCTTTCATCCTTCCATCCTTCCTTCGGAGTCTTCTTCTCAAGGGATACCGTCGGTGGATGTTCATGTTGCCAATTTAAGAGAGTTGTGGGATCAAACTCGACAAATCCTTCTGCACAATTCTACGCTGGTTAAAAAACACGCTGACAAACGTAGAAGGGCAGCACCGGTGTTTGTTCCAGGCGATAGAGTATGGTTAAGTACTAGAAACATTCGGTTAAAAGTGCCGTCCATGAAGTTTGCTCCTCGATATATTGGACCTTACAGGGTACTGTTTCAAATTAACCCAGTTGCGTATCGTTTAGCGTTGCCTAATGCCTTACGCATTCCTAATTCATTTCATGTTTCCTTGCTAAAACCAATAATATGTAACAGGTTCTCCTCCACGATCGCCCCTCCCCGCTCAGTTCAGGTGGAGGGTCAGGAGGAGTATGAGGTCAATTTCATCGTCGATTCTCGAATCTCCCGGGGGAAACTGCAATATCTGGTCGATTGGAAGGGTTATGGTCCTGAGGAGAGAAGTTGGGTACCTCAGGAGGAGGTGCATGCTCCCCGTCTCCGCAGGGCGTTTCACTCTCGATTCCCTTCTCGTCCTGATGTATTCCGCCCGGTGGGCGTATCTGAGAGGGGGGGTACTGTCAGGGTACCTGTGGTCTCTACCTTCGAAAGAGGTAGAGACTTAGCTGTTCCTCCATCCAGACGGCCTGATGTCACCCTTCCCCCCCTTAAGAAGAGGGGGGACCGGGGTAAGAAGAGGGGGGACGGGGGTAAGAAGAGGGGGAGGGGAGTAAGAAGAGGGGGGAGGGGGGTAAGAAGAGGGGGGAGGGGGGTAAGAAGAGGGGGGAGGGGGAAGTAAGAAGAGGGGGGAGTAAGAAGAGGGAGGAGTAAGAAGAGGGAGGAGTAAGAAGAGGTGGGAGTAAGAAGAGGGGGAGTAAGAAGAGGGGGAGTAAGAAGAGGGGGAGTAAGAAGGAGTAAGAAGGGGGAGTATGAAGAGGGGGAGGGGGAGTAAGAAGAGGGGGAGAGTAAGAAGGGGGTAAGAAGAGAGTGAGGGGGGGAGTAAGAAGGGGGTAAGAAGAGGGGGAGGGGGGGAGTAAGAGGAGGGCAATTGCCCCCTCCCCTGTCCACAGGTGAGGACCCGGGACCTCAGCCTGCAGCTCCTCTGGGTCCTTCTTGCGCGAGCACAGATCGTTGCCGCGGTTACCACGGCAACGCTACGGCTCTTGCGAGAGTAAACTCTAGCCCTGGAGCTACGGGCTAGAGTTCACTCTCAACACTGTAACACCCAGGGATTCCTGGTGGTCGCAGTGGTGAGAGTGAACTCTAGCCCCATAAACTCACTGCCCCGACACACCATACACATTCACACACTGCACCCCATACACCCACACACACCATACACATTTACACACATTGCCTCACACACACACACACATACACAGCCCCCCCATACACACAGCCCCCCATACTAACATTGCCACACACATACACAGCCCCCTCATACACACATTGCCCCACACACCCTACACATTCACACACTACACCCCCTCACACACACTGCACCCCTTACACATTGCACCACTGCTCCTATACCCTACTACAGCCTCATATCCCAGCAGACCCCAGGTAAGTTGTCAAACTGTTCTTAAACGGTTTGACTACTTACTCTGAAAGGGGGGCCTGGCCCTCCTGGCACCATAACGACTACACAGAGCAGTAGTGGTTATTGTGCATGGATTATTTAAATAATCTACAAGTGCCAGCCAGCCAGCCCACAGGCCGGCCAGCCAGCCCACAGGCTGGCCAGTAGCCAGCCAGCCCACAGGCCACCAGTTAGGCTTACAGCCAGCAAGCCCACAGCCTGCCAACCGCAGCCAGCAAGCCACAGCAAGCCAACAGCCAGCAAGCCAACTGCCTGCCAGCCGCAGCCAGCAAGCCCACAGCCTGCCTGCAAGCCCACAGCCTGCCAGCCGCAGCCAGTAAGCCCACAGCCTTCCAGCAAGCCCACAGACTCCCAGCCAGCAACAGTAATTAAGGTAAGAGGAGCCAACTTGGCCTAGGTATCAGCGAGCAATGTTGTGTTGCTATATTGTGAATAGGAACCAGAGTGTTGGAGAGACCCCCCTCCAGGCCCCATTAGACTCCATTGTAGTCTCTAATGGCACCTGGAGGAAATTATTTCTAACACACTCTCTGAAGGACACTGAGATAGCCTCCGCTAGAATGCTCCCCCCCTCCATGGCCCATTAGCCCTCAATTGTAGTCTCTACTGGGGCCTGGAGGCGACTGTTTCCAGCAGGGACACTGAGATGGCCTCTGTTAGAAAGACCCCCTTCCAAGCCTATTAGACTCCATTGTAGTCTCTAATAGGGCCTGGAGGGGATTCTTTCGAACACACTCTCTAAAGGACACTGAGATAGCCTCTGCTAGAAAGACCCCCCTCCATGGCCCATTAGCCCTCAATTGTAGTCTCTACTGGGGCCTCGAAGGGATTATTGCACTTTTGTTCCTTGTGTCTAAAGATTGTGTAGGGTGTGGCTGGAGGCGGTGCATGGAGGCGGGACATGGGTGGCGCTTGCTGCGGAGTATGGGTGGAGCCTGTAAGGGGGCCCTTGATTTATTTATTTTGCCCGGGGGCCCTGAGGGTTCTCAGTCCGCCCCTGGTAGAGATATAATGGAAAATACAGATATTTAAATATACATTTTGCTGTGAATAATGTGGAAAAATGCTTTAATCATCCTATTTGTCCTGAGGCTTTTGGAGAGTTAAAATCTGTTTCTATGAAACAGCGACTGTACATCTTTACATATAATTTGTGATCGCACAGGTAGATAGTTTGTTTCTATTTGTTTCTATGAAACAGCGACTGTACATCTTTACATATAATGTGTGATCGCACAGGTAGATAGTATTTAGGTTAATGAACCCTTAGGCTAAAATATTTTTTGTGTATTCAGATTTCACCTACCATCTGCTATTTACAAATGTTTATGTCATTCAGAACAAAGTTGTCCCTAGCTTTGCATATCTATATTATTTGATACATATTTAAAATAATACTTGCAGCTATGCATAGATCTTAATGTACAATATTGGCCATTTAAAATAAAGAGTTATGTCTCTGTGCTTCAGTCATTTCTTTTAAAGCAACTACAATCAATAAACACACAGTTAACTTAATTCACTAATAGGCCCTTTGCTTTTCTATAACCGCTATGCTTAATTTACCCACCCAGGGATGGGGTTGGACGGAGGGAGCACAGGGAAATCTGGCCCAAGGCAGTCATTTTAGTCCTCTTAATTAGGTTAGTTAAAGATATGTAAGATGCTAAATAAGTTCAGTTTCAAGTGAGTCACTGGAGTGAAACCACCCCCCCCCCCACTTTATACCCCCTTTTGTTTCTGTTAAACCTTTCTATCTCAGCGGTTAACCAGAGTTGAGTTACAAATAACGCCTCCTTAGTTGAAGGACGAAAGCAGGGTTGTGCAGGCCTTTCATGGCACAAATCCTAAAATTGTAGTATTAATCGGAGCTACAGCTAAAATGCAGCTCTACCTGATATACCTACTACACTCACAATGACCACACACTAAAGTAAAAACACATAAGCTAAATACGCAACGTCTACAAAAAATTGTATCCTGCCATAACCTGCAATTATCGTTGTACCTTTACCATGTTAAATATTGTACTTGCTGGTACTAGATGTGTACGATTCCTAGCACATGTGATACTTACCAACATGTACCTTGCTTTTCTGTAACCGCTATGCTTATTTTAACAAAGAATTTCAATTAAAAAATAATTATAAATTGAAAAATGCTTTAATCATCCTATTTGTCCTGAGGCTTTTGGAGAGTTCAAATCAGTTTCTATGAAACAGCGACTGTACATCTTTACATATAATTTGTGATCGCACAGGTAGATAGTATTTAGGTTAATGAACCCTTAGGCTACAATATTTGTTGTGTATTCAAATTTCCCCTACCATCTGCTATTTACAAATGTGTATGTCATTCCGAACAAAGTTGTCCCTAGCTTTGCATTTCTATATTATTTGATACATATTTAGAATAATACTTGCAGCTATGCATAGATCTTAAAGTACAATATTGACCATTTTAAATAAAGAATCATGTGTCTGTGCGTCAGTCATTTTTTTTTTTAAAGTAACTATAATCAATAAACACACACACTTCACTTAATTCACTTTGACTGTAGAGTTATTTAAACATACCTCTTAGGCCATGGGTTCCCAACCAAATCCTTGAATACTCCCAACCAGTCCAGGATTTAGGGATTACCCTGTTGTGTCTAAAGTGTTTTTTTTTTTTTTTTCTACAAACACCTTAGACACAAATGGGTAATTTCTAAATATGCACTTTTAGCGGGTACTTATGGACTGGTTTAGGAACCATTATCTTAGACCATAAATAGTATATAAAAACCATGCGATTGTTTGGGTTTGCACCTCTAAATTAAATATTTGTTGTTTTGATGTTTTGTTTGTCAGTGTATATATTTTTATTTTTGGCAATTGTATTGTTTCCTCTTTAATCAGTGATTTATATGGAGAATTTATTTTTAAATGTATTAATATACTGGCATGTGGTATCTATTACTAGTACATACAAAAGAAATCCCTATACTACATACACATCTTGTTAATTTATGTATCTCTTTTTTTCTAAAGCAATGTAATACTTTAATAAAATATTACTCCCAATATCATAAAAGTTTTAATATCATTTCAGTGAGACATGCACTGTTCAGTGATAAAAATACGTTCAATAAAAGAAATCTCCCCCCCACCTTAGTTGTTTTTTAGAATTGTGGAGGAGTAAAAGCCTTTAAAATAGCTGAAAGATGGAAGGATTTGTATATATATGAAGGCTTGAATAATGCATTCTCTACAAAAGGATTTGTCTAAATTTGGGAACAGGGCAGACAAATGACAGACAGAATTCATCATTAAAAACGTACTTGTATTGAATTTTAAAATAAGAATGTCATGCATTAAAAGATGAGCTATGATGTTGAAGTGTTCTCAATAGCGTTAATGTCAATAATGTGAATAACGTTTTTGTCTCGAAGCACAGTACACGTGTTTGGTGTTTTTCCTCTGCCATTGTTACGTTGCCCAGTTATCCTACCTTTAGAATGTAGCTGAAAAGAGGTTATGGGCTCAATTGAGATGCATGATACAGATGGGACTGTGGAGCTCATATGTAAGACTGCCAATTTTATAATTTAAAAATATAATATACTTTGCAATTAAATATAATGATGGCTGTCATGGATGTTAGCATATTCAAAATTGGCACAAAATTCTAGGTCACTGTAATTACAATGACATTGCAAAACTACATAATGCTGTAGAAGGGATAAAGATTAAGTGTAACATTGAATGGTGCAATTTAAAGTGTAAAGTGTGCTCTCAAAGAAAATGTGTTCAGAGTAGAAGCAAATAACCAGGTACCAGACCCTGAGAAGAACTAGAACTGGTGTATGCTGATGTATCAGGACCCATAGAGCCACAGAGAAGGAATTTAAATATGCCATGGCATTCAGGGATGATTACCATGGAGCAATGCTTTTCTACTTGCCTGAAAAATATGAGTGATGTAATGTTAGCCACTAAAAAAAAAAGTTTATTGCCAGCACAGAACAATATGAAAAATTAAAGTGCGTAAGATCTGACAATGGTACTGAGTTCATGACTGAGAGTTTACAGTCACTACTAAACAAGGAACATACTCTATAAGACATGAGACCATCAAAATGGAACTGCTAAAATTAGAGAACACCATTTGAAATGGCAATATGTCTATTGATCAAAGTAATTATGGGTATATGCAGTAATGACCACTACTCGGATTTGAAACAGGTGGTTAACAAACTCATTGTTATCTGTTAACAGGCAAAAGGCCGAACCAGATTCAAGCTGTGTGTGAGAGAGAGGGATCTTTGCTGGATGTGACAATAACAGTCTTTCTTATGTATTATCCAGACACCAGTAAGGTTTTCAAAAACAGGCTTGTGAAATTTATTACACAAATCTTTTTTGAGAGGCAAACTGAAACTGACTTTTTACATGATAAAGATAAAAACAGCAAAACTTCACCTGTACTTAAAACTAATTATACTGAACTAGAATGTTCAGAGGAGATTCAAATTTCTGAAGGTGAAACCTCAAAAAGAGATGAAAATGGTCAGACAAGAAATGTTTAAGATAGATATTACCTTAAAGGGACACTATAGTCACCTGAACAACTTTAGCTTAATGAAGCAGTTTTGGTGTATAGAACATGCCCCTGCAGCCTGCATTTAGGCTTTCTTTATTGCAAGTTTTGTTTAATTAAGATTGTCTTATCCCCTGCTATGTTAATAGCTTGCTAGACCCTGCAAGAGCCTCCTGTGTGTGATTAAAGTTCAATTTAGAGATTGAGATACAATTATTTAAGGTAAATTACATCTGTTTGAAAAGTGAAACCAGTTTTTTTTTTTCATGCAGGCTCTGTCAATCATAGCCAGGGGAGGTGTGGCTAGGGCTGCATAAACAGAAACAAAGTGATTTAACTCCTAAATGACAGTGAATTGAGCAGTGAAATTGCATGATCTATACACTAAAACTGCTTTATTTAGCTAAAGTAATTTAGGTGACTATAGTGCTCCTTTAACAGAAATAGAAAACATTTCCGTTCGTGGAAAACTACACAGGGCCCAGCAACCTACCACACTGCACATCACCTATCCCACCACCTTCAAATGGCACCTGGTTGCTTTACCTGTTCTCTCTCTGCCAGGTCTGCTTTTTTCTGTTCCATCTCTTCCTGTACTCTCCTCTCACACAGATCCCTTTAACAGCCAGTGAGAGGAAGGAGCCAGCAGCCTACCAGACCCCAGGGAGCAGAGAGAGGTAGTAAATAAAAAGGGGAAAGATGGGGAGAGACCATAGGGAGCAGAAAGATGTAGGAAATAAAAAGGGGGAAAAAAGATGATTGGAAAGTATGGGGAAGGGGTAACAGGGGCTGCTGGAAAGACAGGGGTTAAGGATTGAGGATTAAGGCTGCTGGTAATGTAATGTGAAATATGTGATGATAGAGCTGTACAGAATATGTTAGTTTATGTGTGAGTATAGAGTGTGTGTATGGGTCAGAGTTTGTGGCTATGTGTATCAGTGATTGTGTCAGAATGACAGTGTGTAGGTCTGTGATTGTGTGAGCCAGTGATTGTGTTAGAATAACTGTGTGTGTGTGTGAGTCAGTGATTGTGTGAGCCAGTGATTGTGTCAGAATAACAGTGTGTGAGTCAGTGATTGTGTCAGAATGACAGTGTGTGAGTCAGTGATTGTGTCAGAATGACAGTGTGTGAGTCAGTGATTGTGTCAGAATGACAGTGTGTGAGTCAGTAATTGTGTCAAAAGGACAGTGTGTGGGTCACTGATTGTGTCAGAATGACAATGTGTAGGTCAGTGATTGTGTGAGCCAGTGATTGTGCCAGAATAAAAGTGTGTGAGTCAGTGATTGTGTTAGAATGACAGTGTGTGGGTCAATGATTGCATCAGAATGAAAGTGTGTAGGTCAGTGATTGTGTGAGCCAGTGATTGGGTCAGAATGACAGTGATTGTAAGGGTCAGTAATTGCGCGGGAATAACAGTGTGTGGGTCAGTGATTGTGTCAGAATAACTGTGTGGGTCATTGATTA